>NC_056544.1:26930404-27269154 GCF_910596095.1 Thunnus maccoyii | reverse complement strand
GAGTCCTTGTCTATGTGGTTTTACAGCCAGTGCCAGAATGAATAAATGCTGGACAACATATAAAAATGTCCCTGAGGATTTATGTACATATCGGATGATTCTGCAGGAGAGAATTATATCCAATGCCAATGTAAGGAGAAGTGTAATGTTTATGTAGTGTGGCAAAATGGAAGGTTTCCATCTTTAACACTGGAGATCAGGGTTTGCATCCTGTCAACTAATAATTAACTTAGATCTTTATAACAATGACAGCTGTCTTTCCTTGTTCCTTACCAAGTAGTTTTCGAACCTGAACAAAACTTCAAAGCACTGTTATTGTTCATATATTGTTGGATATGTAACTTATAACACATTGCTCCTGTTTAGCTAGTAGTCAGGTAACTAGCGATGTGCAGACTGTAGTTTAATTATATTAACTCTTCTGCAAGTGCGCTGTAAGCAGTGCAGTTCTGGCCTGTCCTTCATAATTCTGACATAATTCAAACAGACTAGTGTTTTTTGTTGCTAAATATGGCAGAATACGTAATGCGACACTTTACTGCTGTGCTAGTACAAACCAAATTTAGTGCTAGCCATAAATCTGGAAATGTGCGTCTATGCTAATCCCAGTTCTCACTGTTAGTAAGGCAGCTAACATGGTGGTTGCTATGGTTTCTACCATAAGAATAAACATTTTTGAAATACTAGGCTAAAGAAAGCAGTGACTAACATGCCACTTACTGTTTATTGGTGACAATAAATTATGAAATTAAAGGAATATTCAATGCCAGTAGTTCAGTTGCGTCCACTTTAATCCTATATTTGAGTGTCAGAGGCTACTTGTCTTAATAGAAACTCTGAACACATGTGATTTAATGGGATTTATCTTTGGCTTGAAAATGGTCACATATAAACATAAATATGTTTATTAATGCATATTAGCCTATGGCAGCTGCAGTCCAGCTGTATTAGTATCATCTTTGGTATCCATTAAATACTGTCCTGTGTTCTTTCTCCTCGTCTCGCTTGTATTCGTTCCTTCACTCCGTATTCTCCTCCCATCCCACCATATTGTATCATGCTCTCCTTTGTATTTGTTTGTTTGTTTGAGTACAGAGACAAAGCACTTGGGTGAAGGCCCCTGCATTTGTTTTGGTCAGAAGGGCATGTAAACAGAGGCGCCTCTGTGGGCCCAGTGGGCCCTGCTGGCACACCCCGACCCCCAAACCCAGCGCACCTCCCCATTAACAGGCTTTTATATAGAAGCGGTGCTTTGGGTGGCACACGCCTCCTGACACTGACACGCCCGCTGTTGCCCCGGGGGTGATGCATGATTCGAGACGGTCACGTGGCGCCAAGTGGATTCCCTGGCATGACGCCCATGAGAGGGGGTTGTCGGGATTTTTTTTTTTTCTTTTAACCTTTATTCATGCAGGGAGGGCTGACGAGACACACATGCTCTGTTGAAACACTGACAATGATCATGCAAACACGTTTCCATGTCTCCAACTTCACAGCAGCACATTTTGATGTTGTATTCAAGGTGAGCGCTCTCCTTTCTTGTACCTTTAGAGATGTTCATTGATTTCATGGAAGAAGTCTTTGTGTCAGTGCTTTTACTTTGTTTAAGGCCACTAAATTAAATTAGCTGCAGGACAAGAAACTTGCATGTTTAGGTTTTTCTCATGCAAAGAGAAATATGTTTTTCAGTTAATAAGTAAAACCCTCCAAGTGAATACATATATTATAAAGTGCTTTTGTGACATTCTGTGGATCAATGATCCTTTAGAGTGCAATGATGTAGGCTGTTATATACAGAAGCTTAATTATACTTTTACAATTCAGTTATTGAGAAGAGAAGCTTATCTTAAAGCAGCTTAAAGGATCATGAGAGTAGTTCACTTCAAATCTCTCCTGGTTGTTTTTCAAATGCTGCGATACGTTTTCCAACCCTCCAGACAGACATTTGTTTCCAATTTGATTGCGTTCATTTTGAAAATCAGTTTGCAAAGACTCATAGCTTTCTGGAGATTGGTAATCCGTCATGTTTACCCACCTTTATTTAGCATCTTGAAATGAACAATTTGCTTATTTGTAACATCTTTTTGTCAAAAGATGTAGAAATAATGGATATCCTTGAAAACAACAACAACAGGAGGAGCTTTCAAAAGCAAATCTGGGCTCTCAATCACATATAGCCAAACATTGACAAATAATAAAGATAACCAAATATTCAATGTGATGTATAAATGTTATTACCCATTAAATGTCCCATCTGAAATTTGATTTTCATACAATTGTGTAATGGAACAAAGGAAACAGTTCAAGGTTTCATGTATAGGTGTGTCTTTAACTACCAGGCTCTTCTACCACCACATTAAGTAGAAACAGGACTGAATGTTTGCTATAGAGTCTAACTGTTAGCGTTAGTCTCACGTACTCTCGTCATTTACAGCCTGAATTCACAAATAAAAAGCGACATTGAGACAAAGCTGGAAAAATTCTAACCAGACTGGTTCAGATCATAAACTACAGTGATTAATGTGACGCGTCTCGCCACCTGATGAAGTGTGTGTGTTGCTGAAAATCAATACACTGGAAATAAAGATACTTGTGCCTGTGGATGGACGCAGCTCGGGGGGGGGGGGGGGGGGGGGGGGGGGGGTGTTGGGACTTCAGAGGCGCCGTAAATTTACGCTGTTTAGACTCTAAACCTGTCCCGGGTTATATTGTTCCATCAAATTTTTGCCTTTTTGTCCTCTAATTGGCTCTCAGGGGGAAACCATTTTGAAGCAGTTTTAATTACATCATAAAAGAATTTGCTGCGGCGGCAGAGTTCACCGCGTGGGCTTGTTGAAATATGAATGTTGTTGATCATGTGTTTCCCTCCCCGACAAAACACCCACGATGCATGTGTGTTGTGCTGATGTTCATTGTGTCGCTGAGGATGTAATGCCGGCGCCATCGCCGCTGCTAGCAGCCATACAGACAGGAAACTGGAAAAACGGGTGTATTTATCCACCAGGAGGGTTTGGGTTATACCAGTTTACAGGGCAAATATTTGCCTTTTGTTAAATATCCGAAATTGGCCACTTAATGTGATTCACCTCTGATATCATGGAGATTCCACTCTTAACTATAGTAACAGTCTATAAAACATGGAGTGATGTTTAATTTTAACTTTTTACTAGACAGAGTCGAGAAAACAGTGGAGTAGAATATCAGATATTGGCAGCTTTAACACAAGATGTTTAATATCAGTGTATTTGTTTTCCAAATGTGACATATTGTAGCCAATTGATTAATGATCAATGCAATATTATACATTATGTCACCCAACATACTTAATACATACACTGAACTGGTCATTACACCTAAATAAGACCTGACAGGGTGAATGAAGACCTTAACAGGAAGCCTCACTGAACATTAATTCAGTCATGATTCTGCTAACTATTAAAGACATTAATCATTTGAAACAGCATATTGATTAAATTTTTTATTACACCAAAGTCAGTAGGCTTCATTGTCTGGAACCATGAATGTCTCTTCCAAATTTCATGGCAATCCATCCGGTGGTTGTTGAAATATTTCAGTCTGGACCAATTTTTTTTTTTTTAAAACCCGAGTGTTTGTTAAAAATTGTTAAAAATGAACATTACCATTTTAAAGACACTAAGTTGCCAACTTCAAATTGCTTGTTTTATCCAACCAGCAGTCCATAAACCCAGCAGATGTGAATATTTGGTCCTTTTTTCTTGCTAATTGCCTGAAATAATCAAACAGTTATCACAGTTGTTGATGATTTGCTGTCAATCAACTAATTAATTATCATTCTGCCACTTAAAACATAATGTGAAATAACACCGTAACACAGAAACATAATGTTGGTCAGGATAGAAACAAGGCTTATTCTTTTATAAGCTTTCAAAAAAACCCTGACGTCTTTTAATACAACGATGACAACATCTATAAACACAGCAGTTCAGAGTATATTCAGCTCTGGTTCAGTGCTTCCTATAGTATCTGTCTGCGTTCATGTTTGTGTTTGCCTCCCACCAGCAGGGCTGTCAGTATCCCCCGGCCAGGTGCTGGAGCACTTTAATAATCTGCACACATTTATGAGTCTGTGTCCGAGCTCATAGATCAGTGTCAGCGTGCCGACCTACGAGAACATCAGTCAGATCAGATACGGACTAATGAAGGCCTGCTCACATTACCTCCACCGTCAATCAAACACGCCGTTGGTTAATCATCGGCATCTCTCTCATTAAGAAACACAGATTCCCGCTGAGATTCGGCCCGGGTCTTCTGTTACACTCGGTGTCCTTGTAGGCTGACGTATGTGATGTATGGTTTCAGATATAAAGGATGTGCCGGGAGACATTTATCGTTGTGTTCTTTTAACTTCACTGTTGCCAACGTTGCAGGCAATAATATGATGTGCTTGTACAGGATCCCATATAGCAAACTGGGCGGTAGACGTTTATTGTTTATCAGTCAAGAACACGTTGATTGGACACATTGATTACTGATGTATTAATTGTTAGGATTGAGCATGTAATCCACTTCCTAGACAGCTTTTTTTTTTTTGTGATGGACAGAAATATGCAACAGGTGTATATCTGCTGTATATCTGTGACTAATATCAGTTAAAGAAGGGAAAGATGGTGCACAAGTTTATTTATCAAGAATATGCAAATATCATCCATTTCAAAAGTTTAACTGCTGGACACAAGACGACCCTTCTCGGTATATGCACATTGGAAGCTTCAGGTTTCAATATCACACTCATGTAAGTTGCATACTGGACGACAGTTGACCTCTAAAACGATGGAAACATGTTTGCTGGACTTGGACTCCTTGCTTCTGTTGCCTATGTTTAGCTTCACAAGCTTTAATTTTATTTCAGGTATTAACTTTAAAAATGTCCTTTCAGATTTTTAGAGAGTAGATTTGAAGGGTTGTATCGCCCATTTTTTGTATTTTTTGTTTGTTTTTTAAAGGCGTGTTCTCCCGAGTGATTCAGCATATGGTCTGTGCATTTGGGTCATGCTTTAATTTCAAGAGATATATGACTGCGGTAAACATTTTTCAGTCATATTACTGCAGCGTCAATGCAAATTATTAGGTGACCTACATCAGTGAGAAAATGGTTGTAATGATTTTGTTCCACCAAAATGGATAAAGCATGTTTGAATAGAACTTTGTAAGTACAGGGGAGGCATCTTTACTACACAACATGCGTTTAAATGTTTAGAAAGAACCAAACAATTATAAGATATACTGTATAATTATGTCAAGGCTGCAGCATCATAGATTTTTGATGTCAGTATATTGAGATGTTTGAGGTCTCGACTTTTGAATTGTGCCTTCAAAATGTAAGGAGGAAGTTTCAGGATTGTTTCAGATGCTACACATGTTCATGGTGTAACAGCCTTGTTGGTCTTTGCCATATTTTTACTGCTGACATGTAGAATGCGTAATATTATAGTTTAAGAGCAAGACTGTCTTTTCCATTGTCTCCTGTATGAAGTGGTATAGTAATTCATTGTGGCTCATTGAAGTTCCCTCCTGGGAGTCGTGTAGAGAAGGCCTAGAGGAAAACTTCAACATTATGTCAAGCATTTCATTGTAGTCGTGTATCCAGCAGACAGAAAATGACAGTTTGCCTCGGCGCATGAATGAAGACATTTTATTAGCAGCTGAGAGACTGCTGCACACGCTTTGCCAAAAACTTATGCTAAAGTTTTTATTTATCAAGGGAAGGCTTGCTGAGCGTGCATGCTGTTTTCCACTGACATCATGGAAGCTGGCCAGTAGAACAGCAGTGGGAGATTAAGTGGCTCGGTGGTAGAAAAGTTATACTTTTCCTCATTCACAATTTTTGCAGCCAGTCTTTCAACACTCAACTTTCTACTCACAAGCCATCTTCTCTTACCTTTACCCTCAAGCTACTCATGGTTTTTCCTCCTATTAATTCTGATTATTCGCACGAGAAAGAGAGTAACAAAGCCCGTAACTTCTGAAAGTTTGTTGCATGAAGGTCAGAACACATTAATGAGGACAATTTGGATAACAGATCCCATTTTCTATTGCCTGGATCTACCCCTCACACTCATAGTCACTCATTAAGCTGCTGATATCATTTTCAGCTTTTTAACTTTAAAGTACAGAGAAAAAAAGAGGCAAACTAGTAAGGATTCTCATGAATAAGCAATAGAGACATAATCCTGCAGCCTATGATGATGACCGATGTGATTATTTAGGTCCTGCATGAATCAAAATCAATACGCTGGTCTTAGTTACAGACGTTTCTCCACCGAAAAAGAAGCTTGATCAGTTAGATTAACAAAGCTTGGGACAATGTCTTCCTGAAGACCCTTCACAGGTGGTTTCACGTGGATTCACATCGTAATTCATGTCAGTCTGACTGTCACATCATGGCCATGTGAACTGTATAACCCAACCGTAACTTCTTACATTTGACATCAAGGTGTGAAACCCTACAGGGGTTTCAAAACCTTGGACTTCCTAGTCAGCAGAAATGATGAAGCCTCTTGGTGAAACGTCATCAGCTCTGCAAAAATCAAACCTGCAGATATTTCATTTATTAAATTACATTTTTTTACTTGCCTAGCTTGTCATCTTTAAAAGGTTTAGACTTGTGATGTCAAGTCTTGTAAAAACCACCCTTGTGAGAAGTTCCAGCTCTTACTCTTTGTAATTGCAGCCAAATAAAGATGCCATCAAATAATCAATAAACATCAACTCTCCACACATATGAGCAGATTGAATTAAACTCTGAGCATACCCATTGTCTTTTGTGGTTCAACAACTCACTTACATTACTAGTTTGAAGGGTTTCATTTGTTGTGTAGGCACCTCCGTCTACTATTTAAAGTGCTTCGAATGAAATTGTCCAACAAATTACGACATTACTAATTCCCAACTTCACGACAGCACTGACTGTAATCCGTCCCTCCTGTAGGAGCTCTGTCGGCAGCGAATGGCGGTCAAACCTCCGGCCGAGCGTCCAGAGCCCATGTCCTCCAGGATCAACAGCGTGTCGTCGCAGTTCAGCGACGGTGGTCCGGCCGTCAGCCCCTCAGCACGGAGCAGCATCTCCTCCTGGAGCGAAGAACCCGCCCACTCCAACATGGACATCTCTACTGGTCACATGATACTGGTAAGTTTCTTAATGAGATAATTGTTGTAATCAAAATGCCAAATGACACCAATGAGGCTCCCATTCCTGCATACTGGATCAAAATGTATTAAATTTCTCTCCTGTTTCCAAACCATAAGAGAATAAAGTTCTTCATCAGATGGAAAGAGGTTTCAGGTGGCCTTTTAAAATGAGTCACATGGGAGAAAATCATGCATGATGAAATGGAGACTGTCACAGGGGGCTCATTTTTCACCATAAACATCTCTTACAAAGTATATTTAATGTGTCTAAAAGCCAATAATGGAGCCCCAACATGTTTAACATGTATCCAACTTGATATCACAATCATGTTTAGATAAAGACTGGAAATTTCAATATTTTTCATCCCTTACAGTTAAAGATTGTAACGTACAAACAAGAACAACATCAGAGGGAGTAAAGTGCATTTCTAAATTTGTTCGCGGAGGCAAGAACCCCAGTCCTCACTAAATATCTGTTTAGTTGCATAAACTAAAGGGAGTATTTAAGAGTCCTGAGTACAACAGTAGAAAAAGAAAGCATCAAATAGGACATAAGAGGAGTTTAAGAGTCAACTAATGTTGGTTTCCCATCTGGGACTGCGAAGGATCTTACAACGTCACAGTTGATGATCCTACCTAATACTTCTAAATCACCAAGGACATGAAATGTGCATGAATTTGTGTTTGTGACTTTGGAAAAGTTTTAACCGATGGATTTGAAGGATATATTTAAAGACTTTAAGGAGGATTGAGGATTGTCGCTCAATTTTTCATCCTCAATGACAAATAGTTTCAAATGACTTTGGGTCCTTTTTCTTAGTACGAGTGAATCAATGAAACTCAAGTTAACATATTCAGAGTCGTTTATAGATTTTGACTAAAATCATGACCATGACTGGATCGAGTAATATAAGCTAACTCAATTTAGAAGGAAGGGTTTTATTGGTGAAGTGAGAGCAAACGACCTGTTCAGACCTCCTACTTTTTGCCCAGATCTCAGATTTATTTATTTATTTATTCATTTTTACAGCATTTCAAATATGTATGGTGTTAATATATGGTTGGAGAAAGAATCCAACCAATCAAGACTAAGAATGAGCCATAATCATTTTGTGCCAGGTGCAAAAGAATAGCAACATCCATGATAAATAGTGACAAAAAAAAGTTAATTCCACGGTGAAGATTTTATTTAATAAGAGTATTTCAAAGTGAGTTTTATTTTTGTTCTATGCAGTAATAATTTGCTAAAACTGTTGATTTGTCCTTTAACAAGAAGAATCACACATGCCCTGTAATATTCTTGCCCTTACATTACAACTTTTTTTTATCCTACCAGAGATTTTCTGCACTTCGTTTTATCCAAAACTTCACCTGCTTCCCTTTAATCCTTAATCCATTTATTCTATTTTCCTTCCATCTCGTTCTGTCTGTCTTCTCTGCATTTCTGCATATAGCACTCTTTTTCCTCATACACATGCATACACACACTTCTCTTTTTCCTCTCATCTCACTCTCCCTCATCTTTCTCCCTGTGTCTTTTTTTTTTTGTGTGTGTGTGTGTGTTTCTGTACATCTCATTACACCCACAGTTTCTATAAGCAGGCTTCTTACCCTCTTCTATCCTGCAGATGAAAATCTCTATTGAACCTCGGTCGCATTCTGTCGAGCGCCGGCGTAATTGCAATATATAGCTATTCACTTCAACCACCCACCACCCTCAGCAACACCTCCTCATCCCCCCCCTCCCGCTCCTGCCTGCCTCTCTCTCTCTCTCTCTCTCTCCATGCATTATGAAGCTGCCGGCGAGATGTGACAGAGCGGGCTTTTTGATGTGTTCAATAGGCACAAAGATACTAATTACCCCTGAGATTTGCACCAGAGTTGTGTTCAGGAGGAATGACTCCCTTTGCAGCCCCGTGCCGCTGCAGAGAGCGGCTCTGTTGTTTTACACGAACGCTCAATCCTGCTAAAGTGTTTCTTTGGCAAGCGTACCCACAACACGATATGATGCACGCGTTTGATGCACCAAGGTCACATGTGTAGAAAATAGATTTTGAGTTTTGAGACGGCGAGGTCTGAACTTCTTTAGGTACGTTTGCTTTGTCTGCACCAGACGAAACTGCCTCAGCAGAGGTGGCATCGCATTAGAGATAACAGGAATGAAATGAAGTGTTCCTCGTGTTCTGTCAAGTATTCAGTTGGTATGTGGGCCACAGTCTGGTCAGGGTGATTACTGCATTTGTTATAATAATAGAGACTAATATGCAAATGGTGTGCAAGGGAACAAAGGAGAGAGACTATTCACACAAAGAGGTGAATCTGATTGGATGTGGCTGTGATGATTAATGCATTTTGTGTAGGTGATGGAAATAAATGTCCTCTTGAATGCTGATATTCCACTTAAATCCTCTTCAAAGTAACTTTAAAGTTTTAAAAGATACTTTCCACTCTGGAAAACAATTTCTCTTGTGAAGTCTGTTTCAAATTTACTTGTGACAGGAGACTATCATCTTCATAAAAATGCACACAAATAATGACTGTCCTCCCTCAGAGGCAAAGGTGTAAGTAGTGAGATGTCATTAGAGCGCCACAAAACCTCTGGGGCTGGTTGTACATTGTGACTTTGGCACCATGGTTTGTATCTCATGTCCTACCCACAGTCAATGTTTGTTTCCTCTCTAATCATTTGTCTTAGTTTCAGTGACCTTAACATAACCAAACCTTACAGCAATAGTTTGACATTTTAGGAAACACTTATTTGCTTTCTTGCCAAGAGTTAGCAACCGGTTAGCTTAGCTTAGTGCAAAGATGCTGCTGGTTGCCCAGCAACCATACAGGCACTGGCATTTGACAATTGTGAACTTCCAGTCTAGTTAAATTACCTGAAAGTTTCTGCTTTAAATGGTCATCATAGATGAGTGTAGTCAAACTGTAGATGAACAAAATGTCTGCCTTGGTTTTCTGCCACATCCAGTGACTCAGCAGAGAAATTAGTTTTATTCAGTTTACAGGTGCTAGAAGTCAAATGTCCTTTTTCATTTAACTTAGATTATCAGTTTCCATTTAGTGTTTGGACTGTAGACATAAATTCTGCCTTAACACACAAATGAGCTCCTTTTAATTGCAACTGCACTGATTAATACTCGTGAAACCTGTCCAAATGGACTGCTTTTATCGAGCGCTGCTGATGAGGAGTTGCTTTAATTTTGAGCTCATGTTTTTATTCCACTGAGGAAATAAAAAAAGATAAAACAGAAATTCTGAGCAGTTTGTCAGTCACTGGATGCTCATCATCACAGGAAGTGATAATGTGTGATTCATTGTTAATGGGGGTGTGCTGTGAGCTCTTGGCTGCCATTTTTTTTTTCCCTTCTAATTTTTGCCAATTACTGCAATTTAGCTGTGAAAGAGAATGCAGGGAGATAATCGAGAACAGCAGTGTAGTAATGCATACACTGAGCTGTAAGTGTGTTTCAGCACCTTGGACAGTTCCACACATACAGTGAAGCAGACTACGGCTCTGATTGGTCCAGACTGTCTCCATCCTCCCACAACAGAAACATTAGAAAGCAGAGGGGAAGTTACATAATGCTACTGTCAGCTGTTAACTATGCATCTCTAAAAAAAAGTCTCACAAACAATAGGGGGGGGGGGGGGGAACTCATTCACCCACTCCACTGGGCTTTGGAACTTTTTAAAAAGCCCAAAGGTCAGACTGTTTTTACTCAGCCCACAGAAGGATTGTGACCTTTTTGCTGAAGTTAAAAGATAAACATAACTAAAAATTTGAGTTGCAAGGTTTCCACACAATAGTGACAATCTGGGAAATATGATGCTATTTAATGTCTTTTACCACCCACCACACATCCTCTTTAGAAAAGGTTTTATGGATTTGCTGCCTCTATCTTCTCTACATCATTCTCCACCTTTCATTGATTAGTTTTCTTGCATTTCCTGCTTTTTTTTAAAAATTCTTTTTGCTGTTTTTCTGGCATTATTCTACCATTTTATCCCATACTTCTTTCTTTCTTTCATCATTCCATCAGGTTATTGTATTTTTTTATTACTTACCATTAATGTATGACATTAGTGTTTGTTCTATCCATATTTTTCCTCATCTGTGATTTTCTTAACTTCTTTTTTTAGCCTTCCTCCCTCTCTCCCTTCCTGTCTTTCATTTTTTTTCCTTCCCATGATTTGGAACAATGCCTATTTCTTACTGCGCATACTTTTCTTTTGCAGTCAGAGCTGTCAGTTTTACAAAAATATTCAAACTTACAAGAGGACTCATTTCAGATTCACATCATGATGTCAACCAGAGACAGAACAGAGAGTTTCATGGCAACAAAAAATGGGAGCCAGTCAACACATTTGGGGGGGGGGGGGGGGGGGGGGGACTCAGAGCTGAGGGATTATTTTTTTTCAGAGTCGCGTGACAGGGAGAGACCAAATCCATCACATAGCGAGAGGAGCCCGCCGCCGCCGCCGCTGCCGCCGCCATGGAAAAACAAATATTTCATCTAATGCCCTGCCACGCGCTGGAGTGAAGCAACTGTTGAGTGATTAATAAAAATCACGGGCGTCAAAGAAAGGAATAATGTGATAGCTGATGAGCTGCAGCGTGGCCCCCCTCTCCCCCCCCCCAAACAACCCTCCCACCTCCCAAAAACTTAATTGCCTCTCGTAAACCCGGGCAAATTCCATGTCATCATCCACCCACTGATTTTAATTTGAGGAGAAACAGCTTTAACCATCTTATCTAAGTTAATGTATTACTTGGTCCCATGTGACTGGGACTGAACAACCCCCGCAACCCCATCACCCCCCCCTCCCCCCCCTTCCCCCACATCCTCTCTGCTTGTGTCTTAAGAGGATTAGTCGACTCTATATATAAAGCACATTATCTTGTCTTTTGTTGCTGGCCAAGTAAGTGTTATAGATTATACTGCAGCGAGAGCCTCCATCGAGATTAGCTGTGCTGGGAATTTGTTGTGGTTGTGGTTGTAGCTCACCAGCAGGCCAGCTGGGATGTGATCTGTAGAGTTGATAGGTCGCAGGGCAATGGCTGGAGGAAGAACGGGCTTTAGGAAATGGACGGTTAAATCAGTCTAATGTGGTCAGCTGGGGAGAAAGAAGCATCCAGCTACAGAGGAGTTAGACTCATGTATCAGGATGATGTCAGCTTTTTAACTAAAAATAAAACTGCAGCCTCTGAAATGGTGGATATGATTCAGTTTGATTGATTATATGTTTGTTGTAGAATTCACAAATGGGAAGACTTTAACCTGAATTGATGCTAATGCAACATTTTGATCAGACTCAACAAAAAACGCAATTTGTCATTTCTTCATTCACTGGACGTTTATTAATGTTTGGTTTTTTTAAGCCTGAAGAAGAATAAAACTCTTGTGGAAACACACAAAACTAGCAAATTTAAATAATACATTTTAACAGGACAAAATATGGCAATAAGTCCAATCCAATGTACCTCCATGGACTTTACGTTTTATGTCTCAGGACTTCTGTTTTTTTGTTGATGATGATACACTTCAACCATTACTTTTCTTTACTTTACTTTTTTACCAGAAAAAATGCAATATAGGGATGCTATCAAACTAATCTTATTTCATTATGACAAAATCAGTGGTGGAACAAGTATTCTTTACTTCAGTAAAAGTAGTAATACTACATTGTAAAGACTACTGGTGTTCTGGTGGTTAAGATGTAAATCGTATTATCGTAACATCCCCTGTTCAGTTCTAGCTGGTCCCTTCTATCTCTCTCTTACAATGTTTCCTGTCTGTCTCTACTATCTGTCGAGACAAAAAGGCAAAAAAAATGAATTTAAAGTACAGGAGTTTTATCAGCAAGATGTGCTGTGAGTATCAGAAGTACTAATTTTGGAGAATGGTCACTAGTATGTATTAATTGTATTATATAATTACTAAAAAAATTGTAATGTTGGGCATGAAAAATGTATCATATTTAAGAAGCTTGTCTTCTAACTAGTAAGCTTTCAAACAAACGTGGTTTTGTTAACAAATACAATATTTGCATCCTGAATGTAGTGGAGTAGAATTATGTAGAAACATAAAATGAAAGTGCCTCACTGAAGGTAAAGTACCTCAAACTTGTAACTAAATACAGTGTATTTAGCTCCTTTCCACTACTGGATACTGGTTTCTCAGAGTGATTTCTTTCACCCACTCCTCCTTTCCCTTCAGTTGCTGCTGATCCAAAATGGCCGCTGCATTACGTCACCTCCCATGCAGCCGGCCTTCATGCTGCTGTTTCTTACAGGTGCTTAGATGGTGCGTCAGAGCCACAATGGCGGCTCGGGCAGGGACTTATTGCGTAGCAGTTTTTATTGAGCACCTTTGGCAGCTATAAGCCCCCCCGGAGTAAGGGGATTATTCAGTGTTTGGCCGACACATGGTGATCTCAGCACCTCCTGATTGGATTGCAATAATCCCTTTACACAGCCACAAAACCCTATTACTCTGGCATTAGAGAGCGAGAGAGAGGGTAGGGGGTAGAGGATGTGGAGGGGGGGGGGGGGGGATGCATCTGATGTAGGACTTTGTGTGTGTGTGTGTCGTCTTTAGAAGTGTATGAATTTCTGTATGCATGAGACTACAGTGTATGTTTGCAGGTCATGTGTTTTGTGTGATTGTTTATGCATGTTGTTTGTGTGTGTGTGTGTGTGTAGAATATGAACATGTGAGTGGGTGTCTGTACATTGAGTGGATTTTGTGTGTGTGTGTGTGTGTGTGTAATGATGCTTCATGTGACTGTGTATCTGACTCTGTGTTGCATTTCTTGTGTGTGTATGTGAGAGTGTGTGTGGGTGGACTGTGTTTTTGTGTACCTGACCTTTATGTGTGGATTGTGCTTTAGATGTATGTTTGTGCTTTTTCTTTATGTTGGTTTTCTGTATATTGGTGTGTGTGTGTGTGCATGCATGTGCACTGCGTGTGTTTCTAGTTTAGTTTATTAGTTTATTTAACAGGGGCCATGCACAACACAATCAGTGTGTGTGTGTCTTTTGAAGGATTCGGACGTCCTGCTGTTGATAAGTGGCTGTCTGCAGGTGGATGCTCGCAGCTCTCAGCTTCCTGTTGCATCATTGCTGCTTTTAGCAGCTCAGCAGCAGATATAATAGAGAGACAATATACTACAACACAAAATGGCTAGTGTGTGTGTTGTGTTGGTTCGTATATGCGTGTATGTGTTTTTAGCTATACGCACCGCCGCTGTGAAAAGGTGAAGTCTGCTTTAAGCTCAGTAACAGCCGAACAAATAACAATCCGGACAAGCTGCATGTTTGTCGAGTTTGTCAAGAGTGTGTTCATGTACATGTATGATAAAATCACATATCTGCATTCGATCAGGATACTCTCCCATTATCTCCCACCAGCCCGGCTGACTGGCCGCGCTGCCTTCCATTTTTAACAAACTCCTCTCATTTTAGCAGAAAGCCATTAGGCCTTTTCTGGAAGCTAATTCTGATTAAGATCAGCTCTATTTGTAACTGCCACCATAAATCATTGCTGGAGCCATTTAAAGAATCCCACCAGCTCATTTCATTCCCTCATCCATTACAAACGATTGTACCGTCCATATTTTGTGTGCATGGGCCGCTAAAAAAACAAAGCTACAGTGGCCACCATCAGATTATGGCTAACCTGAGTGCTATGGTGTTATGTGCCAAGTTCATTCGCTGGCAGTTGATCAAAGTCACACTGCCTTCCTTAATTATGAATTCTGTATGGTAGGTAATGTCCAGGCTGAACCTGGTTGCAGAGCTAGAGGAGATCAGACTGATATGCACTCTGATTAACGCGGCTTTGTTGCAACTAAACATGCATATGAACAGTAATACCCAGACCTGGATTTAATAGTTTCTCCAGATGATTCTTTGCTTTTGTTTTAATGTTCATGAAGAGCCAGAGGGGCTGTTTATAATGTTATTAAAATCAAGGATGTAGATGTAGAATTTGACCTGTTCTGCTAGTTTTCATTTCAAGTTTTTAATGTATTATCTTGAAATTTCTTTGCCACTTTCATTGTCTGTGACTGACATTTGTAAACCGAAGAGTCCTAACGAGTAAACGTCACCCATCTGGTGTTTCAAACAGGTCAAAACAAATAAGTATTATCTCTGTTTTCCTTTTCACCAGAGTGGAGCATCACATCGGTGGGATTTGCCACATAAGACAACACATAACATTAAAAAGCTGATTGGCAATCACAGGAAAGAGCTCTACTATCTATTTGGTTGACTTTTCTTTGATTGATAAAATAACTGGTACCTACTTTCCCATCTGGTGCTCCACCGAGATTCAAACAAACATGCAAACACTGTCAAGCTGCCAGACAATTTAGGAAAGCTTGCTCTGTCAGTTAAACTGCAGGGTGTTATGTGAAAGTTTGTGATGAAAGGCTAAACCTGTCTCCATCTGGTACTTCAGACAGATTAAAACAAGTACAAGGAACCTCACTCATGAACATATACCAATACAGTGTTGGTAATGGACTGGGAGTAAAAGTCTGACATGTAAAACTATAGAAATTGGTTTTCAATCTCTCCTCTCTCTTCTCCTTGTCTCCTTCAGTCCTACATGGAGGATCACCTGAAGAACAAGGACCGTCTAGAGAAGGAATGGGAGGCGCTGTGTGCCTACCAGGCTGAACCCAACGCCTGCACCTTCGGTTTGAAGGACGGCAATGCGAAGAAGAACCGCTCCACTGCTATTGTGGCATGTAAGCAATGAACTTTATCGCTATTTTGTTCAGTCTCTTCTTAGATCTCTTTTTCTTGTTTTTTTTCTATCAGCTTTAAAGGTAATTAGTGGACAAGCTGTAAGCGTTTGGATTGCAGTAATCAAAAAGTGATTTACTAAATGAACCACCACTTTAATATCTACCTTGCAACTTCTGCTGTTATAACTACTTGGTTTTCCACACCCCTATAGGTGAATGTTAAATGTGCTTTTAAGGGCATTTCTAATCATGAAAATGGCCAAAGAAAGTCTCCAGATACCAAAGCATGGACTGGTTGTGGTTTAAATCAAGAGCTGTTGTTTCTATCAGAGCATCTGATGTAGATCACAAAAAAATTCTCACAATTAAGAGGTAGACCATGTGGTATCTGATGGTGGATGTAAATCAACTGTGTAATGTGCCTTGAATGAGGTTCCTGTTCTTGCTATTGATGCTGTAATTGTTTAATTCAGTATAGTGTACATGTTTGCCTTTCAACATGCAACCTTACTGTAAGTTTTGGTATTAACAAAATATTGGATGTAATTAGCATGTTAAAAACTGAGAAGTGCCACATTGAGCAGGTTAACCCTCTGGAGTCTACCATAGACTACTATTCAGATATAGCATCGTTTGGTTTTTTGCTAATTGTGAAGTCATTTTTTATAGTATCATCAAGTGTTTTATATCCTCAAAATCAGCACAACCTCTGTTATCCAGTGATGTCACTAAATAAGATGTACTACACTGTAAAATTCAAGAAATAAGGTAATAATTGTAGAAAAAAATACAAAATCTGCCTATAGAAATTCATCTTTTTTAATCAAAAAACAGACAAAGGTAACATAAAGAAGACTTTCTTCAACACAGAAAAAAGAAATGTCCCAGAACTATTTTGCTAACAGCTTCAGTTAGTCCCTTCCCACTCTGATCTTAAAAAAGAGGTCTGAACAACAGGCGGTTTTTGCCCTTTGAAACCAACCATCTAGCTGTGGTATGTGTCATGGCAAAGTCTGTCCAAAATCATGCAGAGAGGCACACGACATGCCTTTTCTCCTTCCTTTTGTTGCCTTCTTTGATGCTTCTTCGCCACGAGCGTTTGCCACAGGTACGTGGACATACACCCTGTCATGTACTGAAGAGTCCAGAGAAACCTCTAGCAGCTCAGCCGCAAGCTGCTCTTGAAATGCCTGGTGGGTGATGGGCCGTACCTCTGCAGCACACTGCTGGTGGCAGTAATGTCAACAAAATAAAAAAAAGAGGGTCCTGTATCACTTCATGGTCTTGTGATGGACGCTGTAATATCTCAGCAGCTGATCAGACAGTCCACAACACCCATGTACCTGTTGAATGAATGAAACTTTATTAGTCATTGTTCAATAACAATGTTCAGTAAATGACATCTTAATATAGCAGATAATAACAGCAATCATAAATAATACCTGTTGTACTCCCCCAGGCAGCCAGTATAATACTGGACCCCTTTGTGGCCCCTGATTTAGAAAAATCCTTGATCCGCCCCTGCACACACCAAACTCAAAAAATCTAACTCAGTGTAGTTGGAAAACTACTTTTCCTCCCTCCATATTCCTCTATGTACAGTTACCCCCCAAAATACGTAGATAATTCACTAATACTTCCATGTCCTGTTGTTGGTGAGTTCCATCAATAAAATTATCCTCATCTTCAGTGTAGCCCGACTCAGATGCGGATTAATTTCCCACCTCTTTGTCGCTGCTTTGGAGAATCACCTGTACACCCGTACCTGTGTACAACCTCTGGCTCATGAAGGAGGCATCTGGTATCTGGTTTTCACTTTTATTTGTGAATGTTTTACTGGAAAAATAAAAAACTTCTCCAACTATATGTGACAGCTACAAACGAACTGCAGCCTGCTCGTGTTTTACAAATATGAAAAACAAGCTCTGATTGGTTCATTTACCACATCTGGTCAAAGAATATCCAAGTTCTGATTGACCGGGAAGCCTTGCGTGATGATGTTATTGATGACAGTGATTACTGTTACACTGAAAACAGATCTGTATAACAAGCGAACATGGCGTAACGTTACATAGTAAGCGAAAGCAGTTTTGCATCCACATATCTTACAACCTTACACAACGGTTTTCCGAGATTAACCCCTAGACAGAAACAGTGCTCACTGTGCAGAGGGAAGTCTATGGATTCAGGAGGTAAAAAAAGTATCTGGTAGCCCAAAGTAAACAGTTTAGGCGAGTTTTGGCCGAATGATTATCACAGACGTGTAAATGAAAAGGCAGCATTATTTCCTCCTCACAGCAAACCAAACATTTCTGAGCAGAACCAAAATTCAGCCGTTACACCTCTTGATGTCAATCCTTCAAACACGGTGGGATTACTCTCACAACCTCTCAACAACTCACCTCATATATTCTGAACCCAGCCGTTATTATCAGAAAGCAGGAGCAGGAGGGTTGTAAATTAGTTCTCTATTAAATCTCTCCTGCACCGACCTCATCAATGATTAAAATTTCTAAGCTTCTGTGGAAATAGCCCATCTAAAAAAGTGCTGTCCCATTCTCTCCACCAGGCCCAGGCTTAATGAAATCCATGTTGTCAGCAGGGAAAGCAGTTTGTCAGGAATAAATTGCGCTTCCTATTTGAAGCACCACTGGCTTCTCCAAGAAATTTTCAGAACTGTTTTGCCACCATCACTGGAGACTTTAAATGGTCGCTCGCAAGAGTGAAATGTACAAACTAGGATAATTTGTACCTCCCCCAAAAATTTAATGGACCAGTTATGATTCCCAGGGACTACAGAGGGCAGATCCTCCAAAAAAATGAAAGAGAGACAAAATACTCAACATTCAGTGTTTTAACCCAATTCCAAAATACACTGAATACATAGTGCATCTACTAACAACGAACACAAAAGCTTCATGCAGACATTCATCCATAAAAATCCAGATTTTTTCCCTTAAAATTTGTGTAAAGTGTCCTTAAATCTAGATAAGACTTTTCTGACACCATCTGATGCTACCATATGTCTGTATTGTGTATCAGCTGGTTCCAACTCTATACAATGTTTAAACTGAGTGACATATTTTAACCTAAGATTTCATGGTTTTTACATCTGCACCGTTCCATCAAATGGAAATATTCTACATGTTTTCTGCATGATTTTATACAATTTTCCCCTAAGTTTAACCAGGTTTAACATATTTGGTATATTGGCAACTTTTAGATCTGAAAAATTTCAGCCAAACAACATGATTTTGTAAAGATGGACCCACTGGAGCACCCAGAGTTTAGGAACGCTTCACTGCTCAAATCATCTTGTTTTATCCTATTTTGAAACTACTAACCTTCTGAATGAGTGTCTGATCTCTGAGACTTCTGGTGAATTTTCTGGAATATCACAGAAATGTGAGAAGTACCTACCAGAGCAGGAAACTCGGGGATCAATCGATCACCTCTTTGAGGAAAATCAAGGAACATCAGGGAATTTCTCAGTCACTTACTGGTTCATGCTTTAATCTTAAGAAAAACATATCGCTCGTACTAGAGTTTCTTCTCTGGGCTGAAAACAACATTGACAAACCAGGAGGGAATAAACTCTTTAGGTCAAGGAAACACATTGTGGAAATTTACATCAGGACTCAGGAGATAATCTTGTCTACTCAACAGATACGCAAAGAAACTACTAATTACACTGCATGTAAGATGGCTATTGCTTTCCTAAGACAAAATGCACAGAATTCTTCCATTTCTGTTCCAGACGATCACTCCAGAATCACCTTGAAGGTGGAGAACAGCCAAGGAAATTCTGATTACATCAACGCCAGCCCGATCGTAAGTACCTCCCCTGCATTCTAACTTTATGCTTCACACCGCCACTATGCCAGGCTCCCACAGTCCCCACGGGGCGTCACAGGAACAAAAGCAGCCTACCGTTATACAATATAAATTTTGATGCAACGCTTGCTTAGCTTCAGCGGCGGTCCCGCGCTAGTGTGTATGTTCTGCACCATGAATATTAATCATACAGCAAACACCCCGGGCGAGTATTCACTTGTGGAAGGTGTGGGAAAGGACATGCGCACGGCTCTCTGCAAAAAAATTGATCCATGGGGTCTTGGGAATTTTTTTTTTTTTTTACCTTGGGTTATGCTAATTTGACACTAGATTGTGTTTACTGTTACGGTGCGCTCAACTTGCAGAGGCCTTTCCTTGTTGCTGTACAGATTTGAAACAGCGAAACAGCCTGTAGGAAGGAGCAAGGGGAAGAAAGAGCCATGTGAATTCAGTAAGTGAGTGTATCAATTTGGAAACCAGTGTTGGAATAGTAGGTTTACGTTTCCCTCGAGGCAGATACAGTGGTATTCCATTAAAAGCAACAGGAACGCTATGCATTTCAAATCTGGGCGTCACACCAAGAAGTGGCTGAGTATGTGTGTGTGTGTGTGTGTGTGTGTGAGAGAGAGCGAGAGAGAAGGAATCAAAACTATACAGGAACAAAGGAGCAGCCTTGTCAAATGTCAATCCCACAAATGCAAAGACAGATGCAGAACATGAACCCACGCATGCAAAAGGAAATACATGCATACCTAAAATCACACTTTGACACAAGCACTCACAGACACTGAAATGTACACACTTGCTAACACACACATATATGCGTGCATGCTCACCCACACTCGAACAGGATATATACACACACACAGATGCCATTCAGTGCAGATACCTATACAGAAATACAGACTGTCAATAACTGTAAAACTTACAAAAAAAGATGGATTGTTATCAGCAAGTACGTAGCTAGTAACACTGTAGAAACCCGTTGAATAGCTTCAGTATTATTTCAGTTTCTTTAGATTTTAAAAACACAGAGGAACTCTACATTTCTTGAGTGTCCTGAATCCACCAACAGTGATGAAGAGCCTCAGAAAACAAGAACTCAAGAACTTGAGGACGGACCAATTATGGTCTTGTGCTCACAGACCTCTACTTTCTATTTTACTTTGAAAATCCAATTACCACGCACCAGGCAATTTGAATCTGTATCACCAACAGCAAAATGTATTTTTCTTAGAAGAGGTATACTACCACTGCTTGCGATCTCCCGTGAGTTGCTGTAAGTCAGGCGCTGCTGAGATTACCTGCGTACAATTTGGTCGGTGTGGGATTTTTAGTTTGGTGTAGACATGAAACACTCACACACACACATATACAGCCAAAAAGATGATTTTGAAGGCTGAACAAAGCAAAGACCACTTCATTACCTTTTGATTGAGCTGTTCAAAGCAGTACAGCTGTGCGCTAGGTAAACAAAATAATGAACCAACCAGATGTTTTCTGTGCTAGTTAAAGTTACGATAACTTGGGTTCGCTAAATGACACAATTAAAAGTTGCAAAGCTGAATTGCTCAATTTCTCGTTAGATATGAGTCTTTAAAGCACACACTAAGAACTGTTTGACCAAACAGGAAGCTATGGAGGGTGATTTAGATGATGATTGTTTGTTTTATGAGGTTTTATGAGGCCCGACCCTCAACCTGAAGGATCAGGGATTGTCCTTTAGTCCGGTCCCTGCACTCTGACCTTTCCAATATGGTTCGACCTGCCACCACAGCAATCTGCTACGACCGCAGCAAAGACAGTAAAGACAGTGAGGACCGCTGAATTTTCAATTTAAGCTGAACAGTTACTGAACCCTTGAACCTTAACTAGACGTCATATAAATACAAATTCACTCAGATCAAAGTCTGTGGGTTAGCTGCATGAAATTTGATAAAAATGTATGTTTTTTCCACATTAACCTGAAGGAAGTGACATCATTCAGCTTCCTTTTGGACAATATAAATAATTAGCACATCATCCCACCGATGACGTCCCTTAACTAAATCCTTACAGTCTTACCACAATCAGCAAAGAAAAGTAAATGAAAACGAATACAATAAAATAATTATCACTATGAATATGCTTCAAATAAAATTGATTGAAATACTTAAGTAATGCACGATGATGCACGAGGAGAGCCAACTGGTTTTTGACTCAGAGTCCCAGTGTACACACACCCAATCAGTCAGTCAGCTGCACGAACCTACAAACACAATCACTCACTTTCTCTTTTCACACACACACGCAGATACTCTAAAATAGACTCAACAGTTTCCTCGTACACTCACACACACTTACTAAGACATAATCAATCACTTAGGTACCACTCAATCATGCATACACACAGTCACACACACACACACACACACTTATTCTTACGCTTGTCGTGTGCTGATAACAGTTTGAATCAGCCTTTATTGACAGCTAAATTCACTATTTTTGATTAAGGAGTCACACTGAAGAAAATTAAGTCTTTCCTGTCATTCCTTTCATTTTGCATCTACTTTCCCCAATTTAATAACATCTTTATACAAAACATATTAAGACGTCTTTAGTAAAACTTCACTGGCAGACGATGCTGCTTACTTAAAAAAAAAGCCTTTTCATTTCCAAAGGGAAATCTTGAAACAAGTCACTCTTTAAGAGATTGTAATCAACAAAAAATGAATTAGTTTTGATGTTTAAATGCCTTAAAATGATGTTTTATTTTCCTTACAAACAATCTCTTGCAGTTGTCTGGTCGTCTCCTGCCAACAGTCGCTGCTGGTTTTCTTTTAACCTTGATTATAATTTTCACTAAACCTCAAGAAGAACCAAACCTTGACCAAAAAGAAAGAAAACACTTTTGGAAAGCATTAAAAAATCACCTATTTTGTCATTTGGGTATCCAACAAACATCTAAATATCACAAGTTCTAGGTAATTTTTTGGAAAGTAAAGCGAATGTGGTGACTCATTGTGACTAGAAATATTGTGAAATGTGGATAAAAGGTAACAAAATGGACTGTACAGAAACCTCACCAACATTATCAATACTCCCCTCCTGTGAACAAAAAAAAACAGTTTTGTGATATCTACTATGTCTGCTGCCACCCAGATACAATATAACTGAATGTAATTTCATTTGAGGCATTCAAAGCACTCAAACTCAAAGTCCTGATTACTCTGAATAATCCACAGACATCACTCCGAACAGTTTCCAGTACTTGACATGATTGTCTCCATCATTTTTGAATTCTCCTTGAATATACAGTAAAGATTAGACAGATGGTGTGAAAAGTAATGGTAAGAAAAGGAGCACAATCAAACATTCAACTTTTGAGTAGAAAGAAAACAGATAAATGTTCAGAAGACATACTGGAAAAAAGCGAAAGGAAACTGTCCAGAATAGAGAATAATAATAATAATAATAATAATAATAATAATAATAAGCTTTATTTATAGAGCATCTTTCATGACATAAATGCAGCTCAAAGTGCTTTACAAAAGAAATGTAAAACATAGATACAGATATATATATATGCACAAGACACGTACATATATATATACATATACATATGCATGTGTATATATATACATACATACATAAACGTATACATACATATACACACACACATACATATTAAACAGGATAAATATCAGTTAAGACATAGTAAAGGAGTAAAAGACAAATTCTAGAGAAGGGATAAAATCATAGAGGTAAAACAAAATCAATGAAAGGCGAGGTCATAGAAGTAGGTTTAGAGTTAGGCCTGTCTGATATGAGGATAGAGAATAGAGAACAGTAGAAGTTGTTTTATTTCCTAATATGTAGATTCACAATTTCAGCTAATCCATGTAGCTGCCAACACACACACACACACACACACACACACACGCACACACACACACAGTCACCCCCACTGAGGTGTCAGACTGTAGTAACAGTCGGTTTCATCATAAAACTTCATCAGACAGAGTGAAGCTGATCACACACACACACACACACACACACACACACACACACACACACACACACACACACACACACACACACACACACACACACACACACAGGCATGTATGCATAAAATTTGACTCCTTTTCGTTGCCTCCAAAAAGAAAAGACAAAAAAAAAAAAACAACAACAGGGATAATTGCAGCTGTCACATCCTCCTCTTTTGTTCCTCATTAAGGAGGAGCGTGTGTATGTGATAGAGGGAGAAAGATAGTTGTCCTTTGTGACACACACACACACACACACACACACACACTCGCAGTGTCATTAATGGCAGGGTTTAATTCTGGAGACACTTTGAGATGTCAGGAAGCATTGTGTGTCCACAGAGATTGAAAAGGAGACAGAGAGAGAGAGAGATTAAAAGAGAAATGTCAAGTGTGCAGACTCCGCTCGCTATGTCTCTCTTTCTTTCATCATCCTCTCGCCTGAATTTCTCTTCCTTTTCTCTCCCGTTTCACCTTCAACTCGTCAGGTTTTTGCTGTGCCATCTTTTTTTCCCCCCCCCCTCACCTCTTATTTTTCTACTCTCTTTCTTGTTTTTCCTCCATGCCAATTTCTTTCTCCTTCTCTGTCCTTTCTGGTGTTTCTCTCTCTATTTCCTACACCTTGTCACCCTGGACGAGATGAAGTATTTTGTTATTTCTTTGAGAATCCCTCCAGATCTTTTCTCCTATTACTTCCTAGACTGCACCAACCTGGACTGGGCAAGGGTGTGTTTAGTTATTTAATTCAGTATCGTCAGAATTTTGACTTTAACCACATGAATTTGAACACATTTGAACATTACACCTTCAGCTCTGACCGTCGCACAAGTAAAGTTCAGTTATTAACTGCTTACTCAAGAATAAAAGTGTGAAAAAGCCGGCGTAAAGGCATCTCATCTTCTGTTCAATATATATACTACATGGCCAAAAGAGTTTGGACACTTGTATTTAATTGTTGGACATGTAATTCCACAACTATAAGCATTAACTGGCTCAATATACTTAGTATACTCCTTCAGACAAGCCTGTTGGATAGTCAAAAAACTTCAGAAACCCCCTCCTGCTACAACTTTCCAACGGCGAAGGCTGTGCGAGGCTATTTCTATCACTTTCCGACACTGATGAGCCAACATTCACAGCTGCGTGGAGGTGAGAAAGGAGTCAGGGTTTCTCTTTCTAGCTCTCCTTTTTAATTCATGACACAACTATTTCTGTCACTTTTAATGTGAACTACCAAATGCAACACTATGACTGCCTTCCAGGAGAGACTGTCTGAAAATATGTTATCCTGGTATTTAAACGATACCGCGTTTATATTACCAACGTTGGCGGTCAACACAACGTAAGAACCGGTTCTGATCGACCATAAATCAAGCTTTAATATTCCGCTATACGTCTCCACGCTTCTGGTTTCAGGCTTTCCAACAGATTTTTGAACCTGGCTGAAGGGATTTGTTACTATTCAGCCACAAGAGCATTAGCGAGGTCTAACACTGATGTTGGTTGATGAGGCCTGGCTGGTTCATCCCAAAGGTGTTGGATGGGGTTGAGGTCAGGGTTCTGTGCAGGCAAGTCACGTTCTTCCACACCGAAGTGGGAAAATCATTTCTTTGTGGGCCTCACATTGTTCACAGGTTCATTGTCACACTGAAACAAACACTGTTGTCTAAAATATCATCGTATTCTACATGTAACATTAAGAGTTCCTTCAATCGGAACAAGCGAAAACCAGGAGAAAACACTCCAGACCAAAGGAAACATGCAGAAAAATGGTGTCCGCATACTTTCGGCCATTTAATGTATGCATAACCCCCTTGTGCAATTATCTTCTGATATCTTAAACTTGTGCCTCCAGCTATTTTTTTTTGTCCATGACGCAATTCTGGCTGCAGATATTTTAATGAGCAAAAACACCCTCGCACCATGTCACCTTTTCTCTCTCCGAGATACTACATTTTAAGTTCATTAGAAGTGCATTATTGTTTGGCATTCATAAAGGGAACAGAGGACCATTAAAGACAATTTTGTGCACGGAAAAGCCCCAGAAATTATCTGTCTTCCCTCTGTAATTGCTTCCAGCTAAATTGGTCTTGCCAATTATTACATTTACCATACAATTTGCATGGTAATAGGCAGGGGTGTCACTCACGTCCTCGCAAATTCACCTCACGTTCATCTCCTGTCTTTTGCTCTCGACGCCCACGCCATCCTTCTGTAATTTCCATTAAGTTAAGGAGGAAGTCACTGAAAAGCACTCTCACCTCCCTCACCGAGACACTTCCAGCTGTGAATCTGTTAAATATGTATCCTTGCAAACTTATGTATAATATACGAAGTCAATAAGAATGATTGATGGAGAGAGGTCTTCTTGTCGTGTCATGGTGCTCAAAGGCCGTTCTGTAACGTGACAATCCCCGGTTTGATTCTAATAACAAATGTATTTATCACCTGTCATGAGTCATACAGAATAAAGTATCCTTTAGCAAGACAATCTGTCCTTATCTGCTCTGTAAAATGTCTCAAATGTAAATAGATTTTTCTGCAAAGAGAAGAAAACAGAGGTGGAAGTTTTTAAGGTTATTCGGGAGAGCAGGGGGCGCTTTTGCAAATTGACATGAATAAATGCAGCGAGTTAATGCTGCTGCCACATTATTGCACTTGTAGGATACTTTATATTATAGTGCAGTGAAGTTTATAACAGGTCTCAGAGCACTAACTCATCACAGTACGGCTGTATGCTGAGCTAAACTGGCCCTCACTTGTTATTTTGCTTTAAGTTTTCCTCAAACTCAACATGCAACCTACTTTCCCAGGACTAGAATAGTTGATTTATTCTCTAGTACTTACATTGAAAGACTTTGAAAAGAAGGTTTTCACTGAAAAATTAAAAAAATTCAGAAAACTGAAAATTTCAAGGCAACAGTCTTTGGTAGATTTGCCTTTGATGTTATTCCAATTGTTAATACTACTACTGTTAACCTACAACATGGAGTAAGTTAAAATTTTATAATGTCACAACCACAAGTTTTCACTCTCTTGAATTACTGTATAAATTTACAGTAAGTTAAACTGGATCACTGCAGCAATTAAGGTAACACTTGTAAAGTTGTGGTGACATTAACTTCAGAAAATGTAACAATGTCAATCATTTGCCCTGAACAAGTTTTAAACAGCAAGTCATTAATGTTTTTTTGATGACTCTGAATTAGTGCCAGTTTTTTTCATTCATACTTTACAACTTAAAGGTGCAGTGTGTAGATGCATTTAGTTGCATCTAGCAGACCGGACTTAGTGTATAATCACCTGAAAATAAGAATCGTTGTGTTTTCGTTACCTTATAATCAGCCCTTTATATCTACATAGGGAGCGGCTCCTCTCCCATGGAGCCCACCATTTTGCACCACTGTGTTTCTACAGTAGCCCAGAATGGACAAACTAAACACTGGCTCTAGAGGGCCTTTTGTGTTTTTCCCTGAGTTTTGCAGACACCGTAGGTTCTCCTACACACTTGGAAGGGGAGGGGGATTCAGATGGATGCAGCTTAAAGGACCTAAAGGACCTCATACCTTATTACAGTTAATTGCATCTTGTTTTTTTTATCCTGTAATGTATTTTTTTATTTCCTTGTTTATTTTTACTGTAAACTATACTGATATTTGGACTCTCTCAAAAAAGAGATCTTAAGAGACTATCCTGGTTAAATAAAGGTTAATAAAATTAACACGAGGTATAAACATCAAGTTTTGAGACAATAAAAACATGACGCATTTCATAATCGCTCTTTCCCTTTGTTTCCCCCCTTTTTCCTCTCTCCTCAGATGGATCATGATCCCAGGAACCCAGCCTACATTGCCACTCAAGGCCCCCTGCCCTCCACTGTGGCTGATTTCTGGCAGGTAAGAAACACACACACACACACACACACACACACACACACACACACACACACACACACACACACACGCAACACAAAAATCAATACTTTTTCCTCTCTTAAACAAGAGTTAGCCGATTTTTATTAGTGCAGCGAGCCACACGAGAGGCTAGCCTGTTCTGTGGATGTCGTTATTAATCTCTCCTTCACCATCATGCTCCCTGCCCAGCAACACCTCCGCCACTGCGCAGACACACACACACACACACACACACACACACACACACACACACACACACACAAACCAGTGTACAATGGGACATATTGTTAATGCAGGGGATGGCGAACACTTTTCCCGCTGTCCCAAATGTTGGATTGGGTTTGAATCTCAGGCTAGGAGATCGATAAGTTATTCTGCAGTCATGGTGTATATGTGTGTGTCGAGGGGGAGCAGTGGGGAAGGTGTGTGTGTGTGCATGTGTGTGTGTGTGTTACAGGGTTGTTGGAAGGAAAGGTCCCCTTGTCAAACAAGTTCTGTCCCTGCTGTATTCCCACTCGTGCTAGTTACCATGCAGGCAGGAAAATGAGAAATCTCAGGCTCTCGTAGATTCGCTGCTGCTTCTTCTGCTACTGCTCATCAACTTGAATTGAAATGTAAAAGACAGCTCATTTAAAATGTGCCAAGGAATCTCTCATATGTTGTCTTTATATTTCACCAAAGAGGAAAACGTCCTTTCCGATGCAATGTGAAAACACCAAGGACACAAAATCCAAACGTCTGATTTTTAATTTTAAAAACCTACTGCCAATAACTGAAAGTCATATTACATCTTAGTGGGATTATATATTATTGTCTGCTCTCTTCAGATTAATTTTTAATTGCTAAAGGCTCCACAAATATTGATAATGCTGTGCTGTGATACAATGAAATCTTTCTGTGTGTTTTGTGTGATTACATCATACACTTCAAGGTGCTCTCTATGGTTTTCACATAGCATCCATTAGCACCACCAAAACCCCCCACATTTCCTCCCAGCTCCGGAGGTCTCCTCAGGGGGATCAAAGAATGAACTTTAACCCCATTACAGCACTCCCCCCCCTCTCCCCCTCTCTCACCATTAATCCCTACTGAGGTCTGGATATTGCTCCTCTTTCAGGGAAGGGAAGTTGTTGGTTATTGTCTGTAAGTGCCTGTTTGTGGGTGTGTAAGTTGTGGACAATCTTTGTTCATTCTTGATGAAACCTCTTCATTTCTACTTCTCTTCCTCCTTCTTTTGCTCAGTTTTAGGTTTTTATAGTTTTTATACCTGTTCCAAACAGCTACAATCGAAGATGGGGCACAAAGCTTGCTTGTACAAACAAGAGAGCTTGAGAGAAAAGTTTAAATCCTGCGTACTTTCACAACTCTGCACACCTTCCAAGTGCTGCATGACATGCTAGTCAGACTAGTCGGTGTCAGAAAGTTACTTTAATTGTTGGACACAGCCGCCTCAATCCTGACATTGAAAGGGTGTCGGGAGACGTTTCAGAAATTCTTTGACGGTCCAACAAGCATTTCGTTTGAAGCATATTGACACTGTTTTTACATAATAGTTTAGTAGTTTCTAAATACTTTTTGTGAACAGACTTCTTGGGTTTTTATTTTGGCTAAACTTAAATACATAATATACGTTTTCGAGTATGATGCGATGGAATAGACAGTAAATGTGTGCCTCAAAATTCGTATCATTAATACCAACGTTTTTGTCGTATTGTGTCAGAATCTCAGAGCTCATCATGGATTCATGTCAGGTTCATTAAGTGGCTTCTCTGTGCTGAACAGGCCTTTGTATTCAGGCTTTACTCAGGCTTCTTGTTGTGTTGTGGCCCGGTCGACTTTACCCGCATTACTGTGTCTTATCAGACTCCTTAATCAGGAAGTTATTGCACCACATACTGGACAGTACATCGCTTTACGCAACAACTGCCGAGGTGCCCTTGAGCAGTACTGAAGTCAAATACCCCTCAATATCCTGCTTAGAGGGTTTAATACAGAGAACTGTGTGATTCAGAGCAAATCTAGAAAAACGCATCGTGTGCAGTTAACTTTTCTTCTTGGATAAATAAGGGTATAAATACAATTTGCATTTTAACAAACCTCAAGTTTTAAAAGAGGGAACATGTCCTCCCAGCACCAGTGGAGTTCTCACTCTGTCAGCTAAAGCAAATTAACACCATTTCTCAAAAAAGTGCACCGTCACATCTTTAGATCCATGAGACCAATCAGTGAAGCAGTGGGGGCTGAGAGGAAAGTGTGCGCTGGTGCAGTAACTCAAAACCCAGCTGCAATTAACACTGGTTAAATCTCTGTCAAGGTGTGGCAGCGCTCCTGACCGAACGGCAGGTGCGGCCATCTTGATTATCTAATGTGATGATGTGGGAGCAGTATTGTTTTATAGCTTCCATTAACGGCTGAGTGTTACCTCTGATCTGAGTCGAATGGATCTCCAGAGCCAGCCCACCCTCCGGCTGTGAGAATATGACTGCCAGCAGGAAAATATGACCGTGTGCTGAGTAGAATGACACAGTTGGGGGAGGGAACGGCCCCGACAGCAATTACTCTGCAAGCCACGAAGCTTGACTTGCTTGTTGTTTCTTACCAAAGTTTGAAACACGGTAAACATGTCTGGAAGTGTTCAGTTTCAAAGTAAGATTTCATTTTCTAAGCAATGACCCTCTCACCCCCAAAACAGACACATCTACCCCTCTAAAAAGATATATATATATACTGTAAGTTTCTCTGCCATCAATAGTCCTTAATTTTGTTTGCTGATTACAAGCAAAAGGCTAAAAAAAAGTAAATGTTAAACAGGCTTGTTCGCTCCTTCCTCTTCTTTTAATTCCTTCAAAAAGTAAGAGACAATTCAAGATAGTGATGTTGCTCCTGCCTTGTTATATCAGAAGCACTTTCCTGCCTCCAGGGTGTGTGTACCAAAATGGGGAGAGTCTTACTTGAGTGTGTGTGTTTTGTCTGCAGATGGTATGGGAGAACGGCTGCGTGGTCATTGTTATGCTGACGCCACTCGTCGAGAGCGGGGTGAAGCAGTGCTACCATTACTGGCCCGACGAGGGATCTAACCTCTACCACATTTACGAGGTAAAATGACTCATTCGCCGTAACTTCAACTGTCAGTGTGGGGTAGTGTGTGTTTTTCAATCCAACTATAACTTTATATCATTATCCTTTGATGCTATGAAACACGTAAATCAGATTTGTAAAGTGAAAACATAAATATTTCTGTCATTTTCTTTCTCTAGAAGAATCATCTCATACTTAAAGAGCTACATTGCATTTTAGATGACTGGTTAATTCAAGTCAAATAACGTATTTGACCTTAACAAGGAAAGATTATAAAGGCCGTTGAAAATGTTATATTATTCATTCCAAAAGATTATTGCCTAGTATTAAATTAATAATAACAACAGTATTATTTCTCAAGCCAGCAATCTATCAATTATGTCTGTCTGAAAGTATGGATTTTATTGCTACAGCACAGTAAATAGACTAATACCTTCATATAAGTTGATTTTAGAGACAGTTTATTACATGTGTGTTCATTGTCCGTTTGCGTGTCCTCGTAGGTGAACCTGGTGTCCGAACACATCTGGTGCGACGACTTCCTGGTTCGTAGTTTCTACCTGAAGAACATGCAGACCAACGAGACGCGGACAGTCACTCAGTTCCACTTCTTGACCTGGCTCAACCAGAACGTCCCAGAGACCAGCCGGACGCTCCTCGACTTCCGCAGGTAGGGAACTCCTTCAGAAAACTAAACTAATACTTCTTGTTATTAAGTTAAGTTGATTTAAAGGGGAGGATTTCCCAACTCAGTTTGTCCAACGGCTCTGGACAGTCCACTGTAAGCTATCGGCGTAGGAAGGGACAGCCATGTGACCACACCCCAACCAGTCGGAGTTGCTAGTACAGCAGCAAGGATATGATCCCTCACCGGCTTCCCACCATGAATTCTGCCAATTGTATTCTTGGAATTCACAGACCGCCACCGGCTAGGGTTAGCCTCTAACATGTGGGTGAGTGTGCATGACTGGGTAAATGCCACAAACGCACCCACACAGAGTAGTTTGCAACATATTTTTCTATGCTGGCCAAGTAATAAAGACTTTTTTTTAACATTTTACTTGAAGAGTTTGTTGGAACTCCTTTTTATTTGAAGTACACAAAGCACTTAAGCCTGCTTTTAATGTTGATAGTGGCAGCGTCGAGGTTTAAGTCAGCCTCAAAGAAAACTTTTGAAAGTCCTTTCTAAAGCAGCCTGTGGAGAATAATAAAGTAAAGAGGTCTGCTTGTAGATAGACATGAGAAACACCTGAGAGCTGTGCTGTAGTTGCTGAAAATGTACTTTTGTATTAATGGTTGTCTGTACCACTTAGAGTTGTCGCTATGTACAGTACATCTATGACAAGTCCATGCAAGTTGTCAGAGGGTTGTTGAAAGGTATTCGGGGAAATGTAGGAATTCACAAACCTGAAATTGAAGTACAAAAGGCAGGAAAGTGGGCACCATAAATGTAAATTACAATCTTACAAAATAAGCCCTGAAATGCATTGAACATCAAAGTCATGTAACGGTGTGAAAGTATTCAAAGGTGGAATTTTTCATCATCATTTTTATGCTTTTCTTGAGCTATTACAGTTGGAAGACTGACAGGGCTGTAAAGTAGAATAAATGAGAGAAAGCGCTTTTTTTTTTTTTTTTATTTAAACAAAGTGAAGGAAGTTAAATAGAAAGCATCGAACTTGTTTGTCTCCTTCTAAACCACAAAGGCTTTGAGTGGCTTTTTGTCGCTCACATCATAACTGGAAACCTCTCACATCTCCAAGAGTTCTGACTCGTGACCCTGAGAAGCCGGTAGAAAAATATCTATATATCCACAAATATCCAGGGTATTTGCTAGTTGATAACAGTGTAATTCAGGATGCATTGAGGGAACTCTGCCGGAGTGATCCTTTATCACCGGCGCCTTTATATCCGCCTCCCTTCCCTCTCCCCTTCGACCTCTTTTAAACTGATATACTGTATTGCCTATTAGGTGGGAGCCGCCCCAGCCCCTTCTCTGCGATTCACTGTGGATTTTCTCGAGCGACAGACCCCGACTCAGTTTTATATATATAGGCTCGGTGTTGGCGCACATCAATTAGGTGACATATCGAGAGTGAGAGTTTGTGGTCACAGCTATTATAAAAGGGGTCTGGTGGGCGTCACCACCCACCATCAGTTAGGAAATATTGCCTTTACTCACAGGGCGGCGGGGTCAGAACACAATGAAGAAAGCGAAGAGGGAGATATTTTTCACTTTTATTACCGGGGATATGGTTCTTTTCACAATAACAACCTGCCCTTTTTTGTGTGTTTCTCTTTTTTTTTTTCCACCTTGATGGTTTGAGGACACAAGCGTCGGATGAAATATCTCTCTTCCCTTCTTTTATGCTCATGCCGGCATGGTTTTTTTTTTTTTTAACCTCACTCACAACTGACTGACTGAGCCGAAGCATTGCTTACAAATCCTCTCCTTTCCCCCCCTCCTGTTTTACCAGCTAACTAGCGGTTGCCAGTGTCATTTTTGTGATGTTGCAGCTAGTAATATAAGCCCAGTTGCATAGTCACAAAAGTGATCATTGGAGACTGTGATTCTGCAACCAAGGGGCCTCATGGACCCACCTCCCGCCCCTCTTACTCCTCTTTTTCCACCCCCCTTCTTCTCCTCCCCTTCTTTTCTGCTCCTTCATCTTTCTCTCCCCTCGCTGTGCCCAGTGACCTGAGATGACCTCTCTCCTTTTTGCTTGCTCATGGTTTGCTTGACTGCCTTCGATCTCCTCCTCCTCCTCCCCCCCCCACCTCCACCCCCACCTTCCTCGCTGAGCTTCCCTTCCTCTCTTGGTCGCTTTTGTGTTTCTTCTTCCCACCCTCTATCTGTCTCTTCCTCTCTCTTATGCCTTCTGTCTGTCTCTCTTTCCGTCTTGATGATTTCTGATTTAGAATATGTCCACGCTAAAATAGGACTCCTCCTTCTTCTTCTCTCCGTCCACACTAAGCAGGTGTTTTTGGAACCTGAAGACGTAGCTTGAAGTGTAGATGAATAAAATGACGTAAGCCTGCTCAGACACAGTGGAGTCTGTGTGGCAGTAAATTTAAGAAGGCAAATATCTGCCTCTAACCTTCTATGTGATCACTTATTTTAAACGTCAGTGTAGCCAATTACACCATACAGGTGTCGGCATTAAGCTGTATTCATTTTTTATTTTGTCAGACGATTTCACAATCACAAAACTGGAACATCTCAGCACAGCGGTGCACCAGCAAAACGCACCGATCCGCAATGATGCTTGTCAGGATTCTCCGCTGCCCTGTTTCCCAGCGGCGATACCCATCATCACTTCAGGAAAAACATCAATTTTAACACATTATTTTGTCTTTGACGGACACACGAACCTGCTGTAGAGTTACAAAAGATAGGACTCATTTTCTTCCATGATTGTCACATCTCAGCACCGATACCTTGATTACTTCTTCCGTCTGTTGAATTAAGTTTGCGCGACAAGCATCAAACGACACAATGCCGTTTTATACTTGTTATACTTGACAGAAACAGAATTATATGTAAATTAGTCTGGATTTATAAAACACAGGGTTAGGCAGTGATGGGCGTGTTTCACAAAAGCGATTTGCGTTTACACGAACATCATAAGTGATGTGTCACATTTCACAAATGATTGTCACTCATATATTCCAAATAAATTTGAGAGTCCTACTCTTGCATGCTCACTCATGGATGGCAAGTACGGTATGATTAGCGAAACATGTCAAAATGAGTAAGAGGAACTTGCATTTAGCAAACGCAGATGTTGAGTGTGATGCACAATTTTGTGGTTTATAGACCAAAATCGTTGAGACATTTCAGTGTGGATGGAGATGAGAATGACCTGAAGCACGAGCAGCGTTTTTTAAAATTAGCTTATTTATTGTGGACGTAGTCTGAGTTTATGTTTCCCTCTCCGTCTTCATCCACTCCGTCTATCTCTCTCGTTCTCTCTCTTTTGTCTCTCTGTCTGACTCTTGATCTGTCTCCCTCTGTCAAGCTTGAATCTCAGGCGGGGCGTTTCCTTTCAGTCCAACACCCCTCTATACACCCCCCCCCCCCCCCCCCACCCTCCAACCCCCACCCCGCCTGTTGGTGATCCTCTGCTGCCTGTTTCCATGGTAACATCACTTTTGATTGTCTGCAGTGAGCTCTGACTTTTCAATTTTGGTTGGGGTGGAGGATGAAATCGTGTGGCTTTTTTAGGTGGAAAGACTTCCTTCCTTCAGTGTTTGTGATGTTGCTGGTTGTCTGTTCATCTCTTGCCTCCATTAAACCACATTCAAAACCTGCTAATACTGTTCCAGAAAAATGCATTTATGATCAATGTGACACTGAAGCTGTTTGTGAAAGAAAATCCTGAAAACATATTGTAACATTGTTGAAGACTCTGTTCGGTTTGGGTCACTGACCAACAATAATGTCATTCTGTTTCTTGTGGTTTATGTATCAGAAAAGGCACATTTTCTATAATATATCTTGTTTTCCTCATTTATACTGCAAACCTCCACAACATCTATATGATCTTTTAAATGTGTGATTTTTAAAAATAGAAACTTACATCCCTCAGTGTCAAGAAATACATCATCTTTTTATGAAAAAACGTCATTTCCATTGTGCTTGGCCTTACTTTCCACCAAATCTCACTGAAATTTGTTACGTTTTTGAGATATTCAACAAACTAACAAACAAAAGAGAGGGACAAAATCATTACCACCTTGGTGAAGCAGAGTTTTTTCTATAGTTTCCAGAAAAAGCTGTTTACAATGAGGATTTTAGGAGGATACAATAACCCAAAGGGCATGACATTCCCTCAAAACATGAATGGCTATAGAAACTTTCAGTTCAATGAAGAAAAAAGTGAACCATCTGCAGCTGCAGCTCTGAGATTTCTTTCCCTGACTCAGTGATGCATTATGGATCACACACACCACACACACACACATATATTGTGCCTTTACATAATATCATCCTGCTGAATATTGTTATGTAGAGTTATCACCATGAAATAGAATCAGAGATGATCTCCAGCTGGGATCAAGCTCACGGCTCTCTGCTTCTCGCTCAGATATCAGCTGGATATATGTGTGGATCCACTGGCTTCTATGCATTTTAATGGACAAGGTGTGAAGTTTTTACCGCAATTTTTAAAGAAAGGATGTGCCGTTTTCCCACACGTAGTTTGAGGCAGCTCTCAACTGTGTTACTTTTTGATGTACATATGGGAGCAGCAACAAACACAGATGCAAATATATCTCAGTGTGGAATATTATGATACAGCAACATGATGGTTTTGTACCTCAACTTCAAGACTTGAAGGTTGATACATAAGAATTAGGCAGAAAATTCAGAATAATGTTTAGAGATCACATGGTTACTTTCCATAAAGTAAATATATTGTTCTTAAAGGTGCTACATGTGGCGTTTAAAGGTAACCTGACGTGCCAGATGGTTTGTTACAGAACCATCTGAGAAGTCGTCCTTGGAAACTGTTTGGAAAAGGGCACTTTCAAAAGATACTTGGCAGGCGATTGGATGAACCATCTGTCTATCACCGTCTATCAATGTCTTACCTCGCGAGGCAGCCGGATTTGCGAAGCTGATACACAAGCGCGTAACTCGAAGTCTGACGAGATGGATTCTCGCGTGATCCAGTGATGTTGTGATCTTGCGAATCCAGCTGCCTCATAAGGTAAGTTTAAAGGACCAGTATGTAAGATTTAGTGGCATCTAGAAGTGAGGTTGCAGATTGCAACCAACTGAATACCTCTCATCCTCCCTTTCCAAGCATGTAGGATAACCTACAGTGGCCACAAAACTTGGAAAAAGGCTAAAGGCCCTCTCTAGAGCCAGTGTTTGGTTTGTCTGTTCTGGGCTACTGTAGAAACATGGCGGTGTAACTCATGGCTCTGTGTAAGAGGACCTGCCCCCTATGTAGATATAAAGGGTTCATTCTAAGGTAACAAAAACACAACGATTCTTATTTTCAGGTGATTTTACACTAATTAAAACATACTTATGAATATTGTATTCCATCTGCCAAGTCTGTTCCGTTAGATACCACTAAATCTTACACACTGGTTCTTTAAATAAACCATTATGAGCCACCATTATGGGTTAGATTTTGTGGGAAATCTGTTGGACTCTGGAAACAATCAGAGAAACTAAACCTTTCAGAGTTTCTGGTGACCAAAAGCTGCTGGAAGGAATAAAACGCAGATGGAAGAAATTACCTTGAAAATTTTCATTCTTGTTACTAAAACCAAAGAAAAATCATTTGACCCAAAGAAGCTGAGATCGTCTTTTCAACAGGAGACAGCAGGATTTATAGGAAATGTGGTCTTTTTTTTGGGAAATACTAACACTGACAGTCAAGATTATTTTGACAGTGATATACTAAAGGTTAAATATGATTCATGGTGCATCTTTATCATATTGTATGTCAGGTCCAAATCTAGATAACTGAGGTACAGAGAATAACATATTTAGATTGTACCCACCATCTTTTTTAGTCTTTGTTTTAGACCACACACCAGTTCCAGGACACTTTAGGGTACATATTGTCAAGTCAGTTACTAGAAAGAAAATAAAAACATTTCTGTGACTTCTTCTCTTTCTTTTTATTTAATGGCTTTCTTTCTATTTAAATCTGATATTGTATATTTGGTATTTTTGACTCAACACCTGCAATTCACCATAAACTTTCCGCCTATCATGGTCACATACTGTACTATTTACTGTTTGTCATGGTTTAATTTACTAATAACTGCTTTGAACTTGTGCTCATGTTCATAAAAATGACAATAATACGGTTTAATAGTAAATGTATGGATACCAATGATGTATTGTTGTTTATGAATATCACAGTTTTAGAAAATATTTGTGTTGTGATCTCAAAGATGTGCAACTATAACTATCTTATGTAATGTGAAATCTGATGGTCCGGTTTAATTTTTGTTTCTGAAAATTACAATAAAAAGGTTTTTACTGTTCTTGTTATCATTAAAAACCTGAAAAACGTGATGTACTGACTGTGTGATTTGTTGTACCTGTGATGTTAACACTGAGCTCTTCTTTCTGTTCTGTTTTTTTTACAGGAAAGTTAACAAGTGCTACCGGGGACGCTCGTGTCCTATCATTGTCCACTGCAGGCAAGTATATTAATAACTAAAACATTTTGTACTTCTGTCCCTTTTCAGTTGTTTAAATGGTTATTTAAGGATTATAAATGTGGTTTGTTCTAACTGGCCGCTGCATAAAGCACTTGTGATTTTTTTTATTTTTTTTGTTAACAAGCAGATAAACAGACGTTTTACTGATTTAATGTTTTCTCGGATGAAGCTGAACTTGAGCAGTTCCCTTGTGGTTTTGGTCCCCTAGTCCACGCCACCGCTTAATTTTCTTGCCAGCTCTTATGTCACTTGTCAGCACATGGAGGTCGACAAACATTTTAAATGAGAAATTAGCCAAAAAAGTTCCAATTTAATTTGACAAACTGTCCGCGGAGGAGGGTAACTTTTAATTGGAGGCACTTCAAAGTTTTCCATGTGTCGGTTGGAGCTGGTGGGAGAGAGGGGTAAATAGAAGTAGGCAGGGTTGCAGCTGTTGTGTTTGCCTGTGTGTGTGTGTGTGTGTGTGTGTGTGTGTGTGTGTGCATGTGTGTGTGTGTGTGCGCAGTCACAGTCACATCTGCATACCCCTACCACCTGAGGAAATAACTCAGACCAGTGAGACATAATTAAATCTGTATTTAACAGAAAAAAAGCTGCCACAGTTTTTTTTTTTTTTTGTGGAAACATCCTGAAATGATTGGATTATAGAAAAAAAAATAACTTTCATAACAGATAGCTGTTATGTCTGTCTGCTCGCTCCTGCGCTAAGTGATCTATTATTTAATATGGCGTAATGGTTCTTCAAGGATGACGAAACTGTACATTTCTCAGCTAAATTGCCTGACTGCACCAGAATAGGAGACCTGTCCTTATGGCAGCCGCAGCAGCTGGATCAACCTGAAGTTCAGCAGCAGTTAGGACACACAGGTTGAACATAAAGCAACGCTCTTTTTAACTGCTTTATTTACATGAATTGTAAACCTCCGGAGTGTTTTTGCAGTTTATTCAACACAAACAGCCAATGTGCCTACTGAACAGTCAACATATTGCTAGCTACTATTAGGAAATTGAGTCATTCGGCTTCAGGAAAAAGCAGGAATTCCTCGTTCAAGTTGAAATATTTTCCTCTGGCATGTATGTGTCTTCGCCTCAATTTGTGTTGCATTTGCTCATGTTTTTCCATTGACTCGGTTTGCAAACATGCCACATCTAAAAATTAGCTTTGAGTTCAGCTTGAACACACTTTTTGACCGTCCAGACCTGCCATGAAACTCAGCATTCAGTCGCTGTCTTTAAAATTCAAGCGCTAGAACCTACAATTCGAACAGTGAAAAACTGTAGCTGATGACAATTCAAAACTAAAATGACTATTTTAACTTGGTGTTATTTAATCTGTTGGCTGCTTTACCCAATATTTGAAAAAATGACTGGTACCAAAGTCATCCCTGGTGTGCATGCTATCACTTATCTAATCCAAGGTAATGATCATTATTCAAAGTATAAAGATAAACCGTTTAATTATCTGAAGTTGACATTTTTTATTCTATGCTCTGAAAGACCCTGCTCACCCTCACAGGTGATTAGATCTCTTTTTAGGTTGTCGTGGCTAGAAGAGTCAAAGAGATGTCAATCAAGCATAGTCGTATATATCTAACATACTTGAGAAGTCTAAGCAGCTAGATTACTGTAAGTGAAAACGTTCATGTGAGTGCTAGCATCAATAACGTGGCGTTCTATCAAAGGCAGAGCAGACGGTCACACTGAGCCTGATTGCATCCTGCTACTCAACACAAGAGCCACAGACTCTGAACAACAACTCACATTAGCTTTCCTGCTAAAGTCTCCATCTTATCTAATTTATAAGCAAACACACGTCTTGTGCTGCAGCTTAGCTTGTCGAACGAGCCACCAAAAAAACATTCACGGAGGAAAAGTGCACCACTAACACCAGTTAGCAGGCTAGATAGCTAATTAGCTGCTTAACTGCAGCACATTAAACAGCATGTAAACATACCTGCAGATGTCACTTTGGACCCGTTAGATGCTGGTTTGGTCCTTACTGTCCAATATCACTGCTAACAACACACTGTCTGCCAATGATTACTGTAGATACAGCAGTTTGTCTCTGAATCCTTAACGTGTAACACCGGTACTCAGCCTGCCAGCTGCTGTCAATCAAACACAGACACTGAGACAAAATGGAGTATTTCTAATCTCCCCAGAGACCTTTTTTCTTCCTTTTAATAATACAAAATAAATAACATTGACATTATTTTTGACTGCAAAATGGGATGACTGAATGTGATTTCAGTTGGACTTTAAATAGGAGTCTCAGATTCTGCTGTGTTTAGATTCTTATTGAGACCTCTGCAACAGCCTCCCGTCATGCCTCGTGGCTTTTCTTGCTGCAGTAACCACATCAGGCACCAGGCCTTTACTAGAGCTGATATTCTCTCTCTCGTGACTCCTGACTCTCTCCGATCTAAGCTCAGGCCTAAACTCAACCTGCAGATTATGTCTAAAGATGTAGTAACGTTTGTCCTGCAGAGACTCTCACTTATAGCAGCTTTCGGACGAGTTTGTCAAAGCCAACCGAGCACGGCCATTTATCAGCATAATGTATACAGAGAGCAGAGTGAAGCAATCAGGATGAGAAGTGAGGGAACAGAAAAGTGCAGATGCAGAAATTCAATAATCACACAGCATTCTCTGCTTTCTAGTTTATGTGTTGCGTTTTCTTTTCTTTCAGTTTAACTTCTATCCTCTGTCTCTTTTTCTATCTTTTCGTTCTTTCCTTCTGCTCCCTTCTCTCTGCCCCTAGCTCCCTGTCTCTCATTTTAAATAGAGTGAGAGAAAGCAGCAGACATCTTGACGTGTTTACTCACAGCCCTCAGGCTTCTGCTGACGCACACACACACACATATCACACACACATATCACACACACATATCACATATCTTTGATCGCCTTGTAATGATCCTGGCGAGGTGCAGCGATACGACAGATCTAATCGCGCTGTAATAACCTGTACGAGAAACACACACACACACACACACACTCTGTCATGGACATACACAAACTGTCTAAGATCAGAGTGATACTGTGAGACTGTGTTCAATGCACACACACACACACACACAGACACACACACTCATAGTGTGGTTGTACTGTGCAATTACTGCCACCGGGCGTGTTTGAATATACAGTATATGTGTGTGTGTGTGTGTGTGATGGAGGAGGAGGGGGGGCATGCAGAAAATAACCAAGACCCTGGTGAAAATGAAATATTCAGAAAGTATGGATGCATGCCAGCACACGCTCACACACACTCACACACACACATACACACACTTGAGTTTGTTGGATTACACACCAGCCCATCAAATAGGCTGGTAGGGGTGCAGACATCAATTTTCAACACTTGAAATAAATCTAGGATACAAAATATTCTCTCCACATACATTACAGAGTCTAATTCATTTTTTTTTTTTTTCCTCTCGAGCTCCGCGCTTCAGCTGTCTGTTCGGTTTGTGTTGTGTTGCCGTTTGCTTTTAGAAAAAGATGTACATGCTTTCTCTCTAGCAACCCGTTGTTGCTAAACGGGTTTATGTTTTGATGTTATTTAATTCCTGACCAAAAAAAAAAAAAACCTACTTCAGCCTTTCTGTTCCATAATTATATGCCTTTGAAGTTGTTTATCCCCTTGAAATAGCATTAGAAGACTCATAAACCTCCACATATTAAATCTGTCTGACTGCTGCTCACCAGCTTAACACAGGAGTCAGGTTGCATCTGTCTTCACTCCAACAACCATCAGCTGCAAAAAACAATAACTTGAATATGGTGGAGGTACTTAAGTTGCGTTGTTTATAGTAAATCTGTGGCTGTTTGTTATTCAGATTTCATAACTTTGCGGTGCAGTTTTTCAAGCAGCGTTGCCAGTTAGTCTGTTAACATTTCAAAACCGTATTATGAGGTTACAATCTGATTTAAATCTTGCCATGTATTCGTCCTTGTCTGGATAAAAAATACAGTGCTGACAGTCTAAACTTGGAGCATGGCAAGAAAACAAACACTCTTAACACAAAAACAGTGACTGAGCAGGTTCACTGTCTGTGCTTGAACACGTCAGATTGTAACGTTATGTGAAGCTTTCACTGGGATTTCTGATGCTTGCATGTGAAACTGGGATGAACACATTTAGTGGTGAATGAAGTCATCTGTGTCTACTGACAGGCTGCATCAGCACCGGTTTTTTTATGTAGTCAAGGACATTCTCAGCTTCATTTTTGGTTGATACGTGTGGTACAGTTGGAACTGGAAATTATTTTGTTGTTGTTGTTGATGTTGGATTAGTTGCAGCTAATTAACCAGTCCATTTAAAAAAGTCACCAGTCACCCTTGTCAACACATTTTAGAGTTAAAGTTAGATATTTACTTAACTAGAAGATTTCTTTGAGAGCATGCAGTTTTTGTTAGTGTTGATGTTGTTGCTGTTTTTTGAAGGAGTGATATAGAAACTTTTTATGCAATGTATAAAGACAAAACAGTGTTTAAGATCCTGTTTAAAGTCTTTTATTTTAAAATGAACACATTGTGGACAAACTAAAGACAACTGTCTAACACAATGTCTACAGTGAGACTCTCTACTTACACTCATTAACCCTGTGAAGTTTATTTCAGCAGAAGAGGTTTCCAACTACTGTGCATATTTATGTTGATTACAGGAGAATGAGACTAAAATAACAAAATATTATTCGTCATTAGAATAAAGATGTGAACTTTATAACAAAGTAATATCAAAGTATCAACTTGCATTAAACTGATGACTTGTAATAATCTAAAAATTACTTAATCACATCTTTAACATTCAATTAATTCTTTGTCTCTTTTTTTCCCCCCTCTCTCTCTCTCTCTTCCTCACCCCCCATTCTGTCTCTTTGTCTCTCGCCCACCCGTGCAGTGACGGTTCAGGAAGAACTGGGACCTACATCCTGATCGACATGGTCCTCAACAAGATGGCTAAAGGTGGGTGTTGCCTTAATTTTTTTCCCCTCCCCCCTTCACCCTCTCTTGCTGTGCGGAGGGGCGTTACCATGGCAACATGTTGTTGTTGTTGGGTTTTTTGTTTTTGCCCCAGCTGTAGTCGACAGTGTGTAAATTGCACCCAAAAAAAAAAGGGACAGAAAGAGAATTTATAATGGAAAAGTTAGAAAATAATGCTCATTAATTACTGAATTAGAGTCATAATAAAAAAAAAAAACAATTTACACAAAAACATCAAAATCACTCAATCAACCATATCATTTGTATCTGAGCCAAAGAAAGCCAAGTTGTTTTTTCTTTATATATATATATAACACTGATATCTATTAGTTTAAAGTCTCCTTCTACTCAAAAACATGTTTTTCTTCTAGTTCCTGGATGTTTGAGCTTCACTGTGCAGAATGATGTGTGTGCAGAGTTTGACGCTGTTTTCACCTTCATCTGCTGAAAGTTTAAAGTTTCTCTGAGCTCATTGAAAGTCTGATTTTAAGGGGGCGGGGTCTACGAGCATGATTTGTGACATCACAAATAGTTTTGAAAGCCAGTCGTGGTCCGATAATTAACTTACAGAAGTGTGATGTGGAAACTTGAAGCCTCCGGTGCACAAACACTGAGAACGGACTTTACAGTGAAGGAGGAGACATCTTGTTGAACAGTTGAACTTCTGAAATGAAACAGATTTGCATATTTATAGATTCTTGGATTTTTAACGAGAGAGAAGAAGAGTAGATGCCATTTTGAGGATTTTAACAAGATATTTGAACTTTTTTTTGTGGAAAAACCATATCAGACACAAATTATTATTCAAATTGGAGTCTTTTATATACATGTTAAACATGTCTGGAGGGGATATTTAAACTTAATTACCGCTAATAAATATCTATTTCATTATCTCAGCAAATGCCGCTTTGGGAACGTACTGCAGGTTGTTTCTCCACTTTTTCCTCTCCTTTGTGCCAATAAAGCACTTTTAAAAATCCGGACAAAGAAGGACCAAGTAGCTTTCATGGTGTGATAAGAGAGAGAGAGAGACTGATAAAGGAAAGAAAAATAACATGTGGAAAACCTGAGTATGTTCCTACGTTTAATAAAGTCTACAAACTGTTTTAAATTAGCCTGAGTTGACCACGAACACTTTATTTGAAGTGACATCAGGACTCACAGCCAGCGCATTTTAAGTGACTAGTAAATGCATGATAATTACTATAATTACAACTTGATATAATAAACACAGTGTAGTGATTATGAAAGGGACTGAATATTTCATGGGGCTGTGGAAGTTAATGACAGGATGTTAAATGATCATTTCCTGAAGTGATTCGGTTTTATAGAGTACTCAGATTCTTTGTTGTGGCTACAAGTAACTCACACTTTTCATTTTGGCAAGTAGGCCATTCTCTAAGCTTGAATTTACATTTACAGATATGTTTTTTTCCTAATAGTGCTGCATATGTTCAAATCTTTAACACCTCACATAACAAACAAATAAAAAGTACATCAGATACATCACAAAGGCCTGCAAACAAAAAAATCTCTCGTTGCTCCACAAAATTACCTTCATATACGACTGAATTGCAAATACGTTGTACATAATGAGAATGTTGTTAATTAACATATTTGTCAAGTTACAAAAACGTCATTGATGACTGTATGAGTAAAATATTCAGAGACGTTTTTAGGGGTTTTTACCGCCAAAGTATCTGATCTTGCAGTAAAATATCCGCTAGTAGTAACTACAGCAATATTAGAAACTTATGGTTGTTTGTTGGCGCTGGCAGCAGTTTGTTAAGGTTAGAGAAAGATCGTGGTCGTGGTTGAAGCACATGTTTGTTAACATTAAAGCAAAATGACGATCTGTCACTAATCTTAACTAAACCGAACATCACGCAGGATGTGAACGCCTCTGTCTGTCGTCAGAGTCTTGTATCTTGTACGACCACCATCTTCCCCAACCTCCTTCCTCCAACTTCAGTCTGATATATAAATGTAGCATTTTATTCATTCAAAAAAATTATACTTGTGATCATAATCCAGGCAGCAAACATAATATAGAAAACAATTTAGTTGTATATAAATGCAATTTCTCAGAGTGTTGAGTTTTTCAAACTTTTTTAGCTAAATGCCATTTTCTACTTCTTGCATGACGGTTGTGTTTGTATTGAGTTTTTTTAAGTAGCTAAGGAGTTATATTTCATAAATAAAGAGTAATTACTGCAGTATGTAGGACGAGTGGTGACGTATAACAATGTGAGTGATGCACTGTGGAAAATAACTACAGATTTCTGTTAAAATGTGAAGCTTAAAACCAGATTATACTCTGTTATCATTAACAGAACATAAGTAAAAGATTTACAAGAATTGTAGTTAGTTTGTTGGCTGGTTTTACGTGTGTGTGTGTGTGTGTGTGTGTGTGTGTGTGAACGTCTTTTTGCTTCTTTGTATGTGTGTGTGTGTGACTCTGTGTGTGAAGTGTCCCATGGTGGTGCTGCTGCTGTAGCAGAACGAGCTCCTGGGTCTTTAATTCCAGATCAAAGGGTCAGTCGGGCATCAGGGGCCTTTTCCCAGGCTGTCACACTGTGATCGGGGGCCCCAGGGCCCCTCCTCAGCACCTAGGGGCCTGGGAGGGAAGGGTGGGGCTAGATGGACGTTGGTAGGGATGAGGGGTCGGGCTGGGGGTGAGGGTAAGGGAGGGGGGCATCCTCTGTACCCTTTTATCTCTGTCCTCAATCCCAAATTTACTGTGAAAGAAAAAAGTTCTCAACATTGATTTTTCTTCTCTCAGTTTCTTCAAAAATGAAGAATCCAAAAAAAAATATGTCACTGACGACAACTGATAGCGTCTTCACAACCACACTGTCTGCTCCACTGCTCACCAGATGATGATAGTGATGCAGAAATGAGAAAAGAGAAGGATGTGGAACAGATTAAACTGTTTTTACATTGTTTTGGTGCCTAATTGTACAGCAGAACAACAACTTTCAGGAAAAAAATTCAGATTTAGTCACTGCAGAGTAGAGGAGAAACCTGCTGTGATGAATTTTAGTGATAATAGTCGTCCTGCTTGCTTTGGTGCTCAGAGAAGTCATTTAATGTACCAGATATGTGCACTTTACTACAGGAAATAGTACAAACAATCTAACTTTTGCATTTCAAATTTTATAAAATAGACCCTTAAAAAGTTTTTCATGGATATATATTTTTCAAGCTGACTCATTTAGCTGTGGGTCCACACTCAAATCAAATAATCAAATAATTTAGTCTGCATTCTGCTTTTGTAAGTATATTTTAATTTGTCATTATTTCCAGTTTGAACTCAAACAACAGTCAGAATTTGTCATAGTATGAGTATGAAGTTGTGACAGCGACATATCTTTTGCTAATATTTGGAGTTGCCAACTTTATGATGTCCAGTTAAATTTTATTTTTACTTTATAGCAACAAAAACTTGTTATTATACAAACCAATCTTGCTAGTCGACAGTCAAAAGACAGGACGAAGCGTCTTCATCACTCAGATATAATTGAAGGTGATGTTGGTCAACAGCCGCTCGCTGCTGGTTTGATTCATTTTTAAAGTTTAGTTTGTTCAGTCTCTGTGTGGCGACTTTAAGCTGGTAAAAGCAAGAGTTTAATCTTTGGCTTCACATTTATTCAGAGGATTAATGGTGTGTGAATAAAAAAAAAGCACCATTGTAAACCAACACCAGACCTTCACAGTGCACTTTGACTTATAAATAAACATCATATTTGATAAGCTATTGTCTCTTTTTCAATGGAAGACGGCCATTTTTTTCAGGAGAACAAAACGGAACAAGGTCAGGATGTGTTAGAGAGGTTTATTGTGAGGATCAGAGCGGATTTCACTCCCAATAAAACGACTTTGAGATCTCTGTTAGAAAACAGAACGGCGATGTCGAGAGGAAACTTTCAGCTGTGCTTTGAATGTGAGCTTTGTTTTGGGAGTTTTGACAGCTTTCTGTATTTTAGTTTATCTAATTGCTTTTTGAAGAGGCTTCATAAACCTGAGGCGTTGTGGAATCTGCTAAACCCATACACAAGTGTGTAATCCTTCCAGTTAAAACATTAAAATCCCCCAAACTGGAGTTATGAGAATCTCTCCCAAACGGTGATGACATGACGCTTTATGTTTTCGCCTGCTGTTTGGTAGATAGCTGTAAAACTTTAAATGTTTTCTTTCTCTTCGTTTCATTAGAGTTTTATTGAGGATTGTTGTGGATTTACTCTTTTATTCCTTCCTTATCTGCTCAGTAAAGAAAGACGTTTAAATACAAAACACAGGATCATCTTTGAAAACATGACTAACTGTAATAAACTACCAAACAGTATATCGAGTTTTTAAGATGCAAAGTAGTAAACGCTGCACTAATCAATATTTTCATATTAACAACGAGTCAAATGACTATGTTTAAGAGAATTATTACACATCTCTATGAAGCATTTTAGCTTCTTTCAGCTCATTGTTTTGGTTTTACAGCTTTACTGTTTAGGTTCACTCCCACCACAATATCAAATTTATAGGAGATAATAACGTCAGTGTTGTGTTTATGGCTTTTTCTACTGCCTCAAAGTAGCTAAAAAATACTCTGATATTGCTTCTTTGACTTGAGAAAATGATTTGAACACCTCTCTCGACAATGATAAAAAGGCAGTGATCATTAAAGAAACACCAATAAAGAAAAAAAGCAATATAATTTCCAGATCAGCTTCAGTTTATTTTGCCTTTTTAAAGGTTTTATCACTAAGATTTAAACCTCCGTAATGAAATATGTTCATAAAATCTTCTCGGTTAAATAGGCTGGTTTTTCCTGCACTACATCACTGTTCTCAGCTCTCCATCCCCCCTTATTTTGGGTTTTTTTTTTTGTCTGTCCTAAGAAGCTAGAGGGCCCCCAGGTTTGCAGGCTTCAAAGACACAAAATCACTCCTGTTTCCCTCAGCCTCCCTCCTCCTCCTCCTCCTCCTCCTCCTCCTCCTCCCCCCCTTTCTCTCCATTCCCACTCCTTTTCTCCCAAGGAATGAATTGTAAATTTGTCCGAGAATTATGGCAGTGTTGCAGGGTTGAGGAGGTATTGCTGTGGTTCTCACGTTTTTTTTTTTTTTTTCCTTCTTCTTCTTTTCCAAAAGGCTGCCCCATTTCCCTCCTCTCTCTTATGTTACCCCCCCGCCCTTCTCCGTCCCCCGTCCCCCCCACACCACCTCCTCCACCACCCACCTCCCTCCTCTTCATCTTAAGAATCGAATGAAACCCATCGAGTGCTGGAGAGCTTTTCAGCATCCCTCCGTTTCTTTTCGCTTTTTTTTTTTTCAGGTCCAGCTGGTAACCTTGGCCCTCGGCCTCGGCTTTCGGGGGTCTTTCGCGGCCTCCTCAAGGGCCCTGTCTTTCTTTTTTTTTTTTTTTTTTTTTTTATCTTTCTCTCCTCCTTCTCCTCTTGTATAGCCCACCACCCCACCTTCCTCAGTCCCACTCCTCGACCTCCACCCTGAAGCGAGGGTCTTGCCGAGGAGGGAAGCTCAAAATGAGGTTTTTTTTTATACCATTCCTCCTTTTTTTTTTTTTTTTTTTTCATGCCTCCACCATCTCCTTCAAGGGAGAGGGTTTGCAAAGAGGGAAAGCTCAAATAAGGCGATTTTTTTTTTTTTTTTTTTCCCTTTTTAATACCGTCCATTTTGAGGTTTATCAGAACCTGCACAATAGCCCTCGGCTTGTTAAGTCCTCCCCTCAAAAAAAAAAAAAAAAAAAAAAAGAAAAACTAAAGCAGTGAGTTGTGTGTTGCAGCTTTCCTGGCTAGAAGGGAGTCTATTGTGTTGTTAAAAGGAGGGAGAAAAAAAAAAAAAAAAGCTCACAAAACCTGTGAAACAGAAAGAGAAAATGGTGTGAATGAGCAGTTCTCCCACCATTCATTTTCCTCTTCATACAGGCAAGAAAAAAAACGAAGTGTTATTATGTGTCACAACAAGAAGAAAGTAAAGAGAATTCTTGCGCTTTTTGTTTCTTCAGAATTGGGATAGAAGAGGAGGAGGAGGAGGAGGAGAGAAATGGTGAACAGAAAACAAATTAAATGTTTTTTTTTTTTCTTTTTCTTCCTCTTGTTCCTCGTGGATTTAATTGTTGCTCCCACCTCTCTTTCTCCTCTCTGTTCTCTCTCCATTTTTGTGTTTCTCTATTTCTATTATGTTTTCCTGCTTCCCCCTCACCATCTAAATGTTCCCTTTTTCATTAGTCTTTTTCTCCTTTCTCTTCCTTTCACGTCTTTTTTTTTTCAAATTGTTATGCACCTGCACTAGACTTAACTGTACATTAACAAGCTATAAAAGATGCTCTTGTGACATTATAAGGCAACGTGTGTGTTAAAAATAAGATAAACTTAATCTGCCTGCCAGAAAACAGAAATTCAGTTCATAATTAAATCTTAAAAAGAAAGAAAGTCATAATTATGTTGGCAAAAATATCCTTTATTTGTTTTAAGAGCATTAAGTAAGAGCATTAAACATTAGAAATCCCCTTTTTCAACTGTTAATTCATGTTCATGCACACTTCACATAACTGTTTCTCACTTTCAAGGTTGTTGAAATCAGTTGTTGGATGTTTTTCTCAACTTTCATTTGTTTCTATTTCCAAGTTTGCACTCAACTCATCCTCCAACACATTTACAGATATTGAACTTTGAGGAATTTTAACATGTACTTTGATTTTTTCACTTGACAAAAAAGCCAAACTTGCACACAGCAGTGCAAAATGTCTACTATAAAATAAAATAAAGTCTAAATCTGGATTTAAACCAGAATTATCAGATCAACGAATAAATGAACAGGTTTACTGATCTGAACAGACTTTCAGTACTTACTATACTTACTTTATACAAGGTGACACGTTTCAGTAAACAAAAAAAAGCATTGAGGTTCAATACACTCAGTACCTATAAAAGTGTGTCTGTTTTTGTGGAGTTATGGGATTGTAATCTGTTTGTAATGTATCACAATGTTAAGTAATCTGAGCAATGTTTGGCCAGAGGTCATTCAACCAACTGCTGGCAGCCGCACTGTCATCAGCTGCAGGGCATCGTGCCAGTCTGGCACACAACCAGACCGACTGGCACACACACACACACACTCTAACACACACACACTTTAACACACACACACACACAGGCATGTCAGATTTTGGCAGAGGCTGACAGAGTGCTAGTGGGCAACCATCCTGAGCTCAAAGGCTACAGGACGACTTTCAAAGACCAACAAGGAGCTTTAAAATCGACTCCGTTTCTTTTAAAGAACGCCACAAACATGCAGGCCTGTGATTTCACAAAGTCCTCTCCGACGTTTCTTTTTCTTTTTTTTTTTTTGTTCCTCTCTTTATCTATTTTCATCTCGACAACAAAACACCAGCACCGAGCTGCTTGTAGAGTCAGTGTGTGTTTGTTTGTGCAGAGAGGATGAATGTAATCGCCTTTTGCTGTTCCAAAGAGAATCGGTATAAAACATGAGGTTGACAGATGTTAGCTGGATTATCTTGGTGGTGCTTTGAACACAGTCCAACACCATTTTCTTTGTGTGTTTCTGTGTTTCTGTGTGTGTGCGTGTGTGCATGACAGGTGCCAAGGAGATTGATATTGCAGCGACTCTGGAGCACCTGCGAGACCAGAGGCCGGGGATGGTGCAGACCAAGGTAACACACACACACACACACACACACCTGAATCCTGTTTGTTCATGTGGAAAAATTGCGGTTCGTGGCAGTGAGGATGATGGATGGATACATATATATATATATATATATATATATTATAACAATCTTACATTGTGTTTTTAGACAGTAAAGATCCTGCTGACAGTAAAGTCCTTATGCATAAATGACAGCATAGATCAGTGAAAGGAGCTTTTTGCACAGCATGCACCACAGAACAAAGAAATGCTTGTAACTGCAAGATAAATATATAAGCAGGAGAATAAAGTACAAATGTTTGTGGTGGTGACTGAACACTTAAACCATAAAGAATAACCTCTACAGATGCATTAAAGCCCAAAAACAGGAAGAAAAACAGGAGACACCTGGAGATATTGGGAAAGAGGTGGAATACACACGCATAGTGCAGAGACGCCCACTCAAATTTGGTCAAAGTCCAAGATAAGTGAAATTGAGGAATATCTCATTCTTCTTTTGAATTTGAGGGCGCCAAAGAGTCTGGCAAAACAGGATGAGACTTGTCACGCAATGCATACACACACATAGCCTGTCTTCAGTATAAAAAAGGCATGTCGCGTTCTGTAACCGTATCCGTCTATGTTGTTGGTGAGGCATTGTGAAATAAAAGAGATTCCCCATCTGACACCTGTGTCTTGACCATCTGATTCCTCTGTCGTCCGCCTCTTTCTGCCGCAACGATACCCAGATCTCCTTCCTGTAACTTTTCTCTACTGGTGTTAAGAGAGGAGGCGCGGTCACACCAGCACAACATTCACCCTGCGTCTCATTCACTTCAATTGAAGCCCATGTGACCGACATCGTACAGTCAACCGAGAATCGTTACTACAAAGTGCAGAGTCTCAGGCACAGTTTACAGGTCATGATCGCACTGCTCAATATTTATTTATTGCACATGTTGACCTGTGACATCATTGGCACTGAAAGCTAATGTGGGTGCATGTACAATAAAGTGGTATAATGCAACACAATACAGCAATAACATTACTTTTCCCAGTAACGCCATAGTGGATCACATTGATTTTCATTACTGTTAATGGCCTGCTGAAAGCGGCGTTGCTGTGTTACTAACATCCCCAACACTTATGAGAACATCAGGCTACTTTTTGCTTTGGCACAAAACATTAGCGTATGGTTAATATAAAATGTTCAAACACAAAAGCAGACCAGAAAAAAAAGTCTGATCTCTTACCTGACAGCCAGTGTTGCATCAAACAGAAGGAGGCGAAGGGAAAATCAAGGACTAAAGACGCCTCTGTTACTTTCAGGGGAGTTTGGAAAGAGAGATCGTCTCCGCAAAGTCACAAGTGTCAACTCTGCATTCTTGCTTCTTATATTTAGTCTTTGCCTGTTGGTGGGATCAAACCTGTGACCTTCCCATCACAGAACAGCCTCTTTAACCTTCAATATTACCTCCATTAACGCTCCATTTTATCTTAAAGTCTCACGTTGACTGGTAGTCTCTGTGCCTTTTTGTGAGATTGGTGGGATTTGCAGTTTTTTTTTGGGACTCATTCCTCCGGATCGGGCGAGATCAATCGATCTCTGAAAAGTAATTGAACAGGGATTACAGTCGGGTCTGCTCAGATCACTGAGGAATATGTATAGAATTCAAATGGGGGGTGATAATCTGTGCTAAAACCTGCTCCTGGGATACCAGTATCAGAAGTTCTCCATCTTAGTTGTTTGAACAGAATGAAAAACCAAGCATGTGCATTTGAAATAGAGTTTCATCAAGTTCAGCCTGCATGAAAATTAGCTTATTTGGAAAGAATTGTGTCTTTTAAGTGCTACAATTTATTAATTTTAATCTCTATTATTTTACTAATAGGGATTACAGAGCTAATTTTAAAGAATAAAATCATTTTTAAGTCATTTCTTGGTCAAATAATCCACTTTTTACACAAAAAAAACAATTAATTCATGATTGACAGATTCTATTAATCACACTTCTTCACAGCCTCAGAGACCTCAGAGCTTTACCTAAAACAACCTGAGTCATTCCTCATCACACACCGCACTCAGAATGACGCCGAGTCAGCCTGGAAACTTACCAGCTGACCTGCAAACATAATTAGAAAGAAAAGCTTGGATGTGTGTAAAACATCAGCGGTATCGATCCGGGCTTTATTAAACCATGTATCCTGAGCGAACGGCTGCTGCCACGGCTGCTCTCTTGGCATCCCTCACACGTTGATTCCCCTCGTGGTCGGCGGCAAGTCGCGGCCTCAGCACTCTGCTTTCATTTATTATTTTGATGCGGAAAGATGTCGTGCTGGGTCCCTCATCTTCCACTTCCTGCAACGATACAGTAAAAATTAATGTTCAGCACATTTAGAGCTTACAGATATGACCTCTTAAGTTGCAAAGTTTACAGTAATCCTGCTAAACATCACATTTAGTTTAAATGATAGAGACCTAATACTTAACAATAGATAAAGAGCTCTGTCCTTTACTGCCTCTATTTGATTGATTATATATATTCTAGCATATTTTTACCAGAATATTATACAATATTCCATATTGTCAGTTAAATCAATTGATTTCCCAGTAAAAACATGTATGTTCCTGGTAGTTTTTTTTTGTTTTCCAGTACTGAGAAGTGTTTGCAGTAGTCTGTATGTAGCCTGATGTCAAAACTGCCACCAAGAACTCCACATACCTTTTTGTAATTTTGGTATCTGGCTGTTTTTCCTGGTTTGGGATAGGCCTCTTAGTTCTACATATAAATTTTAGTCAATAGTTTGCTTCCAACTTTGTGTCGACAGTTCAGGGAAGACCCTATCCAATGCTCCCGTGCACAAAGCCACCTCCATAAAGAAACGGTTTTCTTAGTTTGCTGTGGAAGAGCGCTGACCTCACCTCCATCCAACACCTTCGGGATGAGCTGGAACGCCAACCACGAGCCAGACCTTATTACCCATCATCAGTGTAATGCTCTTGTGGTTGAATGGGAGCAAATCCCTGCAGCCAGACTCCCAACATCTGGTGGAAAACATGAAACTAGACGAGTGGAGGCTCTTATAGCAGCACATTAATGATCATGGTTCTGGACTAAGATGTTTAACAATCACATTTTAGTGAGTAAATGAAACAGATTAGCATGTGGGGAACAAAAGTAGGATGTCACGTCTCCTCATCCTCAGTGAAAATGATGCCTTTTGTCTCTGCAGGAGCATCAGGAGCATCATCCTGCCATCTGAGCAACTTGTATCACTCAATTTCTCAACTTTCCTTGTGTCTTCTGTTTCTCTTTCTTCTCTCCCTGCAGGATCAGTTTGAGTTTGCGCTGACGGCCGTTGCAGAGGAGGTGAACGCTATACTGAAAGCTCTTCCACAGTAGGAAGGAGCACCTCCTTCTGAAAGTCCTCTCCTGACTCGTCTGGAGGACTGACCCTGCTATTACTTCCTTGTGTCCCTCCTTTCATCTCCTCCTTTCTCTGTTTTTTGTCGCATTCTTTCTTGTTTTTTCCCCTTTTCGTCATCCCCGTTTTTCCTGTCTCCTCTTCTCTTTGTCCAGTCTTTCCTTTTTCCTCGTCTTTCCCCTCCGGTCCTTTCATCTTGTCACCTCCTCCTTCCTCCCCTTCTCTCATGTTCTATCCCTCTTGTTTCCTCCTCCCATCTCTCCTTCCCCTCATCCTCCATTCACCTCTTTGTTTCTCTCTGTTTTACCCAATCCTTTCAAATCTTCGCTCCTCTTTTCCCCTCATCCTCATCGTCTCGTGCTCTTTCACCTCTCTCCCTCTCATCTTCTTCCCTTCATCCAGTCTCGCTATTTTGTCTCCTTCTTTTCCTCTTCTTACCGTACTTCCTCTTCTCATCACCTCCTCCCATCTCATTAGTGAACATTGTGCCAGGAAACCGTCAAACCGATCCTGTACATAGATAGACCTTCCTTCTATTGTAATAATCCATGCAGCCTGTTTTCCAAAGTGTCATTTCACTGCATTTAAACACATTTTGATAGATTGATGACAAAATGTTTGTTTTTGAGAAAGTATATTTATCATAGTTTTTTTGTTTCAAGATGAGCATCGACCTCATGGGCATCAGCTAAGTAGAGCAAAGTTTTGCACGATAGTAGTTCAATCTTAAAGTTTTTTGCATCCTAATTGCCAAAATTGACTTGGTTGAACAATAAGCAGTTCAATCAAAATCAAATCAGTGTTTTTATGCTTTATATCACTTTTCATTTAAGATTTGTGGATTTCGGTCGGACAAACAAGTAATTTGACGACATCACCTTGAGTGTAACAAGCATTTTTTCACTATTTTAAACGATATTGATGATATGGTCGCTTTGCTTTTGTTTTACTAAATTGATGCCCCGGATTGGTCTTTGTTTTGAATGTGTGTGTGTATGTGTGATGTTGATCATCATTTCTGTATCACAAAATCGTGTTTGTGTCAGAGTTTTAGCTTCATGCTTTCCGATATGTTTTCATGCAGTACGCTAGAGTGTCACGGTGCAACTCATCAGCGCCCAGTGTTGGTCGGTAAGGTAGTTATGAGACAAAATATGATTGATATCATCTTCTATTTTTCTTAAAAATAAGTGGAGAAATGTTAAAACATGAGACATTTGGGATTTTCCACAAATTTTATGAAAAATATGCTAAAAAGATGCTAATACTGGATATGAGGTGAAATAAGATATGATCTTTTTTTTTTTCTGTGTGTAATTTTTATTATAATTGTAGAAGCAATATTGTATTTCTTCAACCTGAATCGTTATCTCTTGTGGACAACCAATATTGTGGCTTGTCGGTGAAGTTACACTCATGTCTGCCTTAATAAAAACACAGTAGACGGTCAGGTGAACGTGTCCAGCCACCTGGAAAGCAGCCTGTGTGTAACACTTCATTTTAAAATGGTTTTATTCCAGCGGATTTACCTGTGGATTAAAGGTTTTTCTGTACTTGTACTTAATGAAAATCCTGATAAACACAGAAGAATATGTGGGCTTTAATAATTCGGGGGGCTGGAAGAAACTTTCTGTCCAAAAAGTTTGTGACAGTCTTTCATTTAGCTCCTCAGCAGTGATAATGTGTACTTAAAACGCAGCACACTGGAATGAAGCCATTGTAAAATAAAGTGCTTCTGGCCAGTATCTTTATGATAAGAGAGGATAGTTTTGCTTCTGAACAGCAGTTCTTCTATGTAGCATTAACGGCTGGTTTGTACATGTACAGTAGCTGAACCTGTATTGCATTGAAAACTAGTTTGCGGTGACACTCGTCAGCTGGTTTTCCCAAAAGCATCTTTAAGCTAAACTGTCCTTTTGTTCTGTTGTAAATCAAACCCTGAATTAAAGAACAATACCAATATTTTTGCATGTTTTAGCCCATTTACTGAAAACTACTTGTACTTTACATTACAGCCATCCATCCATTATACAAATGTTGCTGCTTTTCATATATTTGAACATATTTTATCTACTTTGTAAGCAGCCACTGATTTCTCATCTATTAGGAGTTAATTATTGTTATAATTATAATTATAATGCAGTGCAGACTTTTCAAACCAATCATCTCCAACAACTACATAACCGTATAACAATAATTGAACTTTGACAAAGATACTGTTTAAATTATATGTGTCTGCTAATTGTTTATCTTCATATTGTACAGAAATGAATACATATGGCTGCCTAGACACTCTGAAAGCATGCATTTCAAAATTATCATCAGTAATAAACAGATGTTTTTGTTTTGTACTAGAGAAGATAAAACACTGGCATGGTGCTTTTAGATGCAATCACACCAACACAAAAGTCACATGACTCACTAATAGTCTATATATTGGATAGTTCTGATAACCTGTCGAACATGAGCATCAGCTCAGAGCTCATTTTGTTCTTTGCTTTTTAAACATAAGGAAATGTGAAAGTGATGAATTTACACATAAACTACTGGGTTTGTGGGTTGAGAGAAATAGTAATACCCATAAATTCTTGGGTTTTGGGGGCAAAGAGAGGCGGAATTACCCATAAACCATTGGTGTCTTGTTGGTTGGGGGTTACACACTCTCACTGTTGAGATATAGCTGAACAAACCGTGACGGAGAAAAAAACTTGCAACAGCCTGAAGATGACTTTGGGAAACCAGCTTGTAGTTTCTGTAAAATCAACTTCATTTCACTGCTTTCAATTGGTTGACAGTGAATGAACAGTTTTAAAGATTTTATCCTATTTCTAGTATTGAACGTCCAATCTTATCTGAGTCACCAGTAATACACTATGATGCTAGTGCATGGCTATTTATTCAGCAAATCAGTGTGCTGTACTCTCCTGTGGCCTAAAGACAATCTTAGCAAACAAGCAAAACGGTTTATCTATTGACTTTACTTCAGATTATTTATTGCACGAGAAGCTCCAAATACCTTAAAAGTACAAAAAGCCAAGGATTATCATATCTCAACTGTGCAGATCACGGTTAAAGCGAGTCGAAAGGTGGTGCAGTATCAATATGATGTAACGCTGCAGCAAGCTGGTGTCATGTTGTTGGAATCGACTCCACTTTTCGTCATAAAGCTGAAACATGCTGCAAGAAATGCTCCTTGTAACAGCTTGTTTTCTCTGACTTTTTAAAGATACTGTCATTTATGTTATGAAATTATGGAAATGAGTGAAACCGCACTGAAAGAATTGAAAATATCTGATCCTACTTGCCAAAACTAAACTGGTTATAATGGTTTGTTTGTTTTTTTTGCGGTGAGGATGCTCAGTACGTCATATTTCCCTTGATGTTCTTCTTTCTTTCACACAATCCATGAAGTATCAATAGATGGCTGGTCTGTTGCATTAACACCTTGTACATAGACCAAAAAAAAAAAAGAAGAAAAAACAGAAGATATTTTGTTCTATTGGTGTAAACAACTTGTGAATAAAGTCTCATTGTCGATGCAGTATTGTAATGCAACACCTGACTTGTGAGTTTTTGTTTGTTTGCTGTGTTTTTTTTTTACCACTGTTGTGCATGACACTTGTGCTTGGGACATCATTTCTAGCATGTGGGCGGGCGGTGATTTGTACAACCAGCTGCAAGTCAACTCAGATATAAGTTAGACTTGATATAAAGCGACTTCCTGTAGTTGACAGTGTTTGCAGCTCGATATTCACCTCATCTCAGCTCTTTATCCTTCAGACACCCGCTGAAGGTTTTCTGAGGACACCTACGATTCTCTTTCAGCATTGTTTATTGTTTGTTGTTTATTGTTTATTTAGCAGGGACAATGCACAATACATATATTGCACCAGATATAGCTAAAAGCTCATATTCATCTGAAGTCTCTGGGTGGAGGTCAGTAGTGATGCGCAGGTTAGAAAGATAAAAGATCAGCTGTAATAAATAAATCATAAATGTACACTTTGTTAAATAAAAAAACAAAACATAAGAACTAACCCCAAAACAACCAACAGAAAAACAATACTAGATTATGACCAGGGAGCAAACCATCAGCAATCCTAATACCATTAAAAACAGACAGTTCATCAGTACAAATGCTGCCCAGAGTCTCGTAGCTCAATGACTACAGACCTGAGTGTCCTTCAGCCATATTTTTAAGATAAGTTTCAAAAATTTGAAGGTGCTGAACTCTCTGATACTCATATTCCACATCCTGAGAGGCAGTTTTGCCCAAATCTTGTAGACCGAAGTTTAATATAACAGTCCCCTCTAGTGGAAGCTCTTGTTAACCTTGAGCTGGCACTATATATTGTAACAAACTGTTTAAGAGGTGGTGGTGCTAGATTTTGAATGATCTTATATAATAAACCAACATTTGCCATTGTGCTGCTATACTTTAAACGTTGTTTGTTCCTCAGATAACATGGATGCAAGTACAGCCTTTCTACGGAGGGTGTAACTAAGCAAAGTTCAGGAATTGATAGAGTATGAACCACAGTTTCAGGTTTAACAATTAAGTAATGCAAAAAATAAACTTCAGAAGGACACAGTGGCTCATGAGCAGTTGTTCCTGTTCTAAAAAGGCACTCAAAGATTTGCATATGGTCCAAATGTAATCTAAAGAACTAGAGGCAATGGGTCAATATTGCTCCAATTTACTTACAAAACTATGCAGTAAAGCTTTCACTTTTTATTTCAAATTCAATCTACTATAAGAACATGAGAAAAAAATTAAATATTCAATCTGTAATTCAAAATTCTCTGTAATTGTAATCCAGTAGGGGGCATTTCTAAAAAATCACAGTAAAATGGACATAATTCAAAATGGAGAAAACTAGCAGCTGTGTAATGTAACCTTTAGATGGAAAAATTGTAGATAAAGACAAAGCTTTTTGCTGACTTCATAAAATGAAACCATTTTTCAGGATTATTAGTTTATTGTTGAATTAGGACAGCAGAGGCAATGCAAATGAATGGAATCAGTTACAGTATAAAACATACTTTAAGACTGAGCTACGTGGGTTGCATGCAAATTAATTTGAACAAACTGTTTTTATTTCTTAGAACTTTATAATTTTTTTATTTTTTTACAAGTGAGCAAATCTGAGCAAAAACATCCAAACAAGTGAGACAAAGCCTTGTAAATATGGCTAACATGTTAGCAACATGTTAGCAACATGTTAGCAAACAGTTGTCCAGACAGACACAGATCAGTACTAGCATTCAGTTGGAGATTTGTTTCTGTCTGCTCTCCTTTCTACTCTGGTTTGGTCTTCACCAACAGAAAAACATATCTGGTATTTTAGCTGCTACATATTGACCTGTTAGTCTTATTTTCTGAAAACAGCTGCCTGCTGCTGCTGGAAACGGGTTTGAGAGAGAGTGATGAGACAGTAAATGTGCCAGAAACATGAGCTAAAAGAGGCTAAAAAGCGTCATAGAGACCCAGAGATGGTGCTAATTCTACAGTATGTGATTTGGGCGATACAAGTGACCCCAGTCATATTCAGGAGTCATCTGTCTCAGTATTATTATTATTATCTGTGCGTTATGTTGGCACAGTAGCGTATCTGTTCAGCTCCACCATAACTTAAAATGTTCAAATACGCTGATCACCTGTAATTCTGATTGACGACAATGAGCTCTGTAATTTAAAAGCCTCTCTGAGTTCAAAATGAAATGTCTAGTTTCTTAAATCATAGGCATTACACCATCTTGGCATTGTTATTCTACCAGTGTCTTTTTAGATGAAGCCGAGTGGATGAATAGCTCTTTTAGAATGCTTATTCAGGTGAAACAGCAGCTTGGTATCGATTGTGGAAAAAGCTCACAGTACATAAGCTTGTGTTGCTGGCCAGCAGTGTTGACTTAGAGAGGAGGAAGTAAGGAAATCGATTTAGAGAGATGCTGCTTTCTTTGAGGATGAGTCATATGAGTAGATTTAGAGAGTCTAAGTGTTGCATTTTCACACCGACATGCACACAAACAGCAGCTTCCACCTTTTTGTACACAAACCCCACAGCACCTGCGAGGGATAAAGACAGATTTGATGACATCTGGAAGGATGCACGGCAAATGTACCCAAGTTCTGCACGCTTATATTTATCAAGTCTACATTAAAGCCTCAATTTCTGGCTGATAATTATAAAAGATTCTGAAAAAAAAACACCCTTCATGGTGTTTTTTATGTTTTTGTAATATATCTCTTTGCCTGGGGACAGAAAAATAGAAAAGTTGAAAGTGGTTTCAGTAATTAGCCGTGTGGTCAGAAATTTTGCTGCCACCCTAGTTTAGTGGAGGTGAATGGAATGGCGGTGCTCACAGCATTAAGACCAGTTGAATCAGACTCTGGTTTGTTTTCCCCCTTGGTGTGATTTGTTTGGGCAAGTCTGAAAACAGCGATCACACTCAGCTGTGCACCAAAACAGCCACAGAAGACCCTTTAGAGGAAGGAACAAACTCTGGAGCGGTTTGTTTGTGGTGAGAATGTGATCTGACCTCAATCCGACCCAAATACAAGGCGTACTTTGGCGTAGTTTGAGCTGCACAGTTCCTGTAGGCAGTTGTTAGCAGCTAGCCGGAGAGCACATTGGGGTCTGACGTGGCCTTGCAAAGAACAATGTATTTGTCCAGAGGATCTTTATGTTCTTGCTCCCGTCCTAGATACGACTAACCAGTGAGCAGAATGAATGTTCTCACTTGGCTTGTTTCTCTGTGTGAAAAGAAACTGAAGTTAACCAACTCATCCACTGGTTCGGACCACAGTGAATGAACTATAGGTTTGAAAACACCCTAAAATACTCATCAGCACTCAGTGTCCCAATTACGCTGCAATGTGTCCAATGCAAGTTACCACAGTGTTGATCAATGTTAGTCTTACCAACCATTTAAAAGCAAAAAACTTAACAAATGAACAATTAAATTAGTGTAATGTTGATATTTACTTTGGATTGTAATATTAAAACTCAATGTATAAAGCTCCATTAGTGATTTCTAGAGGCTGCTACTTGCATTAAAGCTCAATCTTGAAGCAACTTTTGAAGCTAAAATTTCAAGTTTGTCTGAAGCTTGAAGCTAAAGCAGAAGTCAGTGGTCACCAAACTCATTGGGATTTGTCCTCTGGGGATCTGGTAAGTTCAGTAGTTAAGATATTTTGTTGTGGATAAAAATGTGAGACAGATGGACCAGCTGTCACCTCCATCATACATCCCAAAAACCAAGCATGGTTAAGCTTTGTTAAGTAACGCAGCTCAGCATTAATAACTGATGCTCAAGTTGTTACAGCTAAAGCTAATTTATGACTCTTTGCATAATTTGTCTCACTGATCATCTTGTGAGACACTAAACTCTTTCATTGTCATTTCAGAACCAGCCATTCTCTCCCTGCCCATCATTTATCCCCCCAGCAGCTCCCAGTTCCCTCATCAACTCCCCAGTGTATATACCCGACCTTTAGCCTTTGCTGCTTGCCATCCAAGCCGTAACGTTCCAACCGTTTGTCCCCTTGTTCTTGCCTGCCCTGTTATGATTTACTGCCTCCTTTTTTTGGACTTTTTCATGCCTGGTTTGCCCTTTAGGTTTTGGTTGCCTCTAGCCTGTTGGCGTAGCTAACAACAACAACAACAACAGAGTTAACCGTTACACAAGTGATTACTTCATTTTTATGATATATACAGAAACTCAAGAGAAGCCTGAAAGAAATTATTAAAAGAAAAAAAATCTACAATAGAGTTGATGTGCTTTTGTAATTAATGAATTCATAATCATGTCCACAACGAATCACTCTTGTTGGGTTTTGTTCCTTGATGACGGAAACTTCAGGCAGCCCTGAAGATGAGTTGTAAAGTGTTCATTATTTTTTATTACCAAAGTGTCATTTGCCACCGCTGTCGAACACACAGTCACACATTTGCAGAAATGAAGTTTCAGGAATGAGGAAATGAATGTTTATTTTCTCTTTGACATGTAGGCATATTTTAAATTGTACAATGGGGATTTTAACAGGTTTTTAAGAGCCTGAGAGGTCATGAAACTCATTCAGCAAATAAATGACTGTGAGAACACTCAATACAAGTGAAACAGGGGGAAAAAACATAATTGCCTAGACTTTTTTTTCCCCCCCTCTCAGACAGCAGCATTATGCATTGAGACTCACAGTAGTCGACTTTATTTTACATCTAAACAAGATGCCTGAGCATGCAGCCATAATACCATTGTGGCTATCAGTCCCCACACGGCTTCAAGTAAAATATTCTCAGTTATTCTCTCGGTAGCTAATGAGGTTCCCTGAAAGGCAGCAGCCATGTCTGTGTGCAGTTTAAAATCATCTGCTGCTATTTGTAAAACCACGGAGTAGCTGTTCGCTGTTTCCCTGCCGGGCTGCTAATGGGCCATTGTTATTCGTGTAGCAAGAAGGAAATCAGAAAAAAAAAGCTTATTGTAGTTCACTGATGGATGCAGCAGTTTTGTTCGGAAATGAGATGTCTGCAGTTTCACATCGGCGGTTCAAATATTTTTTGTACATTAGTAAGCTACGAGCGTGCGCACACAGTTGGATATTCTGTGACTGTTCGGTGATCAATAGAAGCCGATGTGGACGGTGTGACTCATCGTCCTTAAAATGTCAGTGTTTCACTGTGGATGGCGATCACACGTTCACGCACTCGCTCTCACTGTCATAACACTGTCAGAGTTTTGATTGATTATTTATCTGAAGGTTTACTGAGCACACATGAAAACAAAACTCAGTCATAAAAAAAACAAAAAAAAACACAACAGTTTCAAAATCAGTCGCACCTCAGAGCATCCTGCACTAACAGACTTCTGTCATTGAGCTGTCAGGGGGTCGAGTACCCATCTAAAGGTTGCAGATGGGCTTAATGGTTCAGTTTGCACATTGGAGGGTTTGGACCCAAACCAGTTAAGATCTTACGCTGTGTGCACTACTTGCTGCGCTGTTTTTGATGACGTAATCCTCCCTGCAACAGCTTGACTGATGGAATTAGACTTGCTGCCTCATGGTATCTCTGCCTTTGTGAACCAACAGCAGATTGTTATCTCAACACAAATGCAAAGCTTGGTTTGCGTAGCTTAGTTCTCATAATTTGTGAAAACCATGTCAAATATTAATATTAAATACAAATATTATTATGTGTTTGAGTGTGGCAAAGCCCCCCAATGATGATGATGATTCATTTTGGAGGGAATGAGTTCAGAAAACATTCAGAAAAAATAGTTTTCTTTTGTTTAAATTAAGCTAAAATATTTTGTTTATGTCAGGGCTCTTTTTGTTCACCTTCTACTTCCGGCTGTACTGACGGTCAGATGTCAGCGCACATATCCATGACACAGCAGCTAGCGGATCTAACAGCAGCGTGGACTCAGTAGTCTGTCACTTTCTGTCATTCATCCTCCGTTGGAATGATTGACTGCAGGTGTCCGTTAATTAATGATGGGTGAAGTTGTGTTCTCAGTGTTAGCGTGCCTTTTACACTGTGTGCACACTGACCAAAACCACTGATATGATACTTTCATCCATGCAGGAGTTGTTATTGCACTGCAGTGGACACTGTGGAAAAAAACACTTCTAATGGAAATTTGCTTCCACATTCAATATCAAAGACCATCTTTGATTATCCAGTAATCTGAGAATTATTTCCTAGATTAATTGATTAATTATGTGGTCTATGAAATGTTTAAAAATTGTGAAAAAATGACATTCGCAATTTTTTAGAGCCCTCTATGATGCCTCCACTTCACTTGTTTTTTTATGAGCGACAGTCCAGAAACTAAAGGTTTTAAAATGACTGTTATATTGTATAAATGTTGAAGAAAAATGCCAAATCCTCACATCTAAGAAGCTTACGTCACACATTACGACACCTGAGCAAGTTCCATTCACAGAAACAGGCCAATGTCAAAAGCTTTGGTAAGTAAGTGAATGAAAACTTTAGATAATTTAATCATAAATATAAATATTAATAGATATTATATCATAAAATAGTCCAAACTAATTATCTCAAACACCAAAAGTAGCACGACTAAAAACAGCAGCAATATATTAAAAAGATGAAAGGATGAATTTGAGCAGTATACTCTCCAGGCCACCTACATACAGGAAAAAAAAAAAAAAAAAAGTGTGACTTGTGGATTCAAACTTTATTGTGAAGTGCGAGCAGGGAGGACGCAATCTGTGAAAGGACAGATGGGACAACATTACTTGTTCATTTTAATGTTATTTTCACACAGATTTTTCCCAGCTTGTCCCTGGAATTAAATCCCTGCAGCCTTGAAGACAGACTCTGATGTCTAAACTGATGAGTGTGATAATCAGAAGCTTGTTTCACTGGTGTGAAATCTTCAGTGAGTGAAGGTGAATGAGGGCAGTTTAAATGGTTTGAGCCCAATTTTCAGCGATACTTAAAACCGAATTAAGATCATGCAACTCTCAAGTGTGCTGGGGGTATTTGTATGGCACTGTGGAGGATCTGAATGATTATCACTTCAACCAGCATCTCAAAGAGACTTATAGGAAATTATTAAAATGAAAAAAAAAAAAAAAAAAGTTCTTTAATTTGTATCACCCCTTAGATCTTTTCTCATTACCGCCTCATCCAGTTGGATTACTAATGGCCACGGCTGTGACTCTCAACGAGCCAATCGGTCTCATCTTCCCCTGCCCGGTTCATCCGTTGCGAGGACACTTCTGGCATTTAGTTGATCATTTTCATCGGTGTTGCACGTGTGGTGACCCCAATATCGCCCACCGTCACTCATCATTAGCACGTTTATAAGCACGCGGCCCTCACGGGGAATTTAACTATTTGCATAGAAAAATTGCTTTCCTCCATGCGACGAGAAAGGACTGTTTTGCATAATTACAAATGATGTGCGGCTGCCGGACCAGACTGACATGTGCACGTTGGAGAATTAGGAGGAGAATGGGACTGTGATAGATATGATGTGTGTCGGTGGACATGAAGGACGAGTGTGACTGAGAATGTTTTGGTTTGCAAGTGATTCAAGGTGAAGACTTTCATTTTCTGGGTGTCTGTTTTAAAGCAGGTTGTAAAGATAAGGCCTGTTTTTTTTTAACTGTCTTATTTTCATTTCCTGTTTTCTTGGGGTTTTTTGTTTTTATAAATGCACTAGTAATACTTGTATGTGTACATATACCTGTGTATTTATATTACATTTAAACCATACCTTTCTTAAAGTGAAATGGGATCAATGTTGTTTTTTTGTGTTTAAGTATGAAGTGAGAATCAGGACGTTGTTAGCCTAGCTTAGCGTACAGACTGGAAGCAGAGGGAAACAACTAGCCTGTCAAAAGTTATGATTTCTAAATTACCTTTTTGGAGGTGTCGGTAGGGATATAATATTTTATAACTTTGCACAGAGCCAAGTTAGATGTTAAGCTAAGCGAAGCTAATCACCTCCCAGTTTGAGCTTGAACACTGACATGAGAGTGGCATCAAAAGAAAGCATATTTCTCAACATTAATCAATTCCTAGCACACTCGGGATCAGAAAAAACATTAAAACAAGATGTTACAACTAACATCATAGCAAACAGTTACTTATTTACACATCCAGTAGTCACAGAGCAACATTAGCATTCATTAGATTTCTGTTTCAGTCCACCAGATGAATGATGAATGTACTTTGTCTGTCTGCTGCCAGAAACTGAGTTGATGAAAGCTCTGAGACTGAACCAAAACAGTGAATGTGCTGTAAAACCAAAAAGAGGCTGGAAGGCAAACTAACTACCTGAGGGCTATAATTCTCAGTGATTTTTGGCACTATGACCAACCCTTTCACAGTACTTCAGTAAAATATTTCAAGTTTTTAACCCTGAGCGGCAGGAACTGAGGTTTGTGTATGACTTCCTGCATAGGAACTCCAACGTAAAGCGACGTAGCTGCCTCAGAGTCCAGTGATTGCAGCACCAACTGAAATCAGCTCTTTACTCACATCTAAGAAAAGAGCCAGGCCTCTTCACATCAAATGAAAATTAGATGCTCGGTTTGGATTCTGTTTTGTGTCGTTATGGAGCGGCTCCAGAGTGATGCTGCAATCTAAAAGTCCAGTCAGTCCACCCCGCAGGCTGGGACATGCATATTATGGAGCAACTGAGTGAAACGAGTTCAGCGGTAGCGCTAATCAGTCCCCATGAGACAGGAGTCAACAGGACTCTGTCTGCACTCAGCATGCACAGGTTTAATTTTGATTTTTATTAACATCACCAACTGCTGCCACAGCAGTGAGAGCCAGCAAGCATTTCTGGGATCCAGAATACAAACCATGGGCAGGGAAAAAGTCGAAACAAGTATCAACAGATTAAAATATATGAAAGATGAAAAATTTACCACTCAACTTCCGTCTCAGCTGGTTTACCTGGCAACTGGTCCCAGTGGGGCCTATAACTCCCCATAAAAAGCTGAATTGTCGTCTTTTCGCTTAGGTTTTTGTTTATGTTCAACAAAAGAGATATAACATGTAAATTATTGCACTTAAACTTCCTGATTCTAGTCTTTATGCTAAGCTAAGCTAACTGTCTGATGGCTCCAGCTTCATATTTACCGCACAGACATGAGAGTGGCGTCAATCTTCTAATCTAACTCTCAAATACACATATTCCTCAAAATATTAATGTTAACTGTTTTAAAACTATTCCCTTAAGAATCGGGACACCACCATGAAAAATGGAGACAGAAAATGGCCTCCTACTGTAAATGGCGGCAGGCAAAGATGAGATTGATTGCTTGCAGCCGTACAGGTTGTGGTAAATCGACTTAAAAGAAATAATCCTTAAATTGTCGTTATTAATGTATTGTGAGAACACTAACTGCTCAGAGACACCATTACCACGGCTGTGTCGTCTGAAAATGATGTCAGCGGGATGGATGTGTCACTCTCTACTGATCAGCTAACATGAACAAGTAATTCAGTCTGATTATCAGGCCAGACACTGATGGCATTGTCAGTACAGCATCAGTTCTGCCTCCTGAATGTGGTGCAGTTTCTCTAGTGTCCTCTCTCAGCTGAAGAACTGTTAACACGCCCAAATACACTGTACACAGAAGCTTTTTTTTCTTTCTTTTGTGTAAATCTAAAGTCTTTGAGATACCAGATCTGCACAAAGATTACATTATGTCTGTGTAGTTTTCCTACTTAACAACTCGCATCTCTATCTCCTACACATATACACACCGATCAGCCAAAACATTAAAATCACTGACAGCTGAAGTGAATAACGTTGATTATCTTGTTAAAATGGCACCTGTCAAGGGGCGGGATATATTAGGCAGCAAGTGAACAGTCAGTTCTTGAAGTTGATGTGTTGGAAGCAGGAAAAATGGCGTAAGGATCTGAACAACTTTGACATGGGCCAAATTGTGATGGCTAGATGACTGGGTCAGAGCATCTCCAAAATAGCAGGTCTTGTGGGGGTCTTGCAGTGGTCAGTACCTACCAAAAGTGGTCCAAAGATGGACCACCAGTGAACCTGTGACAGGGTCATAGGCGCCCAAAGCTCGTTGATGCATGAGGGAAGCGAAGGGTGGCTGGTCCGATCCCCCAGAAGACTTACTGTAGCACAAATTGCTGAGAAAGGTCATGCTGGCTATGATAGACAGGTGTCAGAACACACAGTGCATCACAGGTTGCTGCATATAGGACTGTGTAGCCACAAACCGGTTTGAGTGCCCATGCTGACCACTACCCACCCCCGAAAGCACCTAAAATGGGAACTGAACCACGGCACAATGCAAGAAGGTGGCGTAGTCTGATGAATCATGTTTTCTTTTACATCATGTGGACCCTTACCTGGGGAAGAGATGGCACCAGGATGCACTATGAGAAGGCAGTGTGATGCTTTGAGCAATGTTCTGCTGGGAAACCTTTGGTCTTCGCTTTCATGTGGATGTTACTTTGACATGAACCACCTACCTAAATATGGTTGCAGACCACCACTTCATGGCAACGGTACTCCCTAATGGCAGTGGCCTCTTTCAGCAGGATTATGTGCCCTGCCACACTGCAAAAATTGTTCAGGAATGGTTTGAGGAACATGTTAAAGAGTTCAAAGTGTTACTTTGGCCTCCAAATTTCCCAGATCTCAATTCGATCGAGCATCTGTTGGATGTGCTGTAAAAACAAGTCCAATCCATGGAGGCCCACCTCGCAACTTACAGGACTTAAAGGATTTGCTGCTTGGTGCAACATACCAGAGGATACCTTCAGAGGTCCTGCATCAATGGGTTGGAGCTGTTTTGGTGGCACACTGTTTTCGTTCTGTGTCTCAGGGGTGGTTGGTGTAGGATAATAAAATACTTGATTAAGAATAGATAAAGGTTGCAGTCTTGGTTAAATATTGAAAAGGACAACACTGACTGTCACATAAGACAATTCTGCATGGGCCTAAAACCAACACTGAACCTGGCCTGTACCCGTGCCTTTCAGATCTGACCCAATAGAACCTGCATAGTCCCACAAAATTGAGGCTATATTTTTATAAATATTATTTCTTCTTCAAAGACACAATTAATATGATTGCTTTGGCAAGACTTTCTCAAACACAAAAAACAACTAATCTAACAAATGATTAGCCATGGATTCAGAATCAGTATACACACACTGCACTCAACTAAGGTGTGTAGCACTTCAGCATCTCAAAACAATAAGTTCTGCCTTACCAGTTAGTTGACTAACTTTTCTGAATATTTGCCAGGTTAATGTGGCTGTTAAACTCCAAATAACTTTCCCAGCTGAACTTGACAACAGTCCAAACAGTTATAATCCAGAGCAGAACTTTATACAGGCACCATGATGCTCTTTAAGAGTTAGAGTTGTGCAGGGATATTGGAGGTTTATATCTTTTGTCACAACACGGTCATGTTTCCACAATGCAACAGTCTTCCCTGAATCTTTTGGGATTTTAAGAAGCTCCCCTTTTTCAAGTTTTTACTTTATTTCATCTATTACTGACTGCTAGCTCACCAGTCTAATGCTAATGCATTGGCTTCGCTCTGTTTGTCTTCTCGCTTGCCTGTGGGCATTGCATGTGAACTTGCAACACATGACACATATTGACACGCATTGACAGAGAGTCGGTGAGAGAGAGACAGATCATTTTTTAAATTAAATTACCGTTGAAAATACCGCCACCTGACAGAAACCCGACAGGTCCCGACATGTCAGGATGCTGAACTCTAGACAGTTAATATTAATTTGTACTGTTTGTGAGCACAATGTTTAGGAGACAAGGATGCCATTTGAGGAGAGTAACAGAGGTATATCTATGACTGGTAAATGTCTGATTCAAATCCATCTACTCCACTTTTAGCTATTTTCCTTCAAATAATATCTGCAGCAGCTTTAAGGTTGTGAGTTTGAAGACAGATATCAGCAGACTCCTCAATTCATCGACCAGCTCAAATCTGCTGCCGCACAGTAACGTGTGTACTGTACCATGTGTTTACTGAGGGTCTGAGCTCAGAGTTACACCACCGAGCAGCAGAAGTTTCCATCGATGCCATTTCTCGGCCAACTTCCTCCTCTATCTGTCTCGCTTCGGTGACGTTGGCAGTGGAGGAGAGGAGCGCTGAGCTGGGAAAGAAGAAGAAGAAGACTTAAAGTGATAACAGAGCCGGAGATAAAGCAGACAGAGAAAACACACACACAACGAACAGCAGCGTGTTCAGACCAATGTGTTCGAGAGCTATTAGAGACTGTCACAGTTGGCTTGTTGCGGATCAGGTACACACACACACACACACACACATACACACACACACACATACACACATACGTGTCCCAGCACCTTGCACAATCACAATTCTCACAAGTGTACACACACTAGCAGACACACTCCCCACTGTGGCAATCATGCAGACACACTCTCACTTCCTTTCTCTCTCTCTCTCTCTCCCCATGTCTCTTTCACACACACACACACACACGCACACACACATGCACACACACGCACACACATGCACACACGCACACACGTCTGCCTGCATTCTCAGGGAATCAAAGACAGCGGCAGCAGGTATTTTTGACATGCAGACTTGAGCAATTTCCAAAGATAAGAGCTGCGACTGAGTGGCTCCTTCGCCATCTGGGTAGTGTGTGTTTGTGTGTGTGTGTGTGTATTTGTGTGATAGACAGAGACCAAACACTTAGGTCTTTGCAGCTTTGCGGAGGAGGAACACCTGCGGCCAGGTGTACTGCATATGGATGCCTTTGCGCAAAAAGTATATTGAGCAATTTTTCATTCAGAATTCAGAATTTCTGGAAGGCAATCTTACGTCATACAGCGTTTATCTCTGCAGCAGGTGTACACAGATCGTGAAGGAGAGTGTGCCTCCGCAACACAAAATTGGAGAAAAGAGAAAAACAAGCGTTATTACCGTGACCTTCTAAAGTTTAGACCGTGGTTAATGAGAATAATATGTTTGAGCCTAATTAGGTTTAAGATAACGATTTGCCTCTTGTGTGTCTTCAGCATCCCATTCTCTGCTTCAAAGTATTGCTAATGTAATTTCCTAATGTAATATGAAGTTATTAGTCTGCTAAATCTTTTGAAAGCTTGGCAGCCAGTTGTACACACTCTTACTTCATGTGGGGCAGAAATCAAACTTGAAACTGTTATTGTGTCTCCAACAGTCTGTAACAATAATTGTCAAACTCCAAGAGTTTAAATCATCAGCCAAACCAAATGCAATTTCCAATACTTTTGTGCACACATACAGTAGATACATAAACAAGGGGGGGACCATATACTTATATATATATATACATGTTCATGGAAGAAATCCAGGAAGAAACGCAGGAGGCTCTGGACACAGTGACAAAAGATGACTACAGGAGAAGTTTCCAGGAATGGAAGAAAGCTCTGGAAGATGTGTATCACATCTCAAGGATAGTACTTTGATGGGGGATTAGAAAGGTATCACTAAAAGATTTATAATGACAACAATTCCAGGCAATTTTCAGCTGCCTCTCACAAATATGGATCTCAACCTCCCGCGGTGCATTTTTAGATGCTCGGCCCATGTTAAATAAATAAATAAATAAATCATAATCATACATATTTTAAACATGTACTCAGCAAGGTGGTAAAGAACAGTCCTGGTTTGTCACTGATATAAAAACATTTTTGAACGCAGCCCAGTTTTGCCAAATGGCTTCTCTCTCTCTCAGAAGCTTTTTTTGGCCGAGGATGATGAATAACTAAATGTTTATATGGTATACCTAAGAATATCTCTCTAGAGCTTTATGATCTATAGGCACAGTAAAGTGAAGGAAGTGCACTTTATGAATATCTAGTATCTAGTGAGACTCTCTGGCGTGTTATAAAATGAGAAAATCTACATAGAAACCTTTTGGAGAAGCTTTGTCACCTTCCATCAAACCGGTAGAAAAGACTTTCATCAGGCCGCTCTTCGATGCAGAATGACCCAGCGTGTCTTTCGAGTAGTGGGGGAATAATTTTCTGCAGAACCTCTGTGTGTTTACAACACAGAGGTAATAATGCTTGTTTTGTAACTCACATTCGAAGTGAGGGTTGTGTTCTGATCTTGTAAAGAGTGCAGCGAGGGAATTAACTTTACAAGGTTATTATCCTTACAAGCAACCAACAGTGAGGAGGTCAGAGGTCACTATGTTTGGATTTCTGTGGTATTACAGCGATCAAGACAGAAGAGTGAGGAATCTGATGAGAGAAATGCCTCTATAGTGCCTCAGAGCAAATAAATAAATATCAAGTTTAGATTAGAAATATTTAGTTGTTGCTGTTTCACTTAGCATGTGACTTTCTTACAACAAGGTTGAGTCAAGCTGTTACTTTCGGGGGTCAAACATGCTGCTCAGTTCAAAGTACTCACTATCAAAGCAAGCAGCTGAACTGCAGCTACTTTACAGGACTATAAAGTCACTTTAAGATCTGACCAATGCAGGTAATTTAGATGAATGAAACATAGTGATGCTGTACCTCCAGTAATCTCATTTCCCTCAGAAAATGGTAAAATACAACATTGGTTTCAGTTTGTCAATTTCTGATTTTCAGGCTACTATTTCACTAATTGGACTACCTCCCTTGAAGAGATTATCAGTACGTGCGTGAACAAATTTCCAACTCTGCATCTTCAAACTGAATTGACTTTATTGAATCAGTAACTTTTAGCAGTGGAGCTCCTCACTGGTGACTAAGGGCATCTGGTCCGATGACTTGGTGACAGTTAGATGACTTGGTGCTTGTTGCTTTTTCCCCTTGGTTTGGTTCAATCCAAGCGAACTAAAATGCATCACGACAAGCCACGCCAGCCTATTAGACAGTTGTGTCTGCCACGGGAGCAAGAACATAATAGAAGGTCCTGAAGAAGCTCCTATCTGGCAAATATCAAAAATTCAACCTCAGTTCTCTCTCCGGCAAGCCACTAGCATCTGATGATTTCACTCGTCCACATCACTGCATGCAAAGCACACCTGGATCATGTTCCCACTGCAAACAAACCACTCCAGAGTTTATTTGGGATCCGATCAAGACCACCTACTCAAAAGGTCCACACCTGAGTATAAGTGCTGTGCTCAGATCTGCCCAAACGAATCACATTAAGCAGGAAAAATGAACTCCAATTCAACCAGACTGAACAGTGAAGATCTGAAAATGTGCTGAAAGTACAGTTGACAGCTTAGTTGTGATATACAGCCTGTAACTTCCTGATTTAAAGCCACAGAAACAATCATGATGTGATAACTCACATGCAAATAGATGCTGAACTATTAACCTTATAAACAGTGAGTGTGTAAAGGCCTAAACAGACTGAACTCACTACTGAACTTAAGACAGAATCAGCATCAAACGCAACAGTGTAATGAATGGTGACGCTTTCACTTACTGATGTGCAGTTCGTACCGGAGTTCATTTGAATGCTGGATGTGATCACTCAGTTCAGAAAAAAAAAGTGAGCGAACTACATAGTGTGTGACAACAAATCTTTTGCTGAACAAAACAATTCAAATCAGCAAAGTGATTTTGTAATTTCCACCTCTATTCCCTATAGGGGGGGGAAGGAATTAATTCACCTGATGTTTTATGGTAGGAATCTATAGAGAAGGGCTTCAGTGTTTGCTAAGAATGAATGTCCTTATATACCGAACCAGCCGCTGCAATTTGCCAGTGGCTAAAATGCTGTCCAGAACGATGAGTTGAGTTGATGAGTTGAATTACCAGGGGGAAGGGCAAATATTTTATTACTCACCTTCCCCCTGGTATATCAATCCTCTCCAAGTAGGCATTAACATTAAAAACCTTGTACAACCTGCTTTAGGAAATTTTGTGCTTAATTAGGGACATGCCAATAAAGCAAATTTGAATTTGAATTAGAGACAGAGAGGAAGAGAGAGAATGATGGAAAAAAAATAGAGTGATGGAGAATGATCGACAGAAAGTGATGGAGAGAGAGAGAGAGCAGTACAGAGACAGAGTGATAGAGGCTCCAGTCATCAGCATTTCAGATTCGCTCCTCCATGAGGAAACCAACCATCCATAATGCATCACATGTCTCCTAGCAACAGCCGGGATCTTAGCAACAGGATCTTAGCAACAGCAACAAACTGCCGCCTCCTCGCCTGCTGACCAATGAGGGTGCAGTCTGTCTGATGCCGGGCAGCCAATCAGTTGGAGCGGGACCAGTCAGAGAGGGAAGTGGGTGTGTTTCCTCGCACAGCTGATTGGGCACACACACACACACACACACACACACACACACACACACACACACACACAGAGAGAGAGAACACATGCACATAGAAACACACACATCATCAAAAACATACATATGCACTCAGTGAGCGCACACAAGGACACACACACACACACACACACACACACGGTAAAAGTAGGACACACTGCATGGTTAACACACATACACACACACACACACACACACACACAGTAGACTAGTATGTGTAGGACACAGACTCTGCTGCTGTTTTAAATTCAGCCGCCCAGTACTCACACCATGTTCATCGTAATTAACAAATGTGCTGCTGGAATGCAATAGTGTGGTTACTATATGTTTTTAAAGGGTCATTTAAACCGTACTGCAAAAGAACAACCACCGAAAAATTACATTTATACATTTAAAGGGCTATTTGTCAATATCTAATTTAAATATTTAACATTTAAAGTTAAAGATGTAACAATAATAATAATAATAATATCAAATGACAATAAAGCCTGAACCTTCTTTAGAGGATATACTGTAGCTTCAATTAACTGAACTGACAGTGAGGACAGATTGTCCAGAGTAACAGTTTTTTTGTTGTTTGTTGTTTTTTGTTTTTTTATATATCTGTATTGCTAGATAGATAGTAAGTAAAAAATAAATGTCTGTAATTTGATGAACCACATGTCTTAAATACCATTAGATGAAAATGGGGTGAAAAAATTGTGTTTTGTCATTTAAATGTACCAACGTGTTAATAGTTTTGGACAACAGTGGAGATCAATGGCTACATCAGTCTATGGCTACATAGACAAGTTAGCTGGATAAGTTCATTGCTGCTTTTGGTCTTTTAACATAAATGTTTTATAATAATAACAATAAAATAAAAGAATCTTAGCCTCAACCTTTAAAAAGTCAAATATAATAATAATAATAATAATGAGAAGAAGAAGAAGAATAGGCTAATGTGTAATTTACAAATTATAAGAAAAATCATCATCATTTGCATCACAACAAACCATTTTGCAAAACACACTGTTTGGATGTATTTTTGTTTTTCTACCATTCAGGGCAACCATTGATTTCCACTGATGTCTTTATGGTATGGAAATCAGTTCTCATACCATAAAACCTGAAACTTGATGTCGATCTAGAGACTGCTAACTGATTTTAATGTCAATACAGAATTGAATGGAAACCAATAATTACCTGAAACTTTAGGAAAAATACATTTTAAAAAAACTTTAAAATTGTGTAGGATGTATTTGAAAATAGTCAGTAAAATACGTATGATTTGTGGTTAAAGAGACAAAACACCGACATGATTCTTTAAATAAAAATTGAAAGGCAGAAGTTTTACTCTTTACATTTTTGCAGTATTTTATGAGGCACTGCTACTTCTTGAATACTTTTGAACTTTTTTTCATCATTTTATCATATTCATCTATAAATTGGCTTTTTTAGGGTTATAGCTGATGTTGATTTTACAGTTTTGTAGTTTTTTTAGTGTGAGCTTTCAACAAATTAAGTCCAAACAATTTTTTTCCCTCCAGTTAAAGATATAAAGTCAGTTACACTCCGCTGTCAATCTCACAGAACCACTGCATGGTTTTAAAGGGGTCCCTGTCTATATCTGCTCTCTCTGCTGTTCTGGCAGCTAAAGCTAATATCAGCCCTCCACTCCGAGCAGACTATATACACCCCACGGCAAAAAGAAAAAGAAAAAAAAAAAAGAAAAGAAAAAGCTCCATCTTTAACTTTAAATGAGCTGTAATGGCGTCTGGGGCCCTTTTCCCAGATCCAATATGGCCTCGCTTCCTGCAGACACACGGGGGCTTTTCAATTCCCGAGGCCAAAGGTGTGAGTATTATCTGGAGATTCATTCACTGGGCTTAAATGGAAGAATGAAAAGTGAGGCTTAACTCACCTGCCTTTTTGTGAGCTTGATGCAGCTCATTCTTCATTCAGTGCCAGGCAATCTTCAAACTAAGAGAGGAGGAGGAGGAGGAGGGGAGCTTTTCAGTCAAGATGGCTTCCCTATCATCAGGATCAGGAGAGGTTGTTTGTAATGTGATTTGGTTCCTTCAGGTGAATGGAGTTTGGTTGATGAGGGAATCATTCCTGTGCTGTTGGATTTAATGGCATTGAATTGTCTGAATAAAACAATATTATAATTACAAAGCACAGTAAATGTTTAGGAATGTATCTTGATGACTCTGAAGCACTAGAGCTGCGTCTCAAATCACAGTGTGTAGTAGTGTGTTGTCTCAAATCAAACAAATGCGCTCACCGGAAATGACGATCGCAGATTAGCATTAGCTAGCGTTAGCATTCGCGTTATCGTTCGCGTTATCGTTCGCGCTACCAAATCATTACAGACTGCTAAATTAACCCAAAAAACATACTGATGGCTTATATCCCACAACAGTATAGTGGTGCTTAGTGCTAAAAAAACACGTGTAACTTACATTTGTACAATGTGGCGATGTTCACCGTAGTTACAACGTTCAAACTGGAAATGGCAGCCGCCATTTCCAGTTTGAAAAGTCGTCCCTCCCCCTCTGCTACATAGCCAAGATGGCGACCATTGAGGGTGAGAAGTGTCCATAGTTCCACACTCAACTTTTTGACCGTTTTGAGTGCACCATCCGGATACTCACTTTGCACTGCATTTTCCATACTTCTCAGTGTGAACGCACTTATGCACTCAAAATGTTAAGTGTAAGTACAGAAGTACGCGATTTGAGACACAGCATAGATGTCCTGCCATACGCCATCTTTTCAGTATCATATACCTTCTGTAGACTTGCAAGTTAGCTCTGAAAGGTTTGTAGCTTGCTCCTTCACAGACATCAGCAGGCCAAAAAGTGTCAAATCATACATAGAAACTTCTCAAACTACTCCTGCAGCATAATCCACCTCTTTGATCTCGATCCATACATTGACTATGTTTCAAACGATCTACGCTTTGCTGATAAATTGCAATATAAGCTACTTCTTGTGAGCACTGGCCGATACGGCAAGGATTTAGGACTTTATGTGCAAGACAGCTGATCAAGAATAATAAAAACCCTGCACCACCTGAAAGGTTGTTGTCATGCATATTCATAAAATAAAGGTTATCCCATACAGCTACAAACTGTCAGTACCAGAGGCTTCAATTAAGTAGAGCACAGGCATCCAGCTTAATAATTAGCTTAAGCACAGACAGGGGCGACAGTGTTTACATACTAAGTCATCCATGCTGTAGCTGTAACTCTGGGTTGTAGTTGAAAATACAATTTTTGTCAATCCAAACTGACTGCCATCCTCCATGAGTATGCAAGACGAGTTGCAAACTTTTTAGAGCTGCTTTCCAAGCCTACAGGGGGAGTATTTGATACTCCAAAGACACATTTCAGTGGCGTATTCTTTTAAAAAGAATCATCATGCAAAAGTAGACACTTCAGAATTGAGCCAAATGACTTAAAAAACAAATGATCTCAGCTGTCTCTCCTTTCTGTCTTTGTGTGTAAAAACATACTGTAGTTTTTAAACTTGATACTCTATGTGCCAGCCCTGCAAACTTTTTCACATGCTGTATTTTTCATACCAATCTGAAGCAGGGGGTTTCCTCCCACAATCCAGAAACATGGAGTGCAGGTAACCTAGAAACTCTAAATTGCTTGTAGGTGTAAATGTCTCCCCGGGAATAACATTCATATTGGACGATTCAGCAGCACAGCACTTATAGTCAGCAACATTTAGCGCCAGTGCCAAAGGTAATTTGGCTTTATGTAGCACAAGGAAAAGGATGTGGAAGTCAGGGTAGTGATGGGAATATAGCAGGTTTGATTTTCACAACAGACAACAGAGGAAACGCTTTTTAACTCCTGACTTTGACTTGCTCAAATTTAACCTTTCCTTAAGCATAAATTCAGAAATGGAAATAAGAAAAACATCTTCATCCTTCTTGCTGCCGGTTCAGCTCACTGTCCTTAAGTCTTTGTAAAGTTTCCACCCGATAGACAAACTGATCTTTAACCTCAACAGTTGCAGAGAACTTTATCTTCTTATTAACAGACAGAAAAATTAGTCAATTCATCAATTTGTCAATTGGCAGTCAAAATTTAATTGAAAGCAATTTACGTAATCGATTAAAAAGTCATTCATCGAGGAAAAATGTCAACTCATCGACACATTAATCAATACTGAACCTAATAATTTGTTACAGCCCTACTTGCAAGTACCAAATAAATCATCTATTTATGTTTCAAAATGATTTCTCGGAGGCTAAACCTAGCATGAGTTGAACTGAATTTGTCTGCAAGCTTATGTATGTGCATGTATATTCATTCATAATTGTGTGTTTGCATACGTGTAGGGACATATGTATGCACCTGTGTGTGTGTGGGTGGGGGGGAAGACACCATCAAAATGTGCGACAGGAAGAAAAGCATCACGCTCTTTAGATCAAGATCAGATAGCGGCGAGTCCCTTGACAGGTGAACTCCTGCAGTGCATCTAAAGGGAGAAAAAAAAATCAGACTCTCTGCACCAGCGCAGGGCTACATGAAGGTGAGTGAATCACCCACGGCACTTTAAATAAGTAATTAAAGGGAACTCGCTGTTGACATGACACGCAATCATCCAGGATCACGTTTGGACTTTTGGATAGTTAATATTTAAAGCTTTTCTCTCAACAAGGTGATTCGAATCTGAATTGCAAATCGCCTCGGGTCAACGGTGGCTGCTGTGCCATTTCAAAGGGATTCTGCGTTGTCTGGCTGTGATTTTCGGAGTGGAGAGAGGTGAAACAAATGACAGTGTAATGAAAGCCTGTCTGGGCCAGATGATGACCAGTGAAGGAAAGCGCATCCCTATGAGAGGAGAGGTAGCAAATTCCCTGTCTTACGCATAAAAATAGATTCTATTTGTTTCTTTGTTGGCCAAATGTAAGTGTAGAAAGCCAACAAAAACATGAGCAATCTTGGAAAGCTGGGAACATAAAAAGCACATTGGTTGTTTTATTTTCATGTCTTTAATTTTAAAAATGCTTTTGTGAGATGGTGGTTTAGGTCCTCAGAGATTACAAGGTACTGGAAATCTACCAGTTTGAATCATTGACTAGTAGAGTGGTAAAATATTATCCTAAAAACTGACAAAAAGCCTTTTGCAGTTCAGTTGACTGAGGTCAACAGCATTGGCATTCAAAGAAGAAAAAAGGATTTTGAAGCATGGAGTTAAGTGCCCCAGTTCCCAGAACATAATCGTTGCTGTAGATGTATGATATGCACTGTAAAAAAAAAAAAAAAAAATCATAAAAAAACGATAAAAAGTCTGGCAGTAAAAGTTGCCAAACACTTACCATCAAATAACAGTAAAAAAACCTTTAGTTATTCTACAGAGATTTATTTTAAAAATACAGATATTTACTTTGGACATTGTCTGCATTTTTACAGTCCAACCATTGTAAAATAAAAAGAAAATCTCATTATAACACATCGCTAGGATGTTAAACAAATGTATAAATCTGCACAAAAAAATGAAAAAGATTGCAGAATTACCTTAAAATTACCTAATTTAAATGAAGACTCTTGTTTTCATACAGTAATCTTTGGTAAATTCATAGGATTATCCAATCCACAAGAACTCCCCATAAAAGTACAGATTTCTGGATGTAAAACACAGCAAAATTATGTAAATTTACATTCAAATACCCTCCTCTAATGCCCATTAACAGTATTTTGAGAGCTTTAAGCTTTTATTTTATGTGATTATCCAATCTATTTACAGTAAATCCCTGGTAAATGTTGGTTTTATACTGTACAAAAAAATAAGATCATGTGATAATAGTTTACAAAAATATAATTTTAATAATCATTACTTTATATAAACATTATTTGACAGTATATATTTACAGGCCTTTCCCATTAATGTATGGGATATACATTATATAAACATTTTTTGACAGTAACAGCCGTTAAGCAAAGTTACCAATTAGTAAGTCTGACTGTAAAAATGCAGATAATGTCTACAGTAAATATCTGTATTTTTGTGTGCTACTCTGGTTAATATGATTTTCATCATCAGAGAAAGGTTGTTCAGTCTATTGATAAGATTTACTGTACTGTAGGTTTGTATTGTATTGAATAGGATGTAAATCATGTGAAGCACTATTGTTATCAGTGAAATGTGACACGTTTTTAAAAAATTAACAAAAGTGAAAACCTTGAAATTATATATTTTGCCCCAATATAAAGTTGAGAATATACCCCCATGCAAGTCAAAAGACCAAAACTTGAAATAAGATGTTTTTGTCTTTAAACTGCATAGCTTAAAGGGGATATAACATGCTTTTTGTGATTTTCTGTTATTTATATAATGTTAAGATGTCAGATATCTACGTTAAACATGGTCAAAATTCCAAAACTTGAGGTTAATATATGCAGAAGTCAAAATCCCAGACTTAAATGTGTTTGAACACCTTATTCGGGACATTTTTTTTTCTATCTTGTCAATGAGCTGACATCAGCTCATCACGCATGCCTGTAAACGGCCATCCATTTTGTAGCCTCGGTTGCTAAGGTTGTTGCTAAGGTTTTCTGTGTGTTGTTTACGTTTTCCAATCTCATATTTTGAATCGGATTTTGGCTCGAACATGTACGGATGTACTTGAGAAGTTGACATTTTGAGTAAAGAACAAGAAAAAGATTGTGAATCTTACTACTACTGTTTGTTTCATGGTTTTTTGATGTAGCCTCCCAAGTGGCCCAAAGTCGGCCATGACGCAGCTTCTGGGAGCTAATCAATCAGAACAGAGTGGGCTCCTCAGGAGGACCTCGAAGAGACAGGAGCTAAAACTGCCTGTTTCAGACAGAGGCTGAACTGAGGGGCTGCATAAAGGGCCAGTATAAGATAAATAAGGAGTTTTTTAAACTGAAAATCATGCAAAGATAGACTATATTTTAAATCTAAATAAAAGATGATCTCACTTTTACCCAATTTCACCTAACTAATATTATAAACATCGTTTAGTTGTCCAGACCAGATCATCTATTTTTGAAGATGCCTTTATTTGTTTGTTCAGTAGTGATGAAGAGGCCTGTAATTCAGAGAAATCAGTAAAATTGTAAAACAAGTAAAATTGGTCACATCAACTCAGGCCTACTCCACCGCTGCCACTGGGTTTACACTGGGAACCATGAAGGAGGAAGTAACCACTTACTGTCTGAGGAGTCTGGACATCAGGAAGGAGTACAGAGTAGAACCACTGCTCTTTCACGTTGGATGGAGCTGGCTGAAGTGATCTGGGCATCTGATACCTCTTGGATGCTTCCTTGTGGAGGTATTCCAGGCACGTCCAACTGGAGGAAAACCTCAGGGCAGACCAAGAACACATTGGAGTGTTTATGTCCCATCTGGCCCTGTGAGCACTGCAGGATCCCCCAAGAGCAGCTGGAGGACATGACAGAGAAGAAGAACATCTGGACTACCTGCCACTGCGGCTTGGACCTGGATAAGTGGCAGAAACTGAATGGATGGATAATACTTGAATTAGCACCGAAAATATTAGAAATGTTGCTCTAAATAGACCTCCAGTCCACATCATTTCAGCTCCTGCAGCTGGTTTGCCCATCACTCCTTCTCTTTTCCACCCATAACGAGTGTTGGTGGCAGGAGCGAAGGTGTGCAAATCAAATTTTTTCAAAGTTGACGTGTTGTCAAAATAGGTGTTGCTTGATGCTTGAATGTGTGCCGAAATAAAGAGCAGACCTGTTAGTGAGTAAACATCAAACTTCCTGTCTCGCTCTCTCTCTCTCTCTCTTTCCTCTCATCGACTCATCATTCCTGAGCTCCTCTCATATCTCGCACCTCTCCACCTTTTACAACACATACCCTCCGTTCTCTCCCCCCTGTTTTTGTCTCACACCTCTCCATCTTTGCTTGTGTCTCTCTTTCTGTCTCTCCCATCTGCTCTGTCCTTTATTTCCCCTCTCACTCCCACTCTCTCCGCTCCCCTTTATTCAATTCAATTTCAATTCAATTTGCTTTATTGGCATGAATGTTGGATGAGCAGCACTGCCAAATCAGTTGAATAAAAGTAATACAAAAATATCTACAGTATAACATAACAATAAATGGCTCTCTCTCTCTCTTTCTCCCCTTTTTGTCGCCACTTGTCATACTTTCCACCTTCCTCTATCGCTCTCTTGTCCTTTCCTCTTCTCTCTCTCTCTCACACACACACACACACACACACATTGCCTCGCAGCTCTCTCAGGATTTTTTTCTCCATCACTGCTCAGATTAATCAGCAGCTTCCTGCCAGTGTCTGACAGTTTTCCCCTAGTTGGCTGGCCTCCAAATCAGACAGTGTTAGACATCAGCTCACTGTCCTATCTCTCTCTCTCTCTGTCTCTCTCTCTGTCTCTCTCTCTCTCTCTCTCAGTCTGTCTGAACATCAATCTGTCTCCTCTGTCTCCTCCGTCTCCTCCGTCCGTCTGTCTGTCTGTCTGCTTTATCCCAAATGACCATAAGATGTCACTGCAATTCTTCTGTATTGACTTGATTTGTAATTCAGAGCGTGACTAGATGATGACCTGATGATGCTTGTCTCATTTAGTTTGTGCAATACAGTCAAGGCTGCATTATTGATTAATCTGCTCATTTTCTCCATAAATCGATTAGTTGTTCGGTCTATAAAATGCCAGAAAATACTTCAGAACGTCCATCACGGTTTCCCTAAAGCCCAAGCTGATATCCACAAATTGCCTGTTTTGATTAGATCACTGTCAAATTGTTTTTTTTAAATACTGAATTTACTGTCACAAAAGCCTAAAAAATACAGCAAATATTCACAAATTTGAACAATTCCTTGTATTGATTAACAGTTTCGCATATAGTTTCATTTTAAGTTCATAGTCTTTCACTGTTTTTAGCTCATGTATTCTGAGACCTGGTTCATGATTACAACTGCTGCGAGGCCTTTATATGAAAATCTCACAAGTAGTTTGACAAACCTTGAACATGCTTGGAATATGTGTTAATATATTTAGAATATACAGTAAGTTAATAAAAAAAGAATCAACATCTCCATATTTTAGACATTTCAGTTGATACTTTCCTTGTTAATGCAAAAGAGACAATTAAAGTATTAAATATATAATTCTTAAAAAGTTGAACTTTGGAGGGTTAAATTCACAGTGATTAAATAAAATTGCTGTACATTCAGTATGTGAAAACATATTAAACAAAACTGTATCATCATTACGACTTTCTGTGTATAAAACTAAATGCAACACTAAATGTCTTTGCCATTCATCTCTCTCTATAATAGTGGGTTGAAAACTTCATATTTGGGCGGGTATAACAGGTATAAACTCCTTTTTCTGTAGAGGGGTCACACAACATGTGGTACAAAGTCGTTTTTTTTAAAGAATCATTCAAAGACATCCTTAAATGCTACAACAAAGTTAAAGTTAAAGCCTCCCTCCACTCAAAAATGTGTTTTATCTGCTGCAGGGAGACTTTCTCTGTGCTCATGTTACAGTAAATCTGAGTTAAACAGATGTATTTAGGAGTGCTTTAGATTTGGTTTATCGTCATTTTCTTGTGTATTTGCATACACAAAAAAAATAAATAAATAAAATAAAATGCTATTCCTCCCAGCCCACAGCAGTGCAACAACAACAGAAAGGATAAAGATATATTGTATATCTAAAAAAAAAAAATCCCTTTGAAAGTAAAGATAAAAACATACAAATCCCAAGATAAAAACAAAACAAAACAAAAAAGAACAAGCACAGTGCATTAAAGTGCATTTAGAGAGAAAAGTTATGATCATGGTCCAGTATTCAACTTAAACAAGTGTCATGTGGGAACTTGAAGCCTCCAGTGCACAAACACTGAGAATTTACTTTTCAGTCAAGTAGGAGACATCTTGTGTCAAGTAGTTAAACTTTTTAAATGAACAATATTTGCATATTCATAGATTCCTGAAGGAGTAGATCTAATTTTTTTTTTTAGAATTTCTAACCAGGTAATTGAACTTTTTTTTTTTTTTTTGTGGAAAATCCATATCAGACACAAATTATTATGCCAAGCAGAGTATTTTTATGTATGAAAACATGCCTTGAGGGAATATTTTACCATGAAAAAGTAATCACATAGAGCTTTAAACAAACATGTTTTCTAGTTTGTTTCTCTTTTCTCCTCTACCTCCCTCTTTCTTCTCCACTTTGGTAACCTCTCATCACCGCTGCTGCTCACACAGTCTCTATTCTGACTCCTGCTCCCTCGTTCTCTAAATTAATATTTCCCTGATTCTCTCTCTTCCTCTCTCTCTCTCTCTCTCTCTCTCTCTCTCTCTCTCTCTCTCTCTCGCCCTGCACTTATTTAATTTAGTATCACATTAAGGCTCCGGAGGAGAAAGTTAATTACGCAGCATTTTGAATTATGAATTGCGATACAGTTTAGTAATATATTGCCTCATTTCTCACCGCAGACTGAAGCAGCGATGAGATTTTTCACAGTTACTTTGCAGGTATCAAAGGTGCCATGTTCAGTGGGAACTTTCATATGAGTTGAATTTTATATTAACTTGATATCATCTTTTGTTAACGCCAACATGACAGATGAAGGGCTTCATTCCAAAATGCAATATTATATAGATTAATTATAGAAAAATGTTGCTATCTGAAGTTTCCTCAGTCAGTATTTCTCACTCAGCTGCAGGCTGTAATGTACATAACTTTATAACAGTTTTCATAATAGTGTTTTTCTAAATAAACCAGGGGAGAGGGTCTCCCTAAAATCATAAAAGTTAATAAATTTCACATGATAATGGTGGTAAGTCATCCATTTATCAACTTTATATTCAGCTGACATTTAAAATTACAAACTTAAAATCAGCTGAAAACACAAACAAGACTTTGTAACACACTTGTAATTGTAATGTATTAGCTAAATCTGCAATAATTTTGTAAATGTAGATGTAATGTTTCTCATTTTGTGCCGACACTATCGCATATAGCAGTATAATTTGCAACACTTCAAATAAAAACTTTAACAACAATCTCATTCTTTAAAAGTGAAATCCTCCCTCACATCTTGACACGCTGTTAGAAGAACGTTTCTTTTGTTTAGTCTGTAAATCACATTTTTTTGTTGTACCAAAATCTCATCTCATCAACACTATGTGGATGAAACAACAATGGTTTTCAGCTTTGAAGAATCTGTTCACCAAAATTACAATCATATTTTTTTCTTACCTGTAGTTGTGTCTTGTCACACAGATAGGTGAATAGAAACAGCAGTGAAAAATTCAATAGAAACATGTCTTTCCAAAACCGGTGTCCATAAGTCTTTACACAGTTCATAAATGACAAAAGAGGTTCTTCCACACAACAATATGAGTGTTTTTACCTCTTTGTTTCATGAAATTGTGGCCGCTACAGTACAGTAACACTTCTTTGATATGGTTAAAAGAAACCAACAACCAACCAACTGACTGATGGTAGTTTCTGATGTCGTCCATGTCAGACACTTCATATATCCAACCATCCACCCCGACACCAGAGGTCACTCTTGAGGAAAACGTAAAACATAAATTGCTTTAAGCATTAAAAAAAACAACTAATACTATATTTTTGTCTGATAAGGACTCCACCATTCTTATGCATAATCCACAATCAACAGTTTTCATTGTTTAAATGTTTGAGTTTCGGAGCCCTGAGGCAATTATTTGGTATATTTAAAATCCAATGTGTGATTTCTCAAATGTAGAATAACAACATGGTGAATTAATGGTTCTGAAGAATGAGAAAACAGGAACCATAAATAATAATAATAATAATTCAACAGCATTTTAAGAGCTGAGAAGTTGCAAAACAAATGTATGAGCATGCAAACCCGTTGATTCAAATAAGGAAATTGCTGCTAACTGGACATCACGTTTTCTTTTGGGGAAAGTAGCTCCAAGGAAAACTGTTTCTCGACTCTCTGTGTGCACCAGAAGCAAAATTATATTCACCTCTGTTGCAAGGACATAGAAATCTCAGAGACAGATATCTCAAAACCTGCACAAATTAAGCCAAAACTATATCTCTGTGGCTAGACAAGACTAGAGGTAAGTGGGAAAATTAATTTTTGGGGTGAACCAATCCTTTTGGGACTAGAGTTTTGGTTGAGAATCCAATAAAGTTTTGCTTGCATGCTTACAATTTAATGTTTAATGACAAAATACCACCTGGTCTATGGTGCGCGCACTCCACATTCGATTTGTACATATTATTATAAAGACTTGACATGACTCCTCGTAAATATAAGTACAGATTTGTGGTGAGATCAGACTCCCACATTTACACTCTATACTGTTCCTGACCCTCCTCCCACCCTCACTCCCTCCCTCCTTCACTCTCTCTCTCTCTTACTCCCCCAGTCATTTGCATTTATATTGAATTAGAAGCCGTGGTGGAGAGCGAGTGGAGGCAGCCGAGACTGATTATAATGGGAGATTACGGGCCGACTGCACCACCATTATGTCGTGTAATTACAAAGAGAGAGTGAGGGAGAGAGAGAGAGAGAGAGAGAGAGAGAGAGAGAGAGAGAGAGAGAGAGGAGGGGGCCCTTGGACGCCCAGATGTCAGGATCTATTTCATTTAGGGAAATAATGTCTCTCTGCTTTCCCCTCCACCTATTCTACCTGTAAATATTATAGAGAGCTGAAATCTCACCCCCTTTTTACATCCCTTTTTATGGGTCACGATTTATTGGAGACAAATATCAAACAAGGCATTAAGGAGGATGTGTGGGTCCCCATGAGGCGCTTTACTGCCACGACTTGATCCACTTCATGGCTTCATTTGACTGCATCGATCTGGTGGTGTAATGCATGTAGGATTACCGGCGATGCACTGAGGAGGAGAACTAATGGGTTCAACATAATGTAAAGCCTGTTGGAAAAGATCATCTGTTGTGTTTCTCCTCATAAAGGACTGTAGTTGATGTATTTTTGAAGAGGTGATATTCAGTGATGTATTGGTAAGGAAATTAAATGGAAAACAAGCCAAATAGCCTAAAAGCATTTAAGTCACAATGACATTTTACCAAATGGTTTTTACCATTTTAACTGACTTTCCATGTTATAATATGCACCTACCTAACAATAAATACCAAAAAGTACATTTGTTTTAGTTAATTTCTATCCAAATTGTTGGCGGTTGGTCCACCACCCTGGTTCACATTGAAATATCTCAACATTGGATGGATTGTGATAACTTTGGTGATCCTGGTCTGACTTTATAGAGTCATCAGGTAAAGGTAATCTGCTGCAAAATTAATGAAATTCCCATCAGCCTAAGCTATTAGCAGATGTTAGCATGCTAAAACAGTAAACAAATATGGTGACCATGGTGAACATACCTGCTAAACATTATCATTTTTACATTTTTTGTCATTGTGAGCATGTCAGCATGCTGATGTCAGCGTTTAACTCATTTATTCATTCACTACTCCCTTTATAAATGAAAGAATAAATCTTAGAGGATTTATTCCATCCACTGAATCATCACTTTCAGCTCCTGCCTTCAGGGAGACACTACAGAGTCCCCTGTGCAAAGACGAAGAAATATCTATACTGTAAATAGTCATTCATTTCACATGCTATACACCAGTTAATTCAGTAATTAATGGGCATAGCGTTTGTTTTAAATCCCATGTACCTTTCACTTCTCTTCTTAAATTGGTCTTAGATTATTTAAATGATTTCAAATAATTTTTAGTAATTTATTCTTTGCTTTTTTAATGAAGTTATATCTAATATAGTGTACTTAAATGTTTTTTACTTACTGTTTTTGTGACATATGATGTGATATTGATGTTGATTGTTATGCATGCTGTTTTGATTTGATTTTTGATAACAGACACTTAATAGTTTACTCAGTAGTGAGCAGCAAATAGAGATTTTAGACACTAACACACCGTATTTTTTGTATCTATAACTTTTGGTGTAAGATCCTGGTCTCGATGAGGGACCCTGTGCCAAAATCTAGTTTTAAGACATTAGTTAATTTAGTTTATATTGTGCTCATTTGTTGTAAAGTTGTGTTTTATCAAATTGCACAAATGCTCTAGGCATAAGAGTACTATAAGGCTGCCACCAACAACTATTTTTATTATCAATAGGTCTTACTTTTTAAAAAAAAAAAAAAAAAAAATTGATTGTTCAGTGTATAAAATGTCAGAAAATAATTTTTAAAATGCTGATCATTACTCCCTGAAGCACAAGTTTATATATTCAGATGACGTTTTGTCTGGCCAACAGTCAAAAACCCAAAGTTGTTGAGTTTAATATCATGGAAAACTAGAAAAACTAGCAATTAACCGATTAATCAGTCATCAAGAATGTTGCCAATTAATTTTCCGATGGTTGACTAATCAATTAATCAACCATTCATTTAAGGTCTACCATGCATAGCTGGAGTCAAAAGGGGCCCAACAACAAACTTTTGCCCTGGGACCCCATAGAATAATCTGACTATGGTCGGTAATACTGGCCCTCCTCTTGCTTCCCTTCCTAACTGACATCCTGGTGGTTTACACTGTTTAAACGATGCCTCCCAGCATTTTCTCCTGCCCTAAGACTCTATACCAACGGGAAATACATCATATTCAAGGTACAGCTACACCGAAAGCAGCTGAATGTGCCACTGATTTGGTTTATTCAATGTCTACTCCTCCTCATTCAGTCCAGTTACAGTTATTGTTCACCAAGAGAATCAGCAAAGCAACTGTGTCTGAGGGAAATTTTTATTTTAGCGGTGAAACAACAAGCTGCAATTTACATTTATTTACATTAAAAGCACAGTCAATCTCGGGTATAATTGGTCACTGTGGAGCGTTTCCCACAGCTTCCACGTCCCACACCATTGTTTGGAACTTTTCCTGCTGTGCCACCCACATCTCCCTCTCAAACTGAGATCCTGTCACAGAATCTGTACGAGATTCTCTGTTCATTATAGAAAAAATGAAGAAGAGGCCCTCCTAACTCAACACATATGGTCTGATTGTATTGTAGGATACAAGATGCTCTTGAAATGCTGTTTTAATTTGAGAGTTTAAAGTGATATATTGCAACTATATCTGCAACACATTTAATTCTAGTGCTGCCTTTAGGAATATGCAGTTATTGCTTTGAGGTTTTGCTCCCCAAATATTACAATAAAGACAGTCAGTCAATCTAGACACATTGATTGAAAATGACAGTGAAACCATCACATCATCATCACTAATCATCGTCTGTCCTCATCTGGGAGTCTGTCATCTTGAAGGGGCGAGGGTGATCAGAGTGATTGACTCGTTATTGACTTACTGCCTGCAGTCTCTTGAAAACACACAGTCCTGTTGTAGTTACATACATATTGTAACTCTCTTTTTCCCCCCTCAGACACACACAGCTTGGTGTAGATTAGATGTATTTCTGAAAGTCTGTCCACTAGATGGCAGCAATGCGCTGACAGAAGTTTGTCCTTCAGAGTTTCCTGGATGTTTCATTTGAACGGTTGGATACATGGCAGTACTGACCAATGTAAAAGTGAATAAGAAACTGATTTATTCATTCATTTATTTGAGATGATGGCCATATATTGGGACTAATTTCATTACTGTTACTATCACAACTTCTTATTGTACTTCTTACAGTCCTCCTTCTGCGCAAAAATGTATTTAAAAGTTTATCTGAAGCTAATATGAAGCTTCAGTCATCCAGATTAGTCAAATCAAGTAGATATATTTCAATGTTACAGTCTTTTTAATGCCAAAGTCCATCTTTTTGTTACTATACTTCCACCACAGCTCAACAGAGAAACACTGAGGAAACACAAAGAGGAAATTTGATGCTAAAAAGACTGTAAATGTGGCAGATGTCCACCAACTCAGACTGCTGAAGCCTCATATGAGCTTCACATCAACTTTTAAAGTCAAAATGACACAATGTACATTTGAAGGGGATCTTTTAATAGTCAGTATGAACAGGAGGAATGATTACAGTGAGGAAAACCTATTTCACTGTTCATATGGCCTGACATTTAAGACAGACTTGTAAAATTGGGAACCTAACCTTTAACATCATGTGTCGTATAAGTTTTAGACAGTGGAATATGTTTCGCAGTTTTTGTGCTTTTATAAATCTAGGATGGTAGCATTTCTCTTAAAGGTAACAGGAACATTGTAGTAGTATTTTCCTCAAGTTATGATGGCATTTATAAAGCCTATAGTCAGTAAGTAGTGCAAAACTCCCTCACAATATCCCCAAAAATCTTCCTGAAATTGGTTCTCAACTTGAATTGTCTGTGTAATAATACTGTTATTTTTCTTTAACCCCTTAAGCAGCAACTATTCAGCTGGTAGTTTTATGCATGTGGATAAACAGCTTTTAATGATTTTTGCTTTCCTCAGTTTGAGGTGTAATAAAAACACCCATTTAAACTTTCAGGATTAATGAGGGCAATAACAACAGTCATTACGCCAAATAGTTCTGATATTTGAGGGTGAACTGTGAGGAGTTGGCTAGCATCATTATCATTACCAAAGTAATAAAAACGTTCATCCTGTGAAATGCCGATAATCCAGCGCCGTCTAATATTTTTAAAGTGCCACAGTCTCCCAGATGAAGTGAGAGGTAATTCAACTGTTATCAGACTGGACACCGGCCCCACCAAGTGTTCAGCTGGTGCTACTGACATTTTGTGTTCAGTATTGTAAGGACATTTCATATGATAGATATTCAGTAAATAACCTGTAATGAGTCTATTCAGTTCTTGGCCTGGTTGGAGGTGCATTTATTTTTATAGCAGCACTAACTGGTAGCACATTCCTCAGCAGGTTTCATTTAATTGTGAGAAAAAGGAATATATGTGTTTACCATTATGTGTAAAGGGGAGCAAATGAAGAGAGCACTTGACCATGGTGGATGAATGGATTGGTTGGTTTGAATGTAATTTCATCAAAAGCATTAAAAGAGATAGCAGAAGTCAAACAAAAAGAAATATATATAGAAATCCATTAAGCAGAGCAATGCAGCAACAAGCATATCCTATAAGAAGGAGGGTAAAACATTTTTGAACATTATTTTTTCTTGCCACAGTGAAAGCGAGATCATTTTAGCGTGGAATAATCACAAAAGGATGTATTTGATGTTAAGAAACAATCAGAAAAACAAGCATTAGTGCATTAAACAAGTGGTATGTAGGTTTCTCATTCTCTGAGTTATGTGCCTTGTCTTAATAGAATAATGTATTGACACAATACTTAACAGTACAGTGCAGAAGTAGAAATACAGCATTAAACAGAGGCACACGAGTGAAAACACTATTGATTTAAACAACATAGTAATGCTTTCTCACCATCTCTGTCCCATGTTAAAGCCATAGGCTGTAAAAAACAATGGACGTAGCCGCTGTGATGTCACCCATTGATTTGTGGACTCCATGGATGTATTATAAGAACTCTTGTACTCTTTAAGCTTTCAACTTGAGCATTTGCATTTAAGCTTTTGCATTTTAAATTTCACTTTTTTCATTGTTTTACATTTTGAAATTATCATTTTACATTTTCAATTTGCTTTTTCAATTTGCTCTTTCTTTTTAAGTTTAATTGTGGCTTGATTACTCCTAGTAGTGTAGTAAAATAATAGTCTTTTTAATTTTACCTATTTTAATTTTCTATTTGGACTTTTAATTTTAATTATGACCAAAAATATCCTCCATAATTTTCTCATAGACTTCCATACAGGACTTCTTTTTACAGCTAGTGGAGTCGCCCCCTGCTGGCCATTAGAGATAATCCAGGTTAAAGTCACTTCCGCTTTGGCTTCACTTTTCAGACCCAAGCTGACGGTTAATGGAAGTATTTTATTTTGAAGGCTGCTTAGGGTGATACAGGAAGTAAACTTTGTTTACATACAGTTTCCGTTATGTTTCCTGTTTGACAAGCTTTACTGGCCTCCTGCTTGTCTGTATGTGTTATTATTTTATTCTGGAGCCAACATTTGATCGGTTCTAACTATGAGTGCAATTATTCCTCGGATAGAGCAGCTGTCTGCCCGAGTTGTTCGGGTTTTGGGCTGTAATCCTGGACCGATGACCCTGCAGGGAACCAACACTTACCTGGTCGGCACTGGGGAAAGGTGACTAGCAGACACTGGATATATATATTAAAAACGTCCGCAAAATGAAGGTTGTTTTAATATATAGTATCATTGCAGAGTACCTGTATTTAGAAACGACTTATTTGCCTTTTGGTAAAAACATGACAGTAAAGGGTTGATGTCCAGATAGCCCCCGGTATACCTAAGAACACTTACTCAAGAACTGTACTTAAGTACAATTTTGAGGTATTTGTACTTTACTTGAGTATTTCTATATGATGCTACTTTCTACTCCCACTCCACTAGATTTATTTGACAGCTTTAATTACTTTTCAGATGAAGATTTGACACAATGGATAATATAAAAAGCTTTTAAAATACAACACATTGTTAAAGATGAAACCAGTTATTTCCAAACTTTTTGGCTTTTGACGTCTTACAAAAAGCAGTGTGTAGTCGGGGTCACATTTCAGATGTCTATGAGTTGTTAACAGCTCCACCAAATAGTGATTTTTCCCTCTAAACTTCTCACATGCTTTCATTTCAATAAATGTTCAAATGATCCAATATTTCACCAAAAATCAAAGATTAGAGAAAAAGTCCGAAAACTGAAAACAGATTTGTGTATCAGAACTTTGTTTTTTCTTCTTTCCTCTCCCATCAATCATCTCACGACCCCTCAGGTTTATCTGCTGACCCTTTGGAGGTGCCCGACCCCTACGTTGGGAACCACTGTACTAAACTAGCTAACTGTATATAAAGTAGTTGAAACTAGCTCCACCTCCAGCAGCTACAACAGTAACATGCTGCTCTAACACTGATGCTTCACTATTAATAATCTAATGATGTCATATATAATAATATATCAGTCAGAGGGACCAAACCTCTACTTTTACTGCAATACTTTAACTACATTACCTTTCATATGTGTGTGTATGTTCCAGACGAGTGCTGATAGACACCGGGGAGCCTGCTGTACCTGAATACATCAGCAGTCTGAAGCAGGCGCTGAGGCAGTTCAACGCCAGCATCCAGGAGATCATCGTCACACACTGGCATCATGATCACACGGGAGGGGTGGAGGACATCTGCAGGGACATCACCGGTGAGGGCAGCGTATGTGTGTGGAAAAATTAATATCAGAAGCAGAAGCAGTCTTTGTAATGCAGTGATTTGTCCAACAACAACAGAGTCCAGTTTGCAGTGACTTACATATTTGGCTGAAGGTTTATGTCTGTTTTATTCTGTTGATTATAATTTTGTTGCTTTTATGTTTTCAGTAACCATTTGCTAATAAGCCACGTTGTTTTTCTTTAATTTGAAAAATCATGCAGATAATTTAAGAACGTAACAACTCTAGAAACCGTGTTCACAATAAGATCTGTGGCTGGTTTTTAACAGTCTTAACAGCCATTAGACAGATATGTACAGATATTCATGGTCATTTTAATGATTCCTTGACTTTTCATGGAGCACCACCAGCAGGTTAATGTGTTTTTTTGTGTGTGTGACATGTCTCAATGACTATTGAATGAGTTGGAATGACATTTAATACAGACATTTATGTTACCCAGAGAGATGAATCCTAATGACTTTGGTGATCTCCCAACTTTCCTCTAGCGCCACTAACAGGTCAAAGTTTTCATGTAACCAGTGAAATATCTCAACATCTACTAGACTGATTGTCACAAAATATTATACAGACATTCATGGTTCCTAAATAATGTATGGCAGTGACTTTGGTGATCCTCTGACTTTTCCTCTAGCACCATTATCACATACCTGAAAAATTACTGACATTCCCATCAGCCTCAGCTGTACTTCTGTTTACTGATCATTAGCAAATGTACACATGCTAACCCTGAGCTAAGATGGTGAAACATTATACCTGCTAAACACCAGCATCATGTTAGCAGAACCTCAGATGCCCCTGTGGGTGTTTGATTTTGGGTGTGATGGTTTACACTTCGAAGCTGTCTGAATTTTTTCATATCATAAAACAACGGAGAGAAAGAAAGAGAGTTATACAGAGTATTTTGAAGAATTTGACATTCATGTTTTTTTTTTCGTTTTCCCTCCTGTAGGTTCTGAAGTCCGAGTCAGCAAACTGCCTCGCTCCAGCCAGGTCAGGGAGACGGCTGGAAACAAAAGCTTCATGTACTTAAAAGATGGAGATGTGGTCCAGACGGAGGGGGCAACGCTCAAGTCAGTTCACTTTATATGCAAGCTGAGTTTATGTGTTCAGCTTTTGATAGGGTTACTGGGTGCTGTAAAGGAAATAATAAAACAACCAAAAGACAGAGTCAGTAAAAATAATGATGAGAAAGATAATGGAAAACTAATTATCAATTTAAAACCCAGCTGTAAGATAAAAATTCTACAATATGTTGAAAAAATGTTGAGAAGATACTAAGAAATACATTATCCCAAGATTAATTGCTGATGCTTTAAGATAAACCTGAACTGAGACAGATTATTTGTTGATTTTAGCAGCAAAGCAGTGAATCCTGTTTTATCTTTTTTTTTTTCTTTTCCCAGAGTGCTGTTCACCCCGGGCCACACGGACGACCACATGGCCCTGCTGCTGGAGGAGGAGCAGGCGCTCTTTTCCGGAGACTGCATCCTGGGCGAAGGCACCGCCGTTTTTGAGGATCTTTATGACTACATGAGATCCCTGAAGACTCTGCTGGACTCCCAGGCTGAACTCATCTACCCTGGTGAGTGAGTTTAATGTAGAAACCCCCAAATATTCCATTTACAATAATATAAAACAGGAAAAAAAATGAAAATATTCACATTAGAGAAGCTGGAACTAGACAATGTTCAATAATTTTGTGAGATAAACGACTCTGAGAATTGTTTAAATATCCAAATTGTTGTCAATTTATTTTCTATCTTACTTCTATTTCTATCTTTCCTTTCAAAATAAAAGTTTCAACCAATAGTTCTTGTTCTCTGGGGGTCAACCAAACAAGCTTCTGCTGTCACAGTGTTTAATAAAATGAAACTTAAAGACAGATTATACATTGTTCACTTTAAATGAATGAATGTCAGTCTGAGGCTCGTCCATTAAGTCTTTCAGGTGTTTAGAGGAAAACTGCTGTTCTCTGTGCAGGTCACGGCCCTGTGGTTCAGGATGCTGGCTCTAAGATCAGACACTACATCAGCCACCGGGACCAAAGAGAGCAGCAGATCCTGACGGCCATTCAGACCGGAGAAGGAAAGCCTTTCTCCTCAATGGAGCTCGTTAAGATCGTCTACAAGGTTGGGACAAAACCCTTTGTGACTTAGATGCTTTTCCCAGCCTGAAAAGAGCTAAAGGCTGTTGTAATATATTGTCTCTGTGACTCCTGGTAAGCTTGTTTAGTGCCATCCATGCTTTCCTAATTCCTCCAAATACAAAGTAAACATCCTAACTTATTATACTAAAACTAGGATGAGTCTATGGAAGTGAATATACAGTAGTCAAATGCTGTGCTTCTCTTCCAGGACACCCCTGAATACCTGCATCAAGCAGCTAACGTGAACCTGGTCCATCACTTAAAGAAACTGGAGAAAGAAGGCAAGATCAGCCTGGGTAAGTCATCTCTTATCAACACCGCTAAAGCTACTTACGGCATGTGATCAGTGCCAGTACAGATCAGTTAAAGGGTCAGTGTAACCAAATCAGACGTATCTGGCTATGCAGATAGTTTTGGTATGATGTGCCAAGGTTAAGCGTCCGTGATAATTGATTGCATGTGCAGTGATGCAATTTAGAAAGTGAGGCTTATTCTTACTCGATGTCAGCTTGATTCCTTAAACTATAAATGTGAACTTTTTTCTTCAGTGAATGAAACCTCACAGAACATCAAATGGAAGAGTAACCTGTGACGACCCACAAGACAAGGATGAAATGGACTCAAGTTGACCTTTTGGCCAGGATGATGGAAATCCATCTTTTTCAGTCTAAAGTGATCACCTCATCTGTGTAATGTTTATCATTGAATGCCTTAGAACTGCTGATTGATACGTGTTAATGGAAAATCAGGGACGGAAGGTGATCAAACTTGTGGCCTTAGATGAAGACGAGGCTGCAGCCTTTCTCAGAGTGGCTAAAAGGTCAGTTGACTGTTGCCTGTGCCTGAAAGATTAACCCCGTCCGACAATGTGATCAATGTGTGAGAATGCTCTTTTTAGGTCGCTAAAAAAGTAGTGCAAGACCTTTTGTGGCTCCAGAGGGAGCTGCATGAAATCTGGTAATTGCCTCAAGTGATGTCATGAGTTTACCAGACCACTGCAGCCCGCTCCTCATTTCTGCTTGAGGCTACATTAGCTGCCACCAGCATAAGACATTAGAATCTCAAGTTGCATTGTGGGTAATGTAGGAACCAGGTTTTGACAAGGAAGAAGAGTGCATGGAATAAAAAAAGATAACATCTGTGGTTCTGCTGTATTGATCTTGATGTTTTTGGAGTCTTTTAAGCTGCATTTAAACAGACTTTAAGAGGTGGCAGTTGCAAAACTTAATATAGCCAGTGTTTCATCAAAGTGGCCCTATTTAGGACTTCATAACATATAAGTAATTTATATAGTATATACAGTAATACACAGCATACTACATATACTGTATATCATTGAGTTTGTATATATTTGAAGTCCTGAGGGAGAGCTACAAACAAGTGTACCAACTGTCATTTTTGCACATTGTGCTTGTTATGTGGTTCATTGTGTCTTAATGTGTTGCAGGACAGGTTTGCATACAGGACATGAGACCGGGTTACCTGGGTATTTGTCAGGATTAGTATCTGGGTTTATCTGGGTTTGGAACAGGGTTTTCTTTTTCCTCAGGGATGAAGTCGTTCTTATGTGGAGCCACTGGTTAAGTAAAAGTCATCAAGGTGAACAAATAGGGCAGTAGAGTTCAAGCAAAATCAATTTTTGATATGTTCTCAGAGATTGTTGAATATACCAGTTTATTCCCTGCAACTTAAGGTTCATAGTCTACATAAGCTTTCACGTGATGATATACAATACCAGTTAAAAGACACACTTTGGACACACTTTCTCATTCAAGGTTCATTCATTCAAATTCTGGTACTTTATGTATTTTCTATTCAGTCTAATCTCAGTCTTCAGTGAGTCACTAGGTGGCAGTGTCAGCTAATTGATTTTATTTGGAGCTCTGCTTAACAGGTACTCTAAACATCTAAATGTTTTGAAAAATTCACAAAGTATATCATTAATAAATGCTAAAGAATATAATGTGTGTTTTGTCGGAAATTATTTTTATTAAATATTGAGTGATGAGTCATTGTGAGTGTCTTCTGTATTTTTATGGCCATAAATGAGAATGATTGTCTATTAGTGTTAATTATTAATCATATTGAGAGACACCTCATGATAATATATATGTATTGACAATAAAACTCATGAATTCTGTATCTTCACAGTGATCCAATGAGTGACAGTTATTTTTTGAATGACCTTTTGACCCGTGTTTGACCCCTCAGAGAGTCTCATCGAAGCTGAAGGTGGAGCGTTCTCAGATTTTTCTGTAAGTGTTTCTACATAAAATACTCATGTTGAATAACTGAATGGTGACTTCATTGAAAGCAGCCTTGTCACTTAGAATAAAGAAGTACAGTGTGTGAATCATACAGCACGTTCAAAGGACACTACAGACTCACACATAAAATGCAAATGTCACTGAATTTACAACTGTATGTGTACCAACCTGCAAGGTAAAGGTTCATTAATGAAGTCCCCTATTTAGTCATTATAAACCTATTCAGGAATATCTACATGTTACTGTCATATGAGTGTAATAGTGATAGAAAATTAGATTGTTATAGTTGCATGCATCAAACACTGAAGTAGTCAATTTTCACAGTAAGTGTCACAGACACTGCTGCCTTTTTAACATACGGCCAGGGAACACTAAAAATTTGACTTGCAAATAAAATGAAATGCAAGACTTTATATGGAGATATCTGGGGTACATTAGAAGAAAAATACCATGAGAAGTACCATTAACTTGAGACAATAACATTCATACCCAGGGGTATTACAATTATATAGCCTACTATAGGAAATGAAAAGTCAGAAAAGGTATCATAAGGTCACTAAGAAGTCACAACTGAGTGACACAGATGTTGTGTAAGTTCACTTAGATATAATTATGTGTCATAGGATGTTGAAATATCATAAAGCACATTAAAGGATAGGTTCACAACAGTCAAGGGCCCATATGAACAGTGAAAGAGAAGAGTCATTTGGGCACCTGACTGTTGTTTCAAGACAGAACACATCCTCTAAGATCACTGTAAATACACTAAATATTAAGTTCAATTGCACTGAAATAAAAACCCTAGAAAGTAGGATGAGGTCAGTATTTACTCACTTAGTATTACATTCATATTTTGGGATATTTTTTGTGAGGCTTAACATACAATATTGCTCCTTGAAGCTGTAATATTGCATCAGCTCTGCCTGCCTAGGTTAGAGAGTTAAATGTGTGTGAGACAGACTGAGAGACAGAATAATAAATCTGTCCAGGGAACAGTTCTCCCCAAAATTCACTAATGGGCATCAACATTTTAATAACTCGGATAATGAAAAACTAAAAACCGTACTGGGGGAAATGAAAGATGGTTGAGTTCTTGCGGGACAGTTTCTCTCTGTCTGCCACAACATGAGAAAACCAGACTTACCTGCTTGATCTACATTAGACCTCAGAATTTTATTTTCCTTTTATTTATTTTTGATATGTATATATATATCCTGCACATGCTGTGATTTCTTTTTTCACATGGGGGGGTTTGAGGGATTATCAGCAAAATGTACTTCATCGTCTAATGTGTTCAATATGCAGAATACAGAATATACTGTCTCTAATATACAGCACAGTTTATGTTTGGCATGTAAAATGTTAATCTGTGAAGTAAAATAAAAGAAGTCAAATAAATGTAGTGGAATAAAAAGGGGTAGAAGTATAATGTAGCATCAATATACAGTACAATTACCTCAAAATTGCACTTGTTTATTTAATGTTTATTTGTTTAGAGACAAGTATATAGCATGAACCTTAGGCCAGATGCAACAGCATTTATAGCCTGAGCTAGTTTGTATTGCCCGCCCTGAGATGGGCTTTTAAAATACATAAAACTCGACAAGAAAATACATATAAAACTGCACAAGACTCAAAAATATGATATAAAACTCAACATTATATACATATACATACATTACAACATGAAACTCAACAATAAAGTACATACAAAGCAGCACAAAACACAAACAAACATACCATAAAAGTTACTTTTGTGGTATTCAGTGAGTAATATATTATACAGTGCAATTAATGTCCCTATCCAGAGCATTATTATTAGATGGATATTACAGCAATATAATTGGCGATAACAAACATATTGCATGCAATAATTTGACTAAAAAGGTTAAATCTGTTATTGCAGTTGTTTCAAACACTGTTCAAAATGTATATATACTGTATATATACATGAATGTATATATTTCTTTGCACTTTTTCATTTTAAATATTGTGCACATTCATTATTTGTGCAGTGCTTTAGCAATACTGTGACAATACTACAATACAATATGACAACACTGTTTGTATTACTGTTTGTTTGTTTTTTTGTTCTCGTTATTAGTCATGCCAATAAAGCAATCTGAATTAGCAAACGTGAGTATTAGAGAGACACTCAGCTCTGCAGTGTGGTGATGAGAGTGGAGGAGGAGGAGGAGGGGGAGGAGGAAGAGAAGGAGGAGGAGGAGGAGGGGGGTCTACTGGTAAAGATAAACAGCCGAGGAGCCTCTGAGCCAGATGAACATGGCGGCTCCGGCCCCGGACGCTGCCGCTGCTGCCGCCGCCGCCTCCGCCTCCGCCTCCACCGCTGCTGCTGCTGACCGACACCTCACCGACAGTCACATCCCGCACAGCGCGCACTCATGGCTGCTCAACTCTCAGGTAAGTTTCCTGTCATTCTCTTGTCTTGACCCCCCCCTCCCCTCCTCTCCTCTCCTCTCCTCCCTCTCTTCACCCCCCCAACCCTCTTACTCCACTTCCTCAATCCCACCCCCACCCCCCCAATAAATGAACCATATAATACTCCTGCATGGGCTTGTTTTAAAGTGTCTGTATCGGTTTATATCGAGCTTGTCCTACTTTGTGCTGCATTTTTTTTGCCCTTTAACCGGCGCCGTTATAACGTAACCGTTATACATTTTATATGGTGTTCAAGCAAAAAAAATGTGTCCCAGCTTTAACTAGTGGAGTTGTAGAAACAACGTTAGAAGCGACCTGTGCTTATCGTGCAGGTTATTATTTTTTCTCCATTATATTTTAGCCTCTTGAGCAAACTGTTCACGGTTATCCACACGATGACTTTGTCGGTTGAAGTGATTGTGTGACAACTGTCGGTAGCGAACCGTGTGTTTAGTGCGAAAATATCGCCAGCTAGACGAATAAATTTGCTACTTTCCGCAGTTTTATCTGCCAAAAAAACAACAAAACACTCAGGGCTCATGTCTTTAGTGAAGAAAAGGGGAAAAAAAGTGTGCTGCTGTTTGCTTTGCGTGTTCAAACAGTGCGTGATAAACCGCATAAACACCTCAAACAGGACTTTGCTGTTTAACTTAAAAAACAGTTAGACGTTAAAACCCCTTCCTGATCAACACAAGCGACTGCTGCGGGTGGCTGTGTGTGACAGATACGTTAGCTTAAAGCGCATGTATTCGTCTTTTGTGCTTGTCAATATTACAATTTATCGATCCCAGAGTGTAAGCCGTGGTTTACTTTAGTAGTGCTTTTGTGATTGAGTTAAACATATTACCGTTTCACCGTTTAATATTGAGACTTAAACCCCGGGTTGTGTTGCCTCGGACTTCCTCAACCAACTCAACCGTCAGTTGGAAGAAATACGCGTTTTGAATTTCCGGTGGTTCTTTTCAAAATAAAATACTCACTGATTTTTGTGTCATTTCATAAAATTCGAAAAGAAAACCAAAGAATCCCAAAACTTTATGAACACAATGTTTCAGTTGTGTTAATAAAGTGAATTCAATTGATGGACAGTGTGTGGGATCTTTTGGTTTTCTCCTCTAGTCGAGAGTTTTTTAATCTTGCTGTCACTAAGACTTAATGATATAGAAGAACTTTGATTTATTGCTGCATTGTAATGATTAAATGCTGGATGACATTTTAAAGGTGCAGTGTGTAGGATTTATTGGTGTCTAGCGATGAGGTTGCAGATTGCAACAAACTGGACACCCTCCCCCCTCCCCTCCCCTTCCAAGTGTGTAGGGGAACCTACAGTGGTCACGAAACTTGCGAAAACGTGAAAGGCCCTCTCTAGAGCCAGTGTTTGGTTTGTCCATTCTGGGCTACTGTAGAAACATGGGGGTGCAAAATGGCAGCCTCTGTGGAAGAGGACCCATGGAGGATATAAAGGGCTCATTCTAAGGTAACGGTAACACAACAAGTCTTATTTTCAGCTGATTATACACTAATGAAAACATACTTCTGAAGATTATATTCCATTTCTGCTGTCCGTACCACTAGATGCCACTAAATTCTACACACTGCACCTTTTAAAAAAACAAGTCCCTTTACTCTCATGTTTTATTAATGTCAACCATACTTAAATAAACGGTAGCTATAGACAAGCTGCAAACCCAGACGTTAGTTTAACATTATCTGATTTAAATAAATTGTCAGTGGTGCTCTTGTAGGTTTATTTTATTTTAACAAATGTGCTGCCTTTATTTTGAAGGGCAAGTCGTCTGGCATCCGTTTTTCGTCCTGTTTAATTTTTATGAACTTGAAACAACTTATTACTGATCTGTGGGCAGTGACGTGAAGCTTGTCTCTTCATAATATGAATTTTCTCAGCTCAAGAAGTTGTAAACATGCAATAATAAACAGGCAAAAACTAAATAAATCCTAGAACAAAAATAGTATTTAAATAACATTTTATTTCTACCACATAATTGCACTCAGACCAAATCTCCAGATTCAGTGCAAATAAAATCAGGTAAAACACAATATGCTGCAAAATTAAATACAAGGCAAAGATGTGGCAAGACAGCAATTATTTGAAGGAAAATGCAGCTTTGTGGTGAGGCGCCTCGACAGCTGAGACCTTCATCTTGAAAATACCGCAGCAAAGATATACTTAAGAGAAGCAGAAACGCAGAGGAAATTAATATTAAAGGTGCAGTTTGTAGGATTTAGTGGCATCTAGCTGTGAGGTTGCAAGCATCCAAGCATGTCGGATAACCTATGGTGAAACTCGCAAAAAACATGAAAGACCCTCTCCAGAGCCGGCGTTTGGTTTGTCTATTCTGGGCTACTGTAGAAACATGGCGGTGCAACATGGCGGCCTCCGTGGAAGAGGGCCCTCTCCCTATGTAGATATACAGGGCTCATTCTAAGCTAATGAAAACACAACAATTCTTATTTTCAGCTGATTATACACTAATTAAAACATACTTATGAATATTATATTCCATTTCTGCCAAGTCTGTTCTGCTAGATGCCACTAAATTCTATACACTGCACCTTTAAACATAAAGGCTACATATTAATACATTTATTTTAACAAAAATGCCCACATCCTGCTTTAACACATAAAGCTTTTTAAGCTACATGACACTAGGAAATAAGTTTAATCCTCCTTCATTTTGGAGGGTCATTGTGTTGCATTTTGCATATTTAAATTCTTACTTGACAATTTACAAAGCAAAACTCTCACATCATTTTTTACCACTGAGTGTTCAGATGTCGTCTTTTATAATCGTGAGAGCACGGGCATCAAAGATAATCCCACATCCTGAGATCGACTTTGAACAGTTGTTTGTCACAATTATGATAGTTCTGCTGTTTGCACGTAAAGCAAAGCAGCGTGGTGTGAGTTGAGCTGCGGAGCCATTTACATGACTTTACATACTGCATGAGTTTATACAAAGTACAAACACCTTTTATCTCAAACTTTTATTGTATAACAGGCGGCTAGCCGTTTGCCACTGCCTTTGTGTCTTTTATTTGCTGTTGTTCTGGTTTTGTCTTGTGTTTGCTGTTGTGCTGGTATGTTACTGTTGAGATCTTGTAAGTTTGCCTACGTGACAGGTGCCATCTGACTCCTCTGGATATGTTATCTTTTAGGGCTGGACTCGTGATTTTTTTTTTTTTTTGTCTCTTTTAAGCGTATTTGCTCTTCCCTGCACCCCAAAGTGAACTTTGAAAAGGATTGCAACATGTACGTCAGGTTTCCAGGCTATTTGTTTACCCCCCTTTCTGTAAGAGTTACTTTCTGTAGTCTGTTTATTCAGCTTTTTTTTTTTTTTAAACGTTTAGTGAGTTCTCATCCGGTTTAAGCATCCAAACTGTTCAATAACATAAGATAAACATCACAAGTGCTTGTTTTTTTATACTCAAAAATCAGCCTGGATCTGCTTTTGTTGTGGTGTTGTTACTCCTACATTATAATTTAGTCATTTAAGCTTAAATGCACAAGTGGAATGATGTGTCTAGTTAAATGTCAGTATGCCAAAACTATACCTTTATAGTGCTGCGGCGAGGGTGCAGGAATGTACTTAAGACCAAGATCTTAACATGAGATTGGCAGCTCGCCCAGTGAGGGATCCTTAGTGGCTTGAATTCACTAAACCACGTGAGGGCTCAAATAATGCCCTGACCAATGACAAAGGCAGTAGCAGTAGCAGCAGAAGAAGGAGGAGGAGGAGGTGGTGGAGGAGGAGGAGGAGGAGGAAGGGCAGAGGCTTGACTGTGCAGTTCTCCATGGCAGGTTCTCTACCAGGTCTTATCCTCAGCGAGCAAATCCACGCTATAAGAACACACGCTCAGTCTGAGACCACCAACAGCAAATCCTCCCTCTGACATATATATGATGAAGTGTATCAATGCATTTTATACAGAGTACTTTGAGTCAGATTCATGTTTATCACATGAATCAGATTAGGGCTGCAACTAACACTTATTTTTTTGATTTTTAACATGTCAGAACCTTTTAAATGTCTTGTTTTGTCCCTCCAACAGTCCACAACCCAAAGATATTGAGCTCACTATCATTGGTGACATAAGAAACCAGGAAATATTCACGTTTAAGAGGCTGGAATCAGAGAATTTTAGCATTTTTTCTTAAAATCTTACAAACAATTACAAGCTGCATTCATTTAATTGCAACAGGAGTCAAACACGGACCCCTATCTTCTATTTTGGGTCGGTGATCCCCACTCTGCTGGTTTATCTGTACATTTACTGGTGTGGGTGAGGGTGTGTGTGTGTGTGTGTGTGTGTGCGCGCTTGTATACTCATCTGTGTTTGTTTATGTCTGGCTTTTCTCACCGCCTTCAACTTATCAGACACACAGTGAGACCGCCACCTGGCTTTCTGTCACGTAGCAGAGACAGGCGTCCACTAGGTTTGATCCCCCAGAGACCAAATGCTCTAATTATCTAGCACCACACAGACACACACACACACACACACACACACACAGACACACACACACACACACACACACACACACACACAGACACACACACACACACACACACACACACACACACACATACAGAGACACACATGCAGAGCCATGTCATGACTCCTCTGAAAGTCTCCTCTAGTGTCTGAACACCATAATTACTGTAATAGTCCCTCAGGAAAATTTACCCCACACAAAATACATGATAATCACAACTTTTCTCTCTCAACTGCGATATGTTTGTTCACTGCTTCTGGTACATATTTTTAAAAATTTAAGTCACTGGTTTACGATAGAAACACAGTTTTTCTCTTTCTTTTTTTATGTATTGGCAAGATAAAAGAGTATGTGAGGATTAGACATTCAACAGGCTGTTTCAGAAAGTTTTTCCTCTTTCCTCTTAGTCTAAAAATTTATTTCTGTGACCTATATGTGAGCATCAACGCACAGTCTTGATATTATGAAAGGCTCAGACTGGTGCTAACTTAAATCAGAGCACGTTCTTTATGTCACCCATATTTGCATATGTGCATTTCTGGATATTTAAGGCCTATATTCAAAAAAATTTTTGAAAGCAGTCACCACATCCAGCGGTCTATGTGGTTAATACTTTGAAGTTTCTGTGACTCAAAGACAAATCAATTCGTTGATCTCTATCTTAATTACTTAAAGTACGCGAGCAAACAAAGCTCATGTTTTATTTTTATCTTACCAGTGTCTTTCGGTTCCTCGAAGCTAGTCAGAGAAAAAGAAGAGCTCACGTACTTAAAAAAAACAAAAAAACAGCAGCAGCAGCAATGATATCACTGCTCGCGACAGAGTGATACAGCTAGAGAGATGTAGCTACACCTTGAAAGGTATACACGCTCGCTTCAGAAACACTTTGATCCAATGTGCAGGGAATTTCTCTCGGTTACACGTAGGCAGAGGCGTATTGACAAGAGGGTTTCAAAGGGTATGATAAAGAAGGCGAAAGATACTATAGGCGTAGTGACTTTTATGTAGCACGTGGGGTAATTCAAATGAATCAGTTACATAAGAAATTAAGATTGAAACAATGGAATAAAACAGCAGACACAAGAATAAAAATCATAGAAATGAAACTGCACAAGCCTGAAAATAATGTACCCAAAATAAGAAGGTTACTGTTGTTCAACTCTCATAACCCTGGTCTCATTTGAAAGGTAAATCTTTCAATTTTACAACCAAAAATTCAGAACGAGTAGGTGTGACCCTGAAAATAGCGCCACTAAGGCTAAAGCGTCCCAAAAGTGGGATAGAGTCGCTTAACAGGTTAAAGAGCAGATTAAAAACTGACCAAGTTTTGAGTTTTTGAGCTTTTTGAGTTTATTATTGGAAACAATAAGACAGGCCTGTATGTTGATACTAATAATAAACATTATATACATCAGATCATAAATGATACCAAACTGCAGAAACAGTATCAGGCTTCATTTATGCACATGTACCATCTGATGTCCACATACACTGAGGTACTAATCATTAGATACAGTTTTATTTGGTAAATAATAATATCAGCATATGCTCCCAGTTTCATCAACAGACGTTAACCAACTACTAGAGAAACTCCTGTTATAATTAACCAGTTAGCCAATTCAAATGTTATTTAAAAAAACAAAACTGAAACCACAGATATAAAATAGTATCAGATGGATCAGTGTATTATGCTTTGCACCTGGTGACACAGTTAAATTATTCTAGTTACCAATTCGAAACAGTTTCCATCTTTACTTCAGGCTGGCATACATACTGGGATTATATTTATGGATGGAGCACCAGATAACAGCTACTAATGCTCCGTGCATCCAGTGGCTCATCCTAAAGTAACAGAAACAAAACATGCCACAGACATTTCCATGGTTGCGTGATATGAAAGTAAAATAATGCTGTAAATGATTTTCTTCCTCTCATGAAATTTCCATGCACTCTCGGTCACGGGTCTGACATGGAGTCGATGGGTCCAACAGTATCGGTATCCATGTGAGTGATACAGCAGTGTTTAGTCTAGCGGAGTATTTTACCAAATGGGTCCTAGAAGACAGAATTGGTTCACAGATCAAAATTCAAAAAAGGGGAACCTTTTTATGCCAAGTGGATGTAATGTTAGAACGATAACATATCTCAGGAAATCCACTTGATTGAGTTTACGGCTTTGAATTCTGCCCCTCAGGGCTGTTGCATTGTACTTTTTCCTTGCAGAAAATTTGAATTTCTGACATTTCAACTTTTCTCGGAGGCAGCGTAACTTTAAAAAAACCATTGTTCTACATCAGACTCATTAATTAAAGTGCTTTTAACAAGGAACAAAACAAACATATGTACTGTCAAGCTTTGCAGCAGTCTGCAGGGCCTTGCTATGTGCAAATCGGAATGAAAGCAGTGCTGGGTTGAAGCAGCAGGCATGGGAGCCAAGTCTAGCAGGTTGCATAACAAGTGCTAATTTGGTTAGCTGGAGCTGGCAGCGGCTGTAATTCTCCAGCACTGTGACAGCAGAGCTGAGTTAGAGAGAAAGAGTCCGCAGGCCGCCAGCCGGATAATACGAGCTAATAGCATAACAAGCTTTTGCAGAACAAACGTAGGCCCCGGCCAGAACTAATTGTGGTGTTCATCACTGCTTTATGGTGGCAGGATGTTGTTGTTAAAATGACAGCAAGGAGCTTAAACAGATGGAGATGAAGCGTTGTGGCCATCGCATTGATTTAAATAGTCCGGTCTTAATACTTAAAGGTGACCTGTGGAGTCTTAGACCAGTAGTAGCACTATGGAGCAATAGTAATGTGTGGGTCCCTGTTTCCCTGTGGATGGATGTAAATAATGCAGGATTCATTTTTTTTAATAAAATGAATAAAACTAAATGTAACCAGACACTTTGCCTGTTTACAAGAAAACTCCACGTTGCACCTTTAATTATCAGGATGATCCGATTTTCACACTGTTTTGAGAATCAACTGGAACTCTGTAAATGTTTTGCTGACAGATTATTGAATATGCTGCATCAGGAAATACTCAGAAGCCTGTAATATTCAACATGGGGGACAACTTCTCTTTATGCCCAGATGCAGTCAACACCGCTTTGAGGCTGACACAGCTCGGGTTTGTTGTGTTTTGATTCAGCATCGCACATCTGTGGTTGCAGGGCGCACGCTGTGAGGCCACTGAGGACAAAAAGATGGTTGTAATAAAAAATGAAAAGCTTTTCTTTGGGCAAGTTCTGACCAATCTTTGACTTTTTATTGTTTTAAACATTCTTAGTAAGGAGTCAAATTCTTGACGTGTTGACTGCGGTGAGAAGTATTGAAAGTCATATGCTTTAATTTGACAAATGAGGACATACGGTGAATGCGCCTGGACTGAAATGTTGTTATGAAGAATTAGACGAATCACCGCCGTCGTAAACGAATGTCACTGATGTGTTTGGATGTACAGATGGAGCGTACCTCTTGATTCCGGCCGGGATAATTAGACTGTAGTCAACTTCTGTTATGTGGTCGTTCTTCAAACCAGCTCTGAGCCCAGTGTAGCTGTGGATCACTGTGTTACCATAGAGCTGCCTAGTAACACAAATGAATCACAGTCAGGAAGTAGGCCATCTCTATGTGTCTCTCATTGACTTTCTGTGGCTCTCTCTCTCTCGCTCTTCCCTCTCTCTGTCTTACACAGACTGTGTTTGTGTTTGTGTGTGTGTGTGTGTGTGTTGTGTGTGTGATTGCTCACCAAAATCTACCATAATATATCGTATGCAAATAATTTACAGTGTTACTCACCATTGCCAACAACAAAATTAGCTCTTTAACATGATTAGTATTGGTGTGTGTTTTCTCCCTGTTGTTAAAGGCAAAATGGGGTGCAAGTCAGGCATTACATAGGGACTGACTATTTATTTGTATTTATTTTTAATATTTTAAAAATCTGTTTCAAATTGGATACAATTTCTGCCACAGCATCCATATCTGCCACGTGATTTACATGCTTTCCTTTTAAGAAAAAGGCAGTATCTAAAAGAGAGAAATATATGTTGTGTGTGTGTGTGTGTGTAGATACATGTTGTGGTCTCATGACAGCGCCCCCTATCTATGCATTAGCCTGTTGGTTCTCAGTCCACCTACACAGAGAACTTCTCTTCACAGAACTAATAAAATAATTTCATCCTAGACTGTGTTTACTCAAAGCAGTAACGTCAGTGTTTTGCCAGTTTTTCTACAAAGATACATGTTAGTTATGTCCTGCACCTCGGCATGTGGAGAGAGCTACCAAACAATAATCCACCTGCTAACTGGCTAGATGGTTAGTTGGCTAATTAGCTAGCTAGCCAGCTTGAAAACATATTGAAAATGTCAGGATTGGTCAGTCTAGATGCTGGTGAGATGGTTCTTACTCATCAATATCAAGGCTTAACAACACACTGCTTTTAAAGGGGATGTATCATGCGTGTTTCCAGGGTCTATATTTCTAATCTGGGGCTCTACTGGAATATCTTTGCATGATTTACAGTTCAAAAACCCTTAGTTCAGCCTCTGTCTGAAACAGGAAGTTTTAGCTCCTGTGTCTTTAAGCCCCCTCGGCAGACTTCCTGCAGCTCTTCAGGCAACATAAACAAACAAAGTAGTTGAATTTCACTTCCTTTTCTTCTTCTTTCTAGAAATATAAACTTCTCAAATACATCCGTACATGTTTTGAGCTGAATCTGATTTGAAATATGTGAGCGGACAACTTGAACAACCTGTGGAACAACATTAGTAACAATCTTAGCAACAAAGGTTACAGAAAGGATGGCTGTGGGAATACAAGAACAATCTGACGTCATGACGAGGAGGAAGTAGAGGTAACTTTGATAGCGGAAGCGTTAAGACATAGACATGCAACACCATAACAGTATAAAAATAACAGAAAACCACATAAAGCATGATACATCCCCTTTTAAAGGGATAGTTCACATTTTTTGAAGTGTGGTTGTATGAGATACTTATCCATAGTCAGTGTATTACCTGCAGTAGATGAGCCGTCCACACCCCTGCAGTTTGGAGAAGCAGGCACGGAAGCTAAGCAGTGTACCGCTGCGGACGGGGCCAGCAGCAAAACGTATTTTAGCCAGCTAAAAAAAGGCACACATAAAAAAATCAATATCAGTTTAAGTGCACGCTATATTTAGAATATCTTCAGCGCTTTACCTTGCTGTCAGACAGCCCTTTCCTTTGCACTGCTGCAGGTAATACACTGACTACGGATATGTAGCCTACCTCATGCAAACCATCCCTTTAAGCTCAAGCAAAGTTTTGCTTTTTCTCTCCATTCCAACACCTTATCTAGCTGCCAGCTGCTGTCAATGAAACATAAAGTCCAACATGCCTCCATAGACGGGTAGAGAGAAAAGGAGCATTTCTGATTTATGCCAAGAGAACTATTACATGTTGGACTTGAAATACTGTGAGAGTCTTTGAGGGTGCATGATCATCATCATCAATTTTTGTACCTTGCTGAAAGAGGATCTCGTTTACTGTACTCAGTTTCAGCTAGACACCCTATATATATATGTTACATCTGTTGCATTGCTTATCTGTATGTAGCAATGTATATCGGTAATGGTTCCTGTAAATAAACAAACAAATTCAGTAAAAAGTGAACATTGTAGCAGGAAACGCAACTTTTTTTTGACTTTTTTTTAACTTTCCAGAGCTTTCAGTTTCATCTCTCAGCCTCAGTGTTAATACTGAAGAAGGTTTGAGTCATTAGAAGACAGAATATCATAAGAAAGATTTTCTCTTTCTATGTTAGTATTGATTAGTAATAATAAAACCGTCCACCACGCAATTTCCAAACACGCAACTCGAGTTGAGTCACAGCAGCGGAGTCATTTTGTCATAGTGTGTGTGCATAAAAAAACATTTGTACTTGCATGTGTGCTTGTGCAATTCACAAAGCAGTTGGGGTAGAGATCAGCTGTCCATCCCTCCTACACACGCACACACCGACACACTCTGACGCACACAACACACACACACACACACACACACACACACACACACACAGACATACAAATGCAGCTATCCGTCAGTGGTGGCAGGTGCATGTCGAAGTGTTGTGCGGTTTGAGTCTGCTGTGTCCAACTGACTGAGAGGGCGGCTGTCTCTCACATACACGCACACACACACACACACACACACACACCAGGGGGAAGAGCTAACAGATGTTTCGGATTTGGCCACTGACCAAAAAAAAAAAAAACTCACTTCTTCTTTTTTACTACTTTTTAATTTGACTGTAACCCTCCCATCGTAACACGCACACACTCACGCTATTGCATCAAAGCTTTTTAACTGCACACATAAAATATATGATTACTTTTAAGCTGCAATATGTTGCATTTTAAACATCAGTGTTTTTCTGTCTCGCAAGACCACATGTCCCATAAGCCTGTTCTTTCCTCTTGGCCCCCTCCCTCCTTTTATCTGAAGCGAATTAACATGATATAAGTAATTTTATTCCGTCCACCATCACTAGAAACTCTGAAAACTAGCTTAGTTTGCGTGGGAAGAACAGTGGCCTATTTCTGATTAGAAGTTAGCTAGAAGTTAGCTGATTCGTAAAGTGTTGTCAACAAATCTCATGTGCAGAGCTGACAATGAATTGATCCAACTTATAAGTGTTGCATGTGTATCCAAGGCCTTATATATCTTACTCCTCTGTACCGTAGACCTCCATTGTTGTCCAAAAACTATTAAAAACACGTCATTGTGCCACACGGCTGCCATGGTCTGACATGTTCCTTCATCACAAAGAGTTTGGGCATGTTAGTTTCTTCTAGAAATGGCTCCAAAGAGTAATAACAGCAGTAGAGTAGCGCATATCACAACCTTTTGACTTAATACTGAACTACAATGTACAATGCAGCTGTTTTTGCTCTAAAAGAACTGCACCCTCTCCGTGTTTTGTGCTGTAAAATGTTCCAGAAATGTTCATCGGTCGTGTCACCAGATGCATTCGATGTAGAACATAGACACAGATGAAATACAACGGTGACATAATGCAACGGGTCGACTTGCAGCAACACACCGCTTCACTTCACTTCACTGGCTCAAGGAAGAAGTTTTGGTGCTGCTCTTGCAACATGATACTAAATCTGGTAAAACACTGTATGTTACTCAATGAGAACCGGCAGTAAGAGCCTAAAAATAAATGTGGTACATGTCTCTAGTTCATCGGACGGACTGAGTGGGAAGGGCCGCCCCTTCATGTTTTAAATATCATTTACAGATTTCAGTTGATAAATGTTTCGGTTTCACATATTTAACTAATGCCTGTTGCCTTTTTTTTATACATTTAAGGCATTTAGTTGAAGTTCTGACTTGAATAATTTACAATGAGCTTCAATTAAAGCAAATTACACTCCAGAAATATCAACACATAGGGTCAAAATCATTGTAACCTCTCTTACAAAATTGTTTTGGTACGTTAAGAAGTGGTGGGAGAGAGGATGTGAATCAACAGGGAGAGCATGTGACATGTGATATTTCCTGAAAAGATTGAGTTTTCACCCGATTACATAAGACAAAGGTGGGACGACACTGAGTGAGTGACTTTCAGGGAACAGATAGAGCGTGTCTTAACAGAACATGTGATCAGACTTTTCAGTTTACTACGTGAAAATAAAATCCAAACACGCCGGTTTTAATACGTCTTTTAAAGAACGATTCAACAGTGCTCGTGAGAGAGGTTTGAAGTAGGTTTCCACATCACTTCAGCTGTTCAAATAAAAGCAGACAAACTGTTTCATGAAATAGGATGTTTGTGAACGTGAACCGAAGACAGTGGGAACTCGATGAACCTGGACCAGCACCACACTGGCACAGGTCAGCCTCACAGTGTGAAAAAGGCCTCAAAAGTCTCCGGATCGTCCTCCCAGGCAGGGTCAGTGTCTGGGAAAAGCAGCAGGTTCTCTTGTTATTGTGGGCAAGAGTGAGACTTCCAGCATAAGCAGTGGGTGATGTTTAAGGTGAAATTCTGCAAACACTGTAAAAACTCAACAGCACATTTATCATACTCAACTCTTCCATACATTCGATCCTGGGTGTGGCCCCTTCGTCGGATTCGATTACGGATCGACTCCCGCGGCGCCGTGAGGTGATGTCTCTCAACCCTGACACCTTATTTCAGTCTTTTTCTTCCATCTTTTTCCACAAGATCTGTAAATGCATAAATCTATTCAGCATTAAAGAGAAAGTCCGCCAGTTTTTTACTCATAAAAGTTACTTTACTACACTTGCAAAGTACTATCCTGCCTGTCAAAACAAGTTGTATAATGTCGGGTCTGAAATAACCCCTGATGTTGAAATCTGGATTTTATACTATTTTTAACAGAAAGTCTGTGTTACTAAGTGGAGACATGTATTTTGAAAGACATGGGTGTTTAGTTTTCATTTTATTTTCAGTTGCTGAAGGGCTGTTGATGTTGCATTCTGCAAAGTGTATGACGCAGTGTTTTTGGAGCCGCTGCATCGATTTTAACCGTTCTTTTAAATCATCCTCCCACAAGTCCACCAATGTTTTTGAAGTGTAAAACCAAATCTTTGGCACTTTGTTTTTTACATATTAATCATTATTCTTATTTCATGTCTTACAGAAAAAGTGAATGATGTCCCAAAGTAACCCTTTGTGGAAGTTTACCCAGGATGCTTTGCATATAAGGTGAGTGACTTCCTTTTAATTATCATGAAAATGTGTTGTTTTTGATATATTCTTTAATCAATAAGTATTAAGTCACAATCTAGTATCAGGGTATTAACACTGCAGTCTTAGTTTTATTTCTAAGGCCTGATATATGAGTTAACGTTGTCTCCAGCGATTCCCGACCTTGAGTCGTGACGAGGGTTGCGTCAGTTTCTGGTTTTGTCTGTCCCGTCCGGTGTACGAGTTTAAACCGGTTTGATTTTATGCAAACTGAGTGAACCGGTATTTGTCAGTACCAGACATCTAAGCCTCTCACACGGAGGCTCTGACACTGACGGGGCCGGCTGCCGCTGTCCACTCAGAGACAGGCAGGAGGAGGTAGGCTGACCCGGACTAACGGGGCAGATCTCACCGATAACCCGGATAAATCCAGCAGGGCTGCTTATAGCTTCCAGCAGTCTGAGATGTTCTGAAACACAGCTGCTTGTGTTCTGAAAATTACGCGAATACAAAGGGATGTGACAGATAATTTTACAAGCCTGCACAGCGGCAAGCAGCTAGTTAGCATGGCTAGGATCGTTAGCATAGCATAGCCGTGCCGTGCTGTGTGCACCTACACACAGTACCCTAGCACAAGAAGATAAGTTAAGTTGAAAGGTTGTTGTGAGACATAAAAACATGATGTGTCCTGACCATGGATGTATAATAAGACCTGGATAGGGCGCCGCCGCTCTGCCTTGCAGCCAATTTTTCCCAGTGGCCACTCGCGGTATTGCAGCGAAAAATCCCCCTGCGGACCAAAAAGGATTTTCCCCATAGACCACCATTGTAAAAGAGACGCCTGTAAAACTGTTTACAGGACGCCTCGAACTGCAAACAACGTCAATTATGACTCTTTCTATTATGAACTTATGATTCATGGAGGTTTTATGTTTGTAAAACTTTCCTTGAGCCGAGAAAAGCGATTTAAAAATCCGTGACATCATCACAATGTAAAGTCTATGGGCTGAGCGGAAGCTAGAAACTTTTTTTGGCGTATGCGTCAGGCGAGCACTTCCTATAGGACTGAATGGGCACCATTTTTAGTCCAGTATCCAGCTCTTATAATACATCCATAGTCCTGACTGTGGTGCTGCTACACTCTTATTCATTCATCATATTCCACTCAGGAGCTGCTGAGTCACGCGAGACACCTAATGGTAAAATTCTGTGTTATCGGTCCAGTCCGGTATTTGGCTTAATATTAAACCGATTTGAACATTTTTACATCGGCCCAACCCCAGTCATGACCCCACATGGAGACACTTTGTTTGTGGGAAAGGTCACAGTTGGTTTCTAAGTCAATGACGAGGACTTAAAAATGTATTTATGATTTAACTGAGTTTAAAATATATCATTAGTTTCCGTCTGTGTTCTCTTTAAAATGCAACTTTCATATTTAAATGATCGCAACGTTTCACTGCACTGCAGAGGGACCTATTAACTACTGTGAACGTGAATTTTATTACCTCAAATTAGTGTGATAGCTCGTAAAGTTAATAATAATTAGAACGAAAGGTGCGCTCACGAGAACTTTGGAACCTAAAAATGGAACCAGGATTGGTTCAAAGGTTGAGAAACCCTGCCAGAGTTTAAAACTGGTTCCTTGTAACAGCAACAGGCTCAGAAAGCAAACAGGGACATCCTGACATGACAGCATGGAAAGTGAAAGAGATGTGTGTGTGTGTGTGGTGGTTTGAATGGTGTGTGTGTGTGTGTGTCTGTGTGTGTCTGTGTGTGTGTGTGTGAGTGAGGGAAAGAAAAGAAAGTTGTGTGTGTGTTAAAGTGAGAGAGACAGCTAGCTTGACAGATTTTGTGTGTCTTGTGCGCTCTACTGAGTTGTGCTTGTGTGAATATGTACGAGCCGTTTGTGTGTGTGTGTGTGTGTGTGTGTCTGTTTGTGTGGCCTGTGAAACACAGCTGCATCCACCAGCACTTAGAGCTTTTGTCATTTTTAAAATGACTTATCTCTCTCTGTCTTTCTCTTTCACTTGTGTTTTCTGCCATCTCATTAAGTGTGAGGGTGGTTATCTAAACAGGGACAATGCTTATTTTTCAAGTGCTGAATGTACAGTTACAGTCTCTCTCAATCTCTTTTTCTGTCTCTCATTTGCTACACTGTTTCTGACAGAAAGTTTGTGAATTTGGGAACAGTTTTGAAAAACAATGATTTTGGTGCTTAGTGAATGTATTCTTTTCTTTATTAAATGGGATGTATCATGCACGTTTCCAGTCTACATTTATATTCTGTGGCTTTAATGGAATTTTGTTGCATGATTTACAGTTAAAAACTCCTTATTTATCTTATACTGGTCCTTTATGCAGCCCCTCAGTTCAGCCTCTGTCTGAAACAGGCCGTTTTTAGCTCCTGTCTCTTTAAGGACCCCACTCTGTTCTGATTGGTTAACTCCAGGAAACTCCAGGAAACTGCCCCTCAGCTGACCTCAGCTTACGTAAACAAAGGTTACGTAAACACACTACAGTACTCACATTTCACTTATTTTTCTTGTTCTTTACTGAAAATGGAAACTCAGATACATCCGTACATGTTTGAACCCAAATCCGATCTAAGATATGTGAGTGGACGACACGAAGAACCCTTGGAGCAACCTTAAAATTTACCTAAGCAACAGGAACTACAGAACAGACGGCTGTTTGTGGTCACGCATGAACAATCTGACGTCATCATGAGGAAGAAGTAGAGGTTACTATGCAAACGGAGCGTTCAGAGCAGCCTGAAATCCTGACTTCTGACTTTCAGGAAGTATTTTTACATAAGGCTCACCTCAAGTTTCAGAACCTTTGACAATGTTTAACACAGACATCTGACATATAACAGTATATAAATAACAGAAAATCACAAAAGCATGATATGTTAGATACAGCATAGAGATATTAAATGAGATCCTGGTCATCATATCAACATGATTAGTCGTGAGTGTTGGTGATTATTTTTGTAAATACACAATGTGATGCCCTGTCTTCGATCTGAGGCTGTTTTTCATGGTTAGGGTTGGGCCTCCTACCTCCAACAAAGGAAAGCATTAATGCTCCAGAATGCAATTATTTTTTAGACAACAGGGTTCTTCCAACTTTGTGTCAACAGTTTGGGGAAAGACCCTTCCCTGTTTCAACAAGACAATGCCCAAATGCATAAATCCAGGACCATAAAAATAATTTTCCCAGCTTGGTGTGGAAGAACTTGACTGGTCTGCACAGATCCCCGACCTCAACCTCATCTAACACCTCTGGGATGAACTGGAACTGTGAGCCAGACCTTATCGCCCAACATTATAGTTACAGATTAATGTTTTTTGAACGACATATAAGGGCAATGCTCAGGTGTCCATATACTGTTCAATAATGTTCATGAGTTTCAATCAATACAGCTGTCTACACAATCCACGTAACGGCTTGTGTTTCACTCGCGCTATTTACACGTAAAATGCGCGCAAAATGCAAAAGTGTATTTTTACACTTTAAATCTATGCTCCTGCATTTTACAACAACAATTGTGTGTTGAACCAAAATGCAGGTGACCTACACTCAATGCTGTGCTTGAACGCATCTTGTGCAGACATACAAACGGAGCACTAGCTGCTGCTGCTAACATGCTGCTCATGCTACGTGTCCTGTGTATTTTACTATTATTGCAGAAATTACCTAAGAGCACTCAATTTCATCACTATGCATAATGTTTTATCAATGACAAGTCCTTCTGCAAAACATGCAAATTTTGAGTTCTTTAAATTTCTCCAAAGAAGCAATTGAAGTGCTTTAAAAATCCTAAAAGAATAACTTTCAACTCATTGTGATATTTTACCTTTGCTGTTGTAGATGTTACAATATATTTTGAATGCATGCAATATACGTGTAATCATTAATATCTGTGAATGATAACATGAAACCGTACCATGCTGTGCTGTATAGTATGTAATGCAGGTCCAAATGTAGGAACAACAGGTCATGTAAATCATTCATTCTCTGAGGCTGTGAGACAGTTTTTTTTTTTTTTCTGCCCATCGGCTAATAGGAGGGAGGAGTGAGTGTGCATGTGTGTGTGTGTGTGTGTGTGTTGTGGGAGGAGACAGGGAGGAGTGTTTGAGTGTGTGTGTGTGTGTGTGTGTCTACGTGATGGGGGGAGGGGACACACAGTGAGAGAGAGAGAGAGAGAGAAAGAGAGAGAGAGACGGAGAGGATTTGTGGCATGTAGTTTGTCAGCTGTCATTAGGCGCAGATGACACACACACACACACACACACATACGCACACACACGGAGGTAATCTCACAGAGAAAACAGGGGAAATACAAAAAAAAAACCAGTGTGAGTTGTGTGAAGTGCTGTGTTGACTGTGTGTATGTGTGGTGCAAGCGTGTGTGAAAACCAGTGTGTCCAATAGGCTGGTATGGGATGGTCAACCGGCTCTGGACTGGTCATGGACTGGTTTCACCAAAGCAGAGGTAAGAGACCATCAGACTCTATTCTCTTCTATTTGAAATGACACATTTAAAGGTGCAGACAGTAAGTTTTGTCAGTAAACATTTTAAGCTATTTTCAACATAAATGAGTGAAGAATTGTAAGTGAATGTAACCTGTAGATGAATAATGAGTTTCTCACCTGAAGACAATATAAACTGCAGCTCTGTTTTACTCTTGTTTGCAACCATTACTATTGTAAACAAACCTTGTTAACCACATTAATAACTTAGATTTGTTGTCTTGTGTCAATCAATTCGAGTATGATACAAGGGTCCACCCCTGTGTTTTGATTGGTTGTAATTGAGCTGGGGTTTTTTAAATTTAATATGAATTATAAGAAACTATATGCTTATTTTATTTAATTTTTAATCATTATTTATTTAGTTGTATGTTAAGGTTGTTGTGCTGCAAATGATGATAATATAATAATAATGCAGTTTGATGTTCAGCTGTCTTAGTCAGACCTGGACTTTGAGCTGTCATGTATTATTGTGGTTTTGACACAGTGTGTGTGCGTGTGTGTGTATGTATGGAGGGGGTGGAGGAGGGGGGGGTGTATGAATGACACACACACACACACAGAGTGCACAGTCAGCGGGCCAGTAGCTGCTCTGTCACCTGAGGTTTAACCAGCCGACTGTTTACTCAGTTTGCTTTGCTTCAATAACAACTGTCGTTAACACTTATTCAGAAAGCGAGCGGACTCTTCAAGGTCAATCTAGGAGTAAAATGACGTTTTTTTTCAAAGTTTTATGAAGTCGGTCGATGAATGCGGAGTTAACAGGTGGATTCAAGCTTAGAAAAATGTGAAAAGTAGGAAGTTTTACTCAGAAAGTAAAGTATTCATTCTTGAATGCCTTATTAGTGTATTTACGCAGAATATAGCATTTCCATAGGTTAATACAAGAAAAAAAAAGCTAGATATCCTCTCCTGCTTCCACAAGAAGAAACCATGTTTCTATACCTTTTTTTAATAATTATCATACACTACGCCTCCATAACTGACCAATATGTTTTTAGAAACACCGTGCACCGTGAGTGTTAGGTATTTTCCCCTCAGCTCACTGGAATTTTATACAAAGCAAAAGTTTTAAGAAGTTGCTCAGCTGTGACTTCATGTTAATTTTCACACTGTCGCTAGCCGCCACGACAGATAAGTCAATCAGTGGGTTGGAGGTGGAGTTTGAGCTCCAGGCCGGTAGAGCGACGTGAGAGACCCCCCGCAGTGTCTTTAAGTGTTTTTACTTTCATTTTGTGTTTTTTTTTTTTTTTTTTCCAGCTATGTGACGTGTCAGATGAATCACCATAATCAGATATGAGGTACATTAATATCCAATTTATCAGTGTATCAGAGGATATGAAATTAATTATTATTGCAAAGGAAATTCAGCAATGTTGCGCAGTGTTAGCTTGACTGTTGACTGTTCATTTTCTGGATACACCTATCACAGTATCTCAAAGGATTTTCCGCAATCAGTTTTAGTTTAAAACTAATCATTTAAAACAAATGTATTTTAGTTAATAGTGAAAGTGAGTTTGACACTCTCTGCTGCTAACAGTCATCTCTGTACTGTATTATGACTCAAACCAAATCGTGAGCTGACTGTATCGTCACACTAAAATAAGGTTTAACATCCAGTAAAGTTCTTTTTTTTTTCATATGTGAAATATGAAATTGGACACAAAGAGACGTGTATTAATCGTGCCCAGAAGTGTGGTGTTGAGATTTGGCCCGTTGTTGAATGTTGGCTGTAATGCAACACTTGAGATGCTACGCAGGGCATGACAAGAGAGCAAAGTGTCACTAACAATAAACAAAGACTTTCTCTTTCTTTCTGTCTTTCTGTCTTTCTCTCACTCCCCCTCTGAATGTTGTGGTCACTGTATGACTGTGTTTTTTTCCATTCATGCATGTATGTTGCCTGCTGTCTTCTTCTACACAATTTATTTTGTAGTATGCGATCTATGCTTTGCTAGGATTTTGTGTTAAACGTTGAGTTCCTTGGACTAAACTAAGTAGCGCGTGCACGTGTGTGTGTGTACACAATTTAGTTAGCATCCGGGCAGGCATGTTCAATGTTATTGATTCCGGTCTATAATCGATCGGGCTCTCACATTACATGAAGCTGCACATGCACAATAATGAGCTGCTGCTGGCTGAGCGGGCCTGCAAACAGCCACGGTGACGGCTCTCTCCCTGTGTCCATGTTCAGTTCTTCTTTTTTGTCTTATTCCAGAAAAAAAAACAGAAATGTAAAACTCATCAGTTCTTGAGTGGAAGCAAAAAAAAAAAAGCTTTGAGTCCTCAAGTTAAAGGAAACAAAATCTTTGATGTAGTAGATACAGCACATAAGTACGTTCACTGAAACCGGCACTTTGTTATCCCCACAATCTGTTATGAGACAAAATGTTGCAATACAATCACAAAGAAGACCAGTTCAATGACTTTCTGTGTACAACCGCAGTTATTCGCTGCTCAGCATGGAGAAAAAAGGGAACACATGTATGAAGTAGCATTCATTAGTCGACATCAATTATTTAGCTGATTTATATTTGCTCAAGGATCAATAACATGGCATAAACCAACTAATAATGATGTTTGATTACATCTGCCTGACAGCCCACAAGCCCACTGCAGTTCTTAGTTATCAGTCGTTTCTGGACAAGCCGCCTCTGTTCGGAGGGAATTTCCAGAGAAAATGAACAGCAGTCCGGCAAAGTGTGTTTTACAACAAGCGTTCTGTTGTGTTTCGTTACTTCCAGTCAAAATATGTGGTTTCTAAATTGTTGAACAGGTTTTAAGACAACAAGTTTTTTTTGTTTGGTTGTGGCTCCAGGGCTCTATATGGTAATTTGAGATGCTTTGTCTCAGCAAAACCTGTGTAAGAAGACTTTTGTTAGTGGTTTTAGAGTTTATGATTTTACCATAAATGTGTAAATGTCTGTAGATGAGCAGACTGCAGTAATAGTAAACACTAATGTCATTGGGTTAACTTCTAGGAGGTAATTTGTTATTTTGCTATGGACCACTTGTAACTCTCCTAGTGACCCCCTGAAGGTCCCCGGATCCCACTTGGGCAACCGTTAGCCTTTAGCTGAGCATCCTGATGATGAGATTAAAACTCAAAAGTAAAGATTTCTGTATTTTCTAGTGAATAGTGCTGCTACTGCATCCAAACTTTCACTCGTGGTGTTATTCAAATACTAATTAGTCTGTATTTGTTGAGAGGGCGGAGGGTGGAGGGTGGGGTGAGGGTTGGGTTGGGCGGGGGTGGGGTGGGGGTGGAGGGCCAGTCAATAGAGAGAACTGGTTGAAGTGGGTCACTGGGAGTGTGCACATCTTGGATTTTATGGCGATTCACTTCACAGCGTACAGAAAGGCGTTTGCTTTCCATTCCACCACACCGGCGTCAGTAAACTTTGACAACAATTCAGTAAAAAAGCAGAAGGCTGCCAGGTGGCTGAGAGAGGGCCGCTGGTTTGTTATCATGAGGGCCAAATTGTAGACGGACAACCAGCTGATGCACGCCCTGATCCCCATCCCAAACATGGAAGTCAGATTTTAACTCTCTGTAGTGTTAAGGGAATAAAAGCCATATTATTACATATCAAGCTATAGTGTTGGAGTAGATCAGCATACTTACAGTTCAGCATAAAATTAAAATTTTCTTTATTTCACCTTTTTTATAGATGATTTTCCTCAGAAGTTGGAGTGATTTTTAAAAAATGTCAAGAAACTTTACTGCCTTTAGGATTCAAGGTCATTTTAAGGTTGAAAAGTTAAAAAGATAACAGTTGTTGGATCCTTGGTTATTGGAACAGACTAGTATTTGTCAAAACATATTTTACTAGATGTCAATCAGGTTCCCAAATATGATCAAACGAAGTTCTCTGTGAATCCGTCAAGCGGTTTGGTATACAAGCACATAACTGTTCATAAAAAAATCTATTTAAGATTATACACATTTTTTTTCCAGACTTAGCGTTTGAATGTTTCGTGTCACTATAAACAACAACGCTGGAATTCGGAAGTAAGATGAAAACACGTAGATGAGGTCACGCTGGGAAAGATTTCTCACTTTCATGTGAGTGATGCGGTGAGTTTGTGGGAGATCTTTGATACACCACTAGATATTGATACTCGTGTGGTCGGACTACAAAGGAGAAGATTATCTAAAAGTTTTCACAGGATGCTGAGAGTATTTTACTTTGAAAAGACAAAAAAAAAGTGGTGTGTGGAGAGACTTTTCCTTACAAAAAGGTGGCCATATTTTTGCCTGTTTGCCTGTCAGCATGATGAATGCATTCCTCAGAGATACAGTCTTGATTCCATATAAAGCGTCGTTGTTTTCAGGGTCACGTAGTCAATTTAACTAACTAAAATGTGTTTGGCAATAACAACAAGTCGGTGGATTGTTCACCGTTGGCAGAGATGTGTAGAGGAGTTCCTTCTACTTTGTGGCCTAACTGGTAACTTGTATTGGTGTACTACATACTGGGTGAGTATTTCATTGTAAGTCTAGCATGGTTTATGAATATTTGCTGTGTCGACTCAAATGAACTCAGGGTTTAAATGAAAGCAGCAGTACAAGTTTCCCCTCCACTGTTGCATTTTAATTTTCCCTTTGTGAAAGCACTCTTTGTTAAGCTAAAGGCTATGGAGTAGTTTTTTATGTCACTATAGCTTGATGTAGAATAGATACGGTCTCTGATGCGACCCACAGATACAGCGTAAAGCAGGCCAGATAAACAAAAAAAATGCCAGTTGTCCCCGGCAACAGGCGGTAAGCCACCGTCCATAAAGCCACTCTGGCTCAGAGCAGCGACAGAGATGCACATAAAGAGATTGGACGTATTGACGTGGACACGCCGACGCACAGAGATGCACTCACATCACAGAAACACACACACCCACTTGTGCATATGTTGCAGGCCCTTCAGTGTAGGAGAAGCCGGTGTTCTTAATCCAGCCGCAGCAGGGTATTAAATCTACTTTATGTTTGTGTGTGATGGGAGGGTTTGCTGGCTTAGACCGCGGCCTTGACAGAAGCTTAGACGCCGATGGAAGGAAGGTCCCACCTCTCAGTCATCGCTGTCAATCCCCCCCCCCCACCATACTGTCATGTTTACATTCTCCCAAGTGCTCAATATAGTCCTCATTTTTGTGATTTTATCCACCGGTTTTGGGTATTTTTGGCATTTTACCCTTTTAAAAAGAAGCTTCACAGATACATATTATGTCAGTATTTCAAGCGAAGGGTCATTATTGCGTCTCAGATTGTTTTTTAGAAAGAAAAACAAAAAGTAAAGATGAGAAGACTGTCTGGAAAACAATGAAAGCTCATTTTGTTTTTGCGAGTCCTTGGGGAGATGTATGATAAATGACCGACCTCCAGGTTCAAGGTTGTCATGTACATACTCTTGGCCGTTGGCGCATAACTCTCATAAACTATTACAGTAAAAATGTGCAGTTGTGTCGTCCGTAGCGTGCACAGTGGAAATTAATTGTGGAAAAAAGAAAGATTTGCAGTAATGTATCTGAATATCTGAAATGTAGCTGAAAGTACTGAAGTTTTCCACCATCCCTGGAAAAATACAGTTTTAATATTGTGCTGTCAATCATTACACAAGGCTGTGTGGTCAGTGTAATTTTTTTGTTGCACACTCAAAACCGCAATTATTTTGCCAGCTAAGGCCTGAGGGGGGGTGACTCACTCCTTTAATAAAAAACACATAGTGTGCTTTTATATCTGTGATAACTATCATTTCGTCAGGGTAGGTCTGTAACGCAAATGGTGCGTGACACATTCTCTCAACCGTTTATAGAGCTTTCCAGCTATTCCCTATTGTACGGTATTTGTGTCACTTTAATATCATAGTTATTATTTTAACAGTCAATCACAATGAAAGGCTACGTGGGAGGTTGTATCCAGTAATTACGGACTGGACGCCGCTTTGTTTCCACCTCTTGTGTCCTCCCACTGGACTTCCATCTGGCTGTAGTCTGACACCTGTACCTGCTCCCTGTCACCTGTAACATACCAGGAAGTAGAGACTACCGGGATATTTCCTTGAAAGCTGAGCACACAGTTTGTAGTTTAAATAAATGATAACACACCTCAACCTGTATGGGATCTGGCTGCAGGCATTAGGGTTAAATACATTTTAAGATAGCAGTGAAGTTGGGTGTCATCACATTTTTTTCAAATTTTATTTTGAAAGAGTTCACATTAGTAACAAATGAATCATTTAGGCTCTTCAACGTTTGCTAGGGAAAGTTCAAGTAGCAATATGTCACTTTAATATCTTTATTTTTGCTGTATTATTGTCAAGTTGATTATGACACATTAATATGATTAGTGTAAAGAAATAAGATGTAGTTTCTGTGTTATTCCAGCGCTAACGCTTGTGATAATGTTTCTGAAATTCAAAACACTTTTGCACAGAAGACAATCTTTTCCTCTCCCTTTAAAATAATGATTCAATGTGTCTAAATAAAGCAGCTTTAATGTGAAAAAGCTACAAACAGCACTTCTAACAATTAAAGAAGAATAAAAACACACCTCAGTCACCGGAGGATTTTTTTTTTCAGAAACCCAAACAAAGGAACCGAGGAGCAATGGTTACTACTGGAGACAAAGTCCACTTAAGCAGGCTGTTATCAGTCTTCAGCTTTAATTCCTTAATGGCTGGTTTGACCCTCTGGCCTCGTCTCTTCTCCCCGGCTCAAATTGTTTTTAAATGGCTTCACTCTGTGAAGCTCTTGGCTCCTGTGATTGCATTAGTATCGGACTGAACGGGGCAAAGGCTTTTGTCGCAGGCTACATTAGTGTTAATTCATCGTGTGTGTGTGTGTGTGTGTGTGTGTGTGTGTGTGTGTGTGTGTGTGCGTGCGTGTGTAAGGCCATATGTGTCTCTCTCCATATGTATGTGTGTGTTTGTGAGCGTGGGCTCATGTGTGTCTACTTCAGAAACTGATCGAAATGTTTAAGTGATCCAGGTTGTGAGCTCAGTGACTTTGTGTGTGCACCTTTCGGACATTGATTGAAACGTTCGGCCAGGCTTTCATCAACTTCTGAGGTCACCCAGTCCGGTTCTCATGATGATAATGTTATCTCCAGTCAACATGATGTCAACATCACCCACTGCACCTCACAGTAACAATAATAACCTATCTTGTTCACCGTTACTACTCTTAAAACGGGATAAAGACATTTAAATATTAAAATGTCTTCTGTTTTTTACCGACAGACGTCTGTAACTTTGTAACAGCTATGCAACAACTTTCTTTAATTTAATTTTGGAGATTTTTCCTATTTAATAGAAACTCATTGATGCCTGTTTAATGTCTTCGTGTGCAGCTTGAAGGTATATTTAATGGTGAGATTAGCCTTAGCTTACTTGATAACTAGATGAAAGCACTAGCAGCTGCACTTAAAGGTAAAAGGTCACTTAATTCGATCCAAAGATGAATGGCAGGTCTAACTAATTAACTTACACGTCATAATTAGGATGCTAATTTCATTGTTAATAAAGCAAGTAGACTGTATCAAATGTCAGATCCTCTTTCTGTTCACATTTGTCCACCAAATGTTATAGAAGAAATGGTTAACCTAAATCGCAGAGATACTTGAAAAATCATTAGTTATTGGAAAACTTACGCCAAACTAACATAAAGTAGCAGAATTTCTTCTTTGGAGATGCTGCATAATCCCGTCCTCTTCGCCTAAAATACAACACTACAAAATATTCCATAAAAAGGCATGTTTTGAGTTCGTCTCACTTGGTAGGAAGGAAAAATACTCCTCAAAAACCCCGTAAAAACCAAACACATTTTCAGAATTTTTCACTTTCAATAATCCAAAACAAGAAGTGGACCAACCTATAAGTGCTCTAAAAATAATGTCACATTAGCACTATTACATCTGTCTTTTTAGTGTCAAATACTCCTCTAGACGTGAAAGGTGACTTGAAAGGTTTCATATTTTGTAGAGACACTGATTGATTCATGTCAGTTGCGATGAATTCTAATAGTAACAAGTTTGATCCACTTTATCCTCGCTCGTTCATTATTTAGCCTGACATGCACACTTTCATTTTTTTCACTGGTCTTACTCGATATTTAGGAGGCAGAGAAGATTTAATCCACACTAGGGACTAAAAGTCAGGATATTTCTGCTGCGTCCATTAGTTAAATCTTTGCCTTGTGAGTCTCCCAACTTTATAGAAGTGCAGTACTACGTCGCTGGGGTACCACTTTAAAGGGGACAAATCGTGTTTTTTGTGGTTTTCTGTTTATTTTAATACTGTTATGATGTCAGATATCTGTTAAACATGGTCAAAGGTATGTTAAATGTTCCATGAAAGTCAAAAGTCAGGGCTTCAACCTGCTCTAAACCGCTCCGTTTCCAAATTTCCAACATCCCCATAGAGCTGGTTATCCCACAGGTTGTTCACGTTGTCCACTCACTAGGGGTGTGCCCGAATACAAATACATTTTTTTTTTTTTTTTTTTTTTAAGAATATTTGTTTCATACAAATATTTCAAAAATGATTTGTTTTCGGGAAGAAAAATAAACCATGTCAAATACCAGCATGCAGGTCGGTTACATCGTTATCTCAGCGTCTCTCCTCTGCTCCGCTGTGACGTCTATCAGAGGGTCTCAGTGAGGGGGAGTCACATCCACCTGCTACATGACGCATATTTCCTAATTCCAGAGTTGGGAGTGTTCTCAAGAGATAAAGCTGAACTACTGACACACGCTTCATGAACACTTATTGTAACATTTTAATTTTCTGAAATTAAAAGCATAATAAAAACAGGATTTTTAAGCCTCTCTCCACTTTTATGTGAATACAAATAATTTTGCTTCCTCAACAAATACAGATACAGATACAAATACTGGGCTCTCTGCACATCCCTACCACTCACAATATTTGGGATCGGATTCGGGGCTCGAACATGTAAGGATTTATTTATTTGAGAAGTTTTTATTTTGAGTAAAGAACAAAAAAAAAGAAGTGAAATCCTACTACTATAGTTTGTTTACGTAGCCTCTGGAACGGCCTGCAGTCTGCTGAGAATCAGAACAGAGAGGACTCACCGGGAGGGGAGGCTCTTAAAGAGACAGGAGCTTAAAAGGTCTATTTCAAAGGGTCAGTGAAAGATAAATAAAGAGCTTTTTGAACTGTAAATCATGCAAAGATATATCCAGAAGAGCCCCACGTTAAAAATATAGACCTGCAAATGTGCATGATCACGTCCCCCCCTTTTAAGATCATCACCCAACTAAGATTCCAGTCGTATTTAATCACAAACTATAAACTGAGCCTCTTTTTAGTTCGCCACTGTTATAACTTTACACCTTATTTGTACAGAAGTTAAGTATTTCATCATACACAGTCATATGATAAAAAAAAAAAAAAAAATTGGGTGATAGCAAGACTTACTATCAGCACAACCAAAGAAAGCACTTAAACTAGTTGTTTGTTTGAGTTGTTTTTTTTTATACATGACCTGATAAGCAAGTTTTTTCTGTATCCTCCTCTTCTTTCCTCTCCTCTCCTCTCCTCTTCCTCTCCTCTCCTCTCCTCTTCCTCTCCTCTCGTTCTGTAATTAGGCCATATTCTGCTCCCTCCTCAGGCCTAATTATTCATTTAGAGCAACAGATGCCCCTCCTCCTCCTCCCATTTTTCTTCTGCCTGTTACCCCTTGTTCCCCTATCCAACCCCCCCCCGCTTGTCTTATTTTACGACATTTGCACTTGCCGACTTGATGTCCGTGTGAGTAATGTTTCCCATACGGACCAATAAACCCCATCGTTCATGTGTTTGATCCTTACTTCCTCCATTCTGCTTTCCATCCAGATCTCTCTTTTTACATTTCCTTTCCTTTTTTCACCTTCATCTATCTATCCTTTTCTTTCTCATCGTTTTCCTTCTCTCTCTCTCTCTCTCTCTCTCTCTCTCTCTCTCTCCCTCCCCCCACCTCTCTTGTTTTCTCTCTCTCCCTTATCCCTCTTTCCTGCCTTCATCTGCTCAGTATCAGCCCCACAGACCGGCTGTTATGTAACAGTCAGGTGATGTGTTGGCCCGTCGAAGTGCCTTAAAGGCCTACAGTCCTGATAGAAAATTCCCTCCCCTGCTACTAACTAACTACACTCCGCTTCACTTGTGTCGCATTCAAAAGCACCACATTCTTCATCAATTTGTAATCTTGTTAGAAGATAATCTGTCAGTTTTTGCCCTTTTCATTTCCTTCTAACTCCTATAAGCTCAGTTGATTAGAGCTGCAACGATCAGTCAGTTAATTGTTAAGCAGAAAATTTATGGGCAACTATTTTAATAAATGATTGTCTCACTAATTTTTAAGGGAAAAAAATAAATTTGTTAGTTACAGCTTCTCCAGTGTGAAGAGTTTAAAGGTGCCCTGTGGTGTTTCTTGCCTCTAGTGTTTGCTTTGTGCACGCACACAAGAATGCACGTGCATGTGCATGCAGATAAAGAAGAAGACTGCAAGCTAGCAAACATGGATGTAAACAATGCAGGATTTTAAAAAAAAAAAAAAAAAAAACAGTTTTGCTAATGTTTTAAGAAGCAGGAAATGGATTGGATAACAGTGAACGTAAACATCACTTTTATTTACAACAAGAAAACTCCACAGTGCACCTTTTTTATGACCTATATAACAGTAAACATAATATCTTTCGACTCTGTATTGTTGGTCGGACAAAACAAGACACTTGAGGATGTCACCTTCGGCTTTGTCACGGACATTTTTCGCTATTTTTTGAATTTTATAGACAAAATGCTTTGTCGGCAGATCGATCAGAAATGAGAATAACGGTTAGTGTCAGCACTAACCATGCTTCAAAACCCCAGAAAGACAAACACATAGCTGACCGTTTTCGGGCCAACAAGATGAGTTTTGTCATCAGTTTATGGTTGAAGGTCTCGCAGCATGAGGTCTCCATATGGTGTAACTTTCCCTGCCAACGTGTGTTTAATTTTAATCTTTTTCCACCTACTCATACTTTACTTCTTGTCACTCTGGGGTCACAAAATGATTATAATTAGGACATTTTGCCTCCTAACATCACGATTCCTATTAAAGACCGTCAACTGAAACGCCAGAAATGTTCATGTAAGAACAGTGTGAAAACCTACATGAATTAGCTATTTCTAACTGAAGTAATTATTGACACCTACTGTGTTCCCACTGGGCCTCCTACATGTTGCCTGCGGGGACATTACAATGGTACATTGTTTACATGAGTCACGAGCCCCCTCCTTGTTTGATTATGCACCATCCTATCAGGTTGTATACATGTTTAGCACATTTATTCTTGTGTAAGTCTTCGTAATGCTGTGAAGCTCGCTGAGGACAGAGAGAGAGAGGGCCGCTTTCTGTGTCAGCGGGCACATGTCCTGCATGGAACTAGTGCATCTAGTTAAAAATCAAAATCAAAACTTTATTGTCCACCCTTGTTGCACACAAGTAAACATTAGTCTGCAGCTTGCATGACGATCAACATCAGATATCACATCATAAGTCATAAAAACAGTGAGTTAAAAACATGCAATTACACCGTATTAGATGCAACTTTGTAAAAAAACAAGGAATAAGTTGCTAAAAAGGATCTAAAATAATTAAAGACCAATTTAAGAGGAGAAGTGCCAGATACATGGGATTCAGAACAATAGCAACATGTCCATTAATTACAGATTTAACTGATGTATGGCAAGTGGGATGAATGTTTTTTATAGATATTTTTCTTTGCACAGAGGACTCTACCATCTCCCTGAAGACAGGAGCTGAAAGTGATGACTCAGGGGATGGCATGAATCCTGTTTTTTGTGTGTTCAACTGCTTTGTCATAGTGATCAGCTAACAAGTTTTTGTTGCACTGCCATGTTCAAGAAGCATCCTCATAATAGCATAAAGTTTACTACAGTAGTTTACACATTTAAAAAAAAGATGAAGATTCAGAGATGCAACACATTTAACAAGCAGTTTGGATCTTTGAAATCACAAGTATAAAGTGTGTATTCCCAAAGATTTGACAGAGTTCCTTGGAAACTGTTGTAACCGTTAGTGTTTAAATATTATGACACCTTCATTAACTGATTCGTGTTGTTTAAACAGGTCTACAAACAGGTATAACCGTTACCTTATAATGACTTTGAAGGCTGCGGTTTCAAAATGGCAACGTATCACCATGCATTTTATAATTTTATAAATACTGTACCTTTATGAATATGCTATAAATTATTTGAAATAGTAGTTAAGATAAGATAAGATGCATTTTATTGTCCCTGAGGGGGAAATTTGTCTTGCACTCAAGTGTTGAATACAGCTGCATATAGAAAAATACAAGATACATACAATATCAGTACATAATCTCCATATGTACAAGACATAAAACACAATACAAAATACAGTATTGTACCCCTAGTGCACAGAGTATACACTATTCCTAAAACAATAAAAGTAGTAAAGCGGGTTTAAAAAATTTAAAACAATGAGAAGTTGAAAACCAACTGCGCAAAGGAGGAAGTGTCCCTAGATGAGATATCCAATTAAATAAAACAAGTTAACTAGTATTACACTCACTATAAGTCAGTATTACACATGAAACCAGAGCACTGGATTATACATCCTAGTCCGTAAAAATAAACAACTGATTAACAATCACGCAGGTTCTCTGTCCGGCAGTCTCGTGTAGGTAGAGATGAAGGAGAGTTTGAAACAGTTGGTTTTGCATTTACTGGCCCCGTAACATCTTCCAGAGGGCAACAGTTCATACTCAGACATAAAAATATATGTGTTGGATCCATCAGTAGTCTGAGTGTTTGTCTGATTACAGTTTCCTCATAGATAAAAAAGGAATTATGGCTCCTCTTTTTTCCCCACAGTATCACTTTCATCGCTGTTTTTTAGATTTGAACCGGACAGCGAGGGTGACGCACAATGCAGCAGTTCTAATGAAAAATGCTCTGTTTCTCTCTCTCTCTTTCTCTTTCTCTCTCTCTCTCTCTATCTCTCTCTCTCTCTCTCTTTCTATAGGTGCTGATATTTGCTGAAGATGAGTAGTGGGGGGGGTAACACCCCAGAGCCCCCCAGGGGGGGAGAGTCTCTGAAGAGGAAGGACTGTCAGTCAGACCTCCTGGGGCCCAGGTGAAGACCTTCATCTGCAGTCCACACCTTCAATAGACTTTACTGTCACAACAACACATCCTTACCGTAATGTCAACGCCTGCAGGATGCATGCATGCAGACTCTGCAATAGTTTCAATACCTCAGTACATACCTCATAATAAGCCACAAACCTCAGTGCAGATATTTAATCAATTATTAATTGTCTTCGTTATAGTTTATTTCCATGTATTCTGATTCAGCTTGTTAATTTAATTTCTTGTTAATTCCTGTTTCTGATTCTTGTCATATTAATTGAATATAGAAAAAACACAAAATGCTAATTGTTGCTAATCACAAACACTTTTAGTTTCAGCAGAAAATCAGGGATTTGTTATAAATAAAAAGGATTTCTATAGATCTTTTTTATAAAAAAGGTAGAATAAATGTTTCAGGGAGTAAGAGACAGAGAGGTGGAAGAGAGAGGATGGTGGAACGAGTGGAGGCTCGCGCAGGTTGATGGAAGAAAATGCTGCAGCAGCATTTTTACAAACAGCAGTTTATATAAGAGCCAGCGAGTTGTCATGCTTTCAGTGTCCGAGAGGATGCATGAAGGTTACAGAGACGACGTACTGAGGTTGTATGTTAGCTCTGAGGTCAGGACACGCTGGTTGTGCCTGAGGTCGTGAAAAGACGGTGAAAAGGTTGTTTTTCTCTATTCTAATGTGACAATAATTCACAAACATTTCTGAAAAATCAGTTTTCTAATTCTGCTTTCATAGGGTTAAAACATGCTAACTCCTGACATTCACATTTCTGATGGGGAACTATTTGTTCGCTGCTCTTTTTTTCACCGTTTGCACCGTGTGAACACGAACACATCACCATCATCATCATCTTACCGTCTCTCCTGTCTCTTCCAGCCCTAAGAGGAGCACTGAGAGGAGGAATCGGGAGCAGGAGAACAAGTACATCGAGGAGCTGGCCGAGCTGATCTTCGCCAACATCAACGACATGGACGACCTAAATGTCAAACCAGACAAATGTGCCATCCTCAAAGAGACGGTGAAGCAGATCAGGCAGATCAAGGAACAGGGTGAGGATCTACTTCGCTCATGTTCATTAGTGAGCTTGCTGTGATATTATAGTAGACATTATCATCCCCCGCATTCTTCTTTGCTCTGCTACTGCTCCATCTACTACAGTTTTGGTAATAATAATAATACTTTTGTTACATGGAAACATACGGTCCAGAGAATCCGACAGTTTACTGTAATTAAAGCCAGAAACTGAATTCAAACTGTCACACTTTCATCGTTATTCCTATAAATCAGCTTTTTTGGAATCTTTTTTATCTGCGCTTCTGTTTACATCTTCTGTATTTTCTCGTATCTACGACAACCAGCCGCTTCGTCGCGCTTAGCTGACATTACAAAGACTGAAATCACACTTATCTCTGAATCTCCGACGAAGTGAACTTCCATGTGATTTTACTGGTGTTTCCCCTAACATGTGTGTATCACAGTTTCCGTTAAGACCTGTAGAAAGATGCTGCAGGCACAAATAATGAAGCTGTTTTACAAAAAAAAAAAAAAAAAATCTGTCTTCCTGGAATTCTGTTTTCACAGAGCAGAGATGAATGGAGAAAACTTCAACTTCTAAAGAAAGAAGCGAGTGAAATCGAAAATGTATTTTTTTTTTTTTTTTTTTCTCTCAGACAACCATTTCATGGTGAAAGAGAGACTCTATTCAAGTTCCTCAAAACAGCAATCATGGGAAAAGTGCCACAGGGAGAATGCGGCCGCTGTAGAAAGTGAAGATTGTCTGTAGTTAAGCGGCGGGGAACACATCAACCGAGCAACAAATGAGATGCTCAATTAACTTTTTTTCAGGCTCCTTCCAAGTTAAACTTTTATGTGCACGTGTGAATCCAACTATAGACTATGAAAGAAACACTATGATAACGCCATTAAAGGCTTTTGTTAACGTGGGTTGAACAGCTAACGGAGTGTTGATTCAAGAAAAATACACAAGATTAAAACCGAACCCTTCCCTGTGATTGGTCCGAATTCGGAAACTCCTTTTATATTGTCCTCGTGTGTCTGATCCCTGCTCATCTAGGACCTCAGCGGAGTGGACGTGAAGCAAACCGAGACATATAAAGAGGAAACGTTCACACGGACTCTGTAATGATAATGTGTGTGTGATGATGGTGAGGAGACAGACTGAGGCAGAGCTGTTATGTAACACTCACCAACATGATGCAAGCCTGCAGAGGGAAGCAGGCGGATCTGCTCGGTTTCCAAGCGTCCCTTCCTCCTGCTCTTCTTCCCCTTTTCTCTCCTTTCCATCACCTTCTTTATTATTTCTCACCTCCCGTCTCTCACGTCTCTTTCACCTCCCTTTTTATTTATTTATTTTTAAACATTTCTTTCCCACCGTTACTCCAGTTCTTTTACTTTCCTTTTCACTTTCCTACCCTCTCTCCTCTCCCTCCCAACACTTTCTTCTCCTCTGTCCCTTCCTCGCTACATTAACTTTCTCTCTCTCTTTATCGCCTCTCTCTCCTTTCCTTTCTTTCTATCCTTCCTCTCTCACTCTTATCGTTCTCCCCTTTTTTTTTTTTTTTTCCCCCCCTCCCCGCTCTCATCGCTCGTTATCACGTCGTCCCACTCCTTCTTTTTGTTCCTACACTCAGCCGGTCGGTGTTCATGTGTTGAAACACTGTTTATGTGTCTGAAAACAACAGCTGAATAAGCACACACACACACACACACACACACACAGATAATACACAAGTCACACAGCTGTCGACTTCAGACACACGCTGCTGTCCGGCAGCCTTATTTAACCGATGTGGATTTAAAACAAAATATATTCATTTAACTAAACAGAAACGCACAAAATCAAACCAGCAGAAACGTGTAAATCACAGTAGATGGAAAGAATTGGTTGGAAAATAGTTCATAGAGAAATGTCAGTGCATGCACATTCACACGCAAGAGAAAATGATATCCTGCTTGTGTGTGTGTGGTGGTGTGTGTGTGTGTGTTTGGCCCACAAGTACACATATTTAATTGCAGGGTCAAATTATAGAATAGAGGAGGAGTGTGTGTGTGTGTGTGTGTGTGTGTGTGCCTGCTGTGTGATTTCTACTCAGTGTGTATGTTTGAAAGAAATCCTTTACAGCTATAGTATCTAATAATAATTGTTGTGTATGTGTGTACTTTTCAATGTGAGGAGTGTTTTTGTTCTTTTAGCTCATTTTATATTATAAGTGCATATCATTATGAGCTGAGTATTTGTCAGTACTGCAGACCAGAGGAATAGTAAATAAAACTATTCATGGCATTTGAAAGCATCCTCACTTTACTTTTAATGCCTTAAACCTTTGCACAGTACTGTATATGTACCTGAAACGGCTCAATACTACTAGTTCAACACCAATACCACAACCTTGAGTATTTCCCTGTATGGTACCAATGTATTTTTTTCAGATTTTTCCACTGTTAAGCTATTAATACTCCAGTCATATGCAGTTTAATTAATCATATGTCAAAACCCCTTCACTGTCAACTAAAGAAAAGAGTCGGTTATTTATTTATAATGATGTTCTTCCAAAATTGTTAGTTGCTTCTCTTGCTGTCTGTTGCTTGCATATCTCCATCATCTGCAGGGTGCAACAGTTTTATCAATGTTGTGGTGTTGAGGTTTACAACTCTGACTTTGCTCCTGGAAACCCTCATTCTGCTGTTTTGCTTTTTTCCTCCTTTAGCATAAAACACCTCCACACACAGCTGACACATGACGGGCAGGCAGGCAGGCAGCTGCTGTGTCGTGTCATGTGACGTCTCACTACTTCTCGTAACATTAGGTCACATAAAGTGTCACTCGGCCAGTATTCTGTATGTGTTATTTGAATATTAAAAAAAAAAAAAAGCACTCTGCAGCTTTAACACTCTCCAACCTACATAGCAGTCCCTCCAGGCTCTGCAGTGATAGGGTTTTAGGGCTGATGACACTGTACAGCTCTGGTCCCACAACAGGAATGTCAGCTATGTGGCCTAATGGGGCCATGGGAGGCTTAACAGTCCAGTGGTACAGCCAGGGAGGAGAGTAGAGACGGGGCTAATATGACTATAAATGTGTGTAATGTACCGCACATTAGCATGGTAATACCTGCTCTCCATGACATTCCAGGCACTCGAACCCGCAGGTTTGACAGCGCGGCATTGTGTCGGCGGAGGAGTTGCGGTATAGTTTACACGAACAGAAGGTGTTATTTACTGAAGGGTAAATGAGAGACTAGCCAATGAATTTAATCAGTGGAATGTCCTCATGCAAAAAAAAAAAAAAAACACAGTGGGTGTGAGAGGGTGTGTGTTTTCCTGAAGGCGGTGTCATCACAAAAAAAAAAAAAACACTGTCAGTGTTTTCCGGGAAAAGAAAATATTCTGTGAACGACGGTGTTGCAGCAAAAAGTTTCATTCTGACAAGATGTTCCAGGAAGACAAACAGATTGCGTGATAAAAATACAGCCAGTCACTTCATTCAAAACCAGCTTTTCTTTTGATATTCAACATAAACGTTTAACACGCTATTTCACCGTGTCAGCGATGAGTCAGGCGTTCGCCGAAAAAAAACCTGAAATACATTGTGTAGTTTTGTTTTCTGTTCAGGAATGAATGACACATCTGTCCATCTATAATTAAACTTATAGATAAAAGCATTTATAGTTTCACAAGTGATTTTAAAGTGATTTCTGTTGAGAGATTTTTTTTTAGAAATTTAGGTTATTTTCACATTTCTCTTCATTTTGTTTTACAGAAAAAGCTCCAGTGGCTGATGCGGAGGAGGTGCAGAAGGCTGACGTCTCCTCCACAGGACAGGGTGTCATTGATAAAGATGCTCTCGGACCCATGATGCTGGAGGTAGGGTTCAAACGAATGTTTAGTCCACTTGTGTTATCATTCCCACAAGAAAAGAGTTCAAAGGTCAAAGCGATAGGGATCCAAAACAGAACAAAGCTGAAGATACAAAGGTGGAGGAGACAGAGGAGAGGTGAACATGCAGTTTTATTTCTTAATTGTTATTTAAATGATCTAATTATTAAAAAAAAATAGGGAAGTAATCCATCATTTTGGGTGCTGTTCACTAGCTTCCTGTGTCCAACTGACTGACTTGCAAAAGTGCAAACGTAGAGGAAACATGTTTAGAGCAGTTGGAGCGTCTTTCTGACTTTAAATAGCTTCTCACTCTGCAGTGACGCAGAAAGATAAGGGTTCCTCTGGCCAGCGACTATGCCGTCATCAAGCCTACATGAGTGTGTATGTGTTGTGTGTGTGTGTGTGTGTGCATGGGTGTACAGTGACGTATAACATGGAACCCAATGAGGTATAAATACCTTCGTGAAAAGCCAGATTAGAAAAGGTAGGGAGGAGCCTGAACACACACACAGGCTATATATAGCAACTCACTAGCTTCAACGTTTGGCTGAGGTGTCCGCTTAGAGTCTGAAAGATAGACATCAAGCCAAGATTTCCTGTTTTTATTCTATTTTATTCTATTATATTTTCTACAGCGGCGTCAGGGCGGAAGCAGGCAGACATACAGTAGCACGGTTGTGTAGACATGTGGCAGGCTAAAGGACAAATCACAGTGTGTACATATAGCTGGAAAATGCTGAGTTAACAAGAATGAAAGAATGGAAAAATACACACACACACACACACAGACTCACACTGTGTTAGAGGCCACTGTAGACTTACTGTAACACCTTGAATCATGGTAGCACACTGCAAGATGCACGCTAGATTTTAATCATTTAATAGATGCTATGGATATTTTGTAGCACACCATTAAATTTCATCTCAAACTATATTAAATAAAAACAAACTAACCTGCTCTTTAATTGGTATATTTTCAGCAAGCAAACACTGGAGTAGTAACACCTCAACATTTCATCCCTACATTTTTTTTAATCAAGTGTTGTTGTTATGATGCTTTGATGCCTTAATTAACATGCAGTCTCTATTCTTCCTCCTACTTCATCCCCCCTCCTCCATCCAAACTTCCTCATTATCTCCTTTCATCTCGTACCTTTTGTGATATTTCATTTTCTTCCTCTTCTTCCACCTCTCATATTTCTCTCACCCACACCTTATTTCTCCTCTACCTCCTCTTTTCTTCTCCTCTCCTTTTGTCGTCCCGGCTTTCTCCTCGCCCCGCAGGCCCTGGATGGCTTCTTCTTTGTGGTCAACATGGAGGGCAACATAGTGTTTGTGTCAGAGAACGTCAGCCAGTATCTGCACTACCAGCAGGAGGAACTGATGAACACCAGCGTGTACAGCGTGCTGCATGTCGGAGATCATGCAGAGTTCATCAAGAACCTCTTGCCCAAAAGCCTAGGTGGGTGTCGCTGAATGTTTGCTGGAAGGTGGTCAGATAATGTCAGATGTTTCCTTGGCAGCCATATTGGAAGTGCTTAACTGGTTGGCAGCAGTGACAGAGAACAAGTTTTTCTTTATTAACATGAGCTGGGTTACTTTTTTTCCTGTTTTGGTAGTTTAAAACACTAAAAACAACAGGAAAGATTCTTCTTATCTAGATAATCAAGATTAAACATCTAATTTGCTCATGCTACATGGCTAGTAGCATGTTCTGTCTAATATTTAATTGCTATTAGCTGCTTTGCTAAATTAGCCCAGTTGCTAGATATTTATAACTGTATAGTCAGGTCAACAAAGCTGATTAAACACATTTACATATGCTTTTTGACAGTTTACACTGTCAAATAGACATTAAGAAATGCACTAACAAAACAAAACATTTACATTGCTGTCACACTGCTGTAAAATTCTCTCGAGTCTGTTTCAAAGTGCTCTTAAGTTTGAGCTCGTGATGAGTCACCTTAATCAACCCGGACAGGGCTGGCTAATTTAGCAGAGCAAACAATGTTAATGTTATGTTAATCTTGCACAAACATACCTCACCTCTCCGCAAGCTCATGTAGGTAACTGGGAGAAACTGACCACTGAAATAAAGGTCTAGCTAATGACAATGTAGCTCTAAGCACTACATCATGTTAATATATTTTACTGCTAGTTTCTCCAATTCTGCTAGCTAGATACCTCACAATATCAGATCAAAGTTAAATATTGTTAAGTACACATTAGCAGGTGAGTATTATGCTCCCAGCTGTATAGGATATGATAGTTGTAATGATTATATCGGCGCCAGAAAAATCATCTCTTCCTTTTTTTTAACGAATGTTTCTTCGGTCCGGTGTCTCTCTTTATCATCCAGTCAATCATCGGGGCAGTGATTCGTCCGGCAGGAACAGCCACACCTTCAACTGTCGCATGTTGGTGAACCCTCACGTTGACGGTGAAGCCCGGCCGGTGTCCGACCAGCAGGAGACGCCGCAGCAGAAGTACGAGACCATGCAGTGTTTCGCCGTCTCGGAACCCAAGTCTATAAAGGAAGAGGGGGAAGGTACATGTTTTGTCCCTATATCTCTCTGTTCATCTTTCACGTGGATGTTTCCTTTTTCACTTTCTCTGATTCTGCCTGCCTGTTTTTTATTATCTTTTCTTCTTAATCTCTCTTGATCTGGTCTCTCCTTTGTTACCCTTGTTCAGTCCTATTTGTTTGATATCCCCGTCGCTTTTTCTACTTCCTCCCCTCGATCTTTTCTTTCCGTCTTTTCATCTCTATCTTGACTTTTCTGGCATTCCATCACTCACTCACTCCATCCCCAGTCTCCCGGTCTCTCGTGTCCTGTCCTCCTTTCATCATCTCTCCTCTCTGCTTTTCCTCTCATCCACCGGGAGAGACTAATTAGTATATGGCACTTTGTCATCTTCCCATCTTGTCTTATCACACACACATACACACCAGGGAAAAGAATGTGTCTGGTACTCTAATTTTAGATGTCTGACAACCAGATATTGTGCCAATCTCTCCTTCGACAGGAGGAGGATGTCTAGTGGACAGACTGAAGGGCTGCAGGTTGAGATGATGAGGCTGAGGTTGTTTTTTTTACAGCTGTGGGTGAAACTGAGGTTGAGGTTTAAAGTTCAGGTGAAGGTGTGGGTGGGTTTCACATTGAGGCCGGGATGTCGTGGTTGAGGATGGATCATGTAGAGGATGGTGAATAAGAGTCACGAGGCTCCGGTTGATGTAAAAGCAAGGTTTGAGGTTAAATATAGGATTAAGTGTCAAGCTTGTATAAAGGTTAAAGCGAGGGGTTGAGGTTGATGATTAAATGAAACTGCAACTGAGGTTAAAATTTGGGTTGACTTTTGAAACGAGACAATGGTTGAAGCTCAGGTCACAGTTGATGTTTGAGATGATGTTGGGGTTATACATGTTTGAGCAAAGAAGCAAAGTACAATTATTACATTTTAATCAATCAGAGATTCCTTGATCTACTTCGGTGGCTCTCTCCAGATTCAACTGCGATGAGGCTGATTAAAGACGAGGCCCGGATCGACATTGAGGATGGCGTTGAAGGTTAAACTGTTATTTGGGATTTATGTTGAGGACTTAAGTGAGTTTTGGGCACACACACTGCAGTTGAGCTGTGAGAAGCTCTTATAGGTGGGGAACCACAACAAGACCACCCATGAGAGGAAAAGTGAGCTCACACTTACCTACAAACACACACACACAAAGAGAATTGTATTTCTTTTGGGGTGTTAACTTCCACTAATTGAAAAAAAACACACACTCCTTGTAGATCACATTGTTTTATGCAACCCACACTCTTACATACATGCTATGCCCTGTTGTATTTAGTCGTATGTGTCTAAAGGATTATTTTTCAAACATGCAGATTTCCAGTCTTGTCTCATCTGTGTGGCACGAAGAGTCCCCGTCAAAGAGAGACCTGCGATGCCCTCGTATGAGAGCTTCACCACGCGCCAGGACCTTCAAGGTAGGACTGCAGGGGAAGGTTTTACTGTTAAAAGCTTGTGTGATCAATGTATCAATGTAGTGGTTTGCCAATATACAATGATGTCATCCACTTCTCATGCAATGGGTATGATATAGGTTGCTTGAAAACATTTTCAGGTCAGGTTTGAGGTCAGAGGTCAGGAACTGTTTGGATTGTTGGTGTCTTGCTCTAAGACACTCCAGCAAGGTGCATACTTGCAGATAGGTTATGGAAGTTACAGTTAGAGCTGCACCGATTAGTCTATTAATCAAATAGTTGATTGACAAGAAATTAATCACCAACTATTTTCGTAATTGATTTGTTATTTTTAAGAAAAAAAAATGCCAAAATTCTCTGTTTTTCTGGCTTCTTTAGTCTTCTGTGATAGTAAACTGAACATCTTTGGATTGTTGACTGTTGGTTGGGACAAAACAAGACATTTTAGGACATGGCCTTGGGCTTTGGGAAGACATATTTCACGCTATTCTGACAGTTTATAGACCAAACAACTACTTGATTAATCGAGAAAATTATCAACAGATCATTCGATGACGAAAATAACCGTTAGTTGCAGCCCTCGTTACTGTATTACCCTACTGCAGGCAAACGTCTAAAACACGACTCCTAATATTGTTGCCATCTTCCACCTCTCCAGGTAAGATCACGTCCCTGGACACCAGTCTGCTGCGGGCATCCATGAAGCCGGGCTGGGAGGACCTGGTCCGCCGCTGCATCCAGAGGTTTCACCTGCAGAATGACGGGGAGATGTCATTCGCCAAGAAACATCAGCAAGAGGGTCAGTGAGACGAGTCAGACGTCACCCTGCGGTCTGCGACTGATGAGCTAAATCTGATGGAGGCTTTTTCAGCTTTATATGTTTTCTTTACTATTAAAAACCTCTTTCTTTTCATTCGGTAGCTGAAAACACTACAGTGTGCTGCCGGCCGCTAAGCAGGTTCAGTGTGGGGCTGATTAGGTCTAGTGCTGTAGAATTTCTTTGAGGATTCAGTGGCAGGAGAAGGATAATGTGCCTAATGTCCATGCTGGAAATGTTCCAGTATTCACTGAGTCTGTAGCATTATATGACTGATCAAAAATGCTTTTCTGGGAATTTGTTTATAGGAAGCGTAACATATTCTGTTTCGCTTAGTGGTTTTCAATCATGTGCTATCATCATGATGATGACATTTTTCTCCAAGCGTAATTTGTCATTTTCTCTCCGTTGCTGTCTGTGTGTCTTACAGTGTTGAGGAGCGGCCATGCGCTCAGCCCTCTGTACCGGTTCTCCCTGTCCAACGGCACCATCGTCTCGGCTCATACCAAGAGCAAACTGGTCCGATCTCCAGCCACTAACGAACCACAGCTCTACATGTCCCTGCACATCCTGCAGAGGTATCAGCCACGCCGTCTCTGCCTCTGTCTTTGTCTTTTAAGATTAATTAAAGAAGTTTCCTATCTAACTCTTAATCATCACATCCATCCATTGTGCATCATCAGTTCTTCCCTGGATGGTCTCAAACCTTTCTTTCATGTCTTTTTGGGCCCAGTTGTTTTCTGTTGTGTCTGTAAAGTCTAACAAAAACTAAATAAGAGCCTCACTAGACAAGAAACGTGTGCTTCCTTGAAATAAATTGTATTTAATTCAAGATCGTTACAGTAAAGTTAACGGACAAAAGTACGCAAATAAGCAAAAATACACTTGTTCAATCTGAGCTTTAAACCCAAAGTTAGTCTGCAACAAAGAACAGAAACATTGTATGGTCAAAGGCGATAAATATTCTACAGTACAGCAACAGCAGAGAAAGCTACTTACGTTTCCACTAATTCCTAGATGCAAATCTTTGTTTGAGGAGTCAACTTATACGATTTCTTGGTGATAATTATCCAATTTGGCCCTGTAGCTGCACTTTAATGCATCCCTGTTTCTCTCTGTACCTCTTTAAAATCATCTTGAGAAACTTAAAACACAATGATCTTAATTACACATTTAGAGATTCATCTTTTACAGCATGTCTTCCCCCTCTTCTCTCTGCTGTCAGATCACATGTTCTCGCTCAGTCTTTGTGGTTTCCTCTTGATTTAGACAAAGAAGTGTGGTGAAGGGGGGGGGGGGCGCACTGTAATGTGGATTAGGAACAAAGAGTCTTATTCAGAACCGTCGCCATATGTATTGACAAAACTGACACAAGCGCTACCAGCCAGTCCAGTCTAACAGTACCTCCATCCCTCCCTCCCACCACGACCAACATCCAGCCGTTGGTATGACCGTTCAGAGTCAGGAATTGGACAGCGGTCAGGAAACAATGCCAGGACTGTTACCCGGGGCATTCAGGGATCAACGGCAAGAACTTGGCCTTTTTACTTCCACAAGTTTCACATTCAAAATTATCGCTCCAGCGTTCAGCACAATGAGAGCTTTGTGCGTTCGGTGTGGGGCCGAGGCCGATCCATGTTTTAAAGCGCTCTCTCTGTTACAGCTTCAGGCCTTGTTACAACTTTGTTTTCTCAGTTGTGTACACTGTTTCAGAGCTGCAAACTGGTTTACTTCATGACATGACTGATCGACGCTGAGTGAAAGGCGGTTATTTAACCACCTACGTTGCGTGTTCTTTTTAAAATCTAAAATGATATTCAGGACTTTTAATAAACATTTACTGAAGTTCACCAGTTAAAAAACCACTGCTTATTATAATACTTGTTATCATTTTTAAAATAAACTCACTTTTGAATCGGCGAATATCAGAGTTTCAAAAATTAAACACTTTTTTAAAAAATCAGTTATTGAACTAAGTCTGAGCTTTGAGCTTGAAAAGAAATTAAAAACAGTTTGAGAAAAATATCTTCACTCAAAGTCCACTTACTCGCTTATTTTGAGCATTTTTCTTCTTTTGTCAAAATCAAAATCTGTATAATAGAAATCCTGGAGAATTAGGCGTGATATGTATGGTATAGCAATATATACATACAGTTTAATTGGTTTATATCATGGCCAGTGAGAATTCTCAATATCTGGTTGGTCGGCAGGTGTCCATTAATTTCACATATATTCACAATTAGAGACCAGATTTAGACATTTATCTATGAAATTCCTATTTTTAGCGTGTTATGAAACACAATCATTCATTCATCATTTGTCACAAACAGGCAATGTTTTGACCCTGCGAGGTCTTTATCAGGAAGATGAGTCACATTACAAAAGGCAAAGTTTATAAATGCACTAAGTTGATGACATCATGCTGACATCATGATCAACCACTCAAGCAAGCAATATAAAGAAACAGTTTCAATATGACACACTAATGTCAAAAAACAAAAAGTTGTAAAAATAGTTGCCAAAGAAATCACTAAAAATAATACAAAGATATATTTTAAATATATTTGAAAAAAAAAAATTTACATTGAAGGAAAAATTCCCCATTAACGAAGGATATATATAAACTGTAGTAACAAGATGACTATAAGTGATTTAATATCTTCTTGTTATGGATTCTGCTTCACTTAAATCATTTTCTGCCTCCATATCATCCATATTACAATTGTTGAACTTGACAGCTTACATAGGATTTATCCCCTATATAGTGAATTGTGTTGTCACACATTATTTACTCAGGGAATAATTACTAACTAAGGTGTTTACTAACAACACCTTACCCAAACTTCATACATTTACACATATCACACATTCTGTCTATGTGCAACCTGCACTCCACTGGATCGGGACTGATTCTTGTGTCTGCTTTCATTTCCTTGCAGGGAGGGCGGCATGACCCCAGACATAACTGGCGGCCAGGGCATGGCCAAGCCGATGACCCCGACCAGCGTGAGCGGTCCCTCCCCTTCCCCTGACGGCAGTGTCACCAGCAACACCCACCACTCCTCCACAGCCACCAGCACCCCTGGGCGTGGTTTTGGGTGCCAGGGTTCCATGACGGGCCGGGCGCCCACGCCTCAGGGAAACAGCCATGTACTCAAGCTGGGCAGCCCCTCGGCCCAGGGAAGCCCCAGCGTCACCTCAAGGGCCCAGGGTGCCATGTTATCTCCTCGTCATCGCCACAGCCCTGGTATAGCGGCTGGCAGCAGCAGCTGTAGCAGCCCTCACCTCCCCCAACATCCCCCTGGTTCTTTCTCTCCTGCGGCCGGCCTCCACTCCCCAGCGTCCGTATGCAGCAGCACAGGAAACAGCCAGGGGTTCAGCACCAACTCCCTTAGTGCACTGCAGGCCCTCAGCCAGGGCCACAGGGTTTCCCAGGGACTCAGCGAGGGGCAGCATCCAGAGTCACCTGACAGAAAACCCGATGGCCTTCAGAGCCCTCTTCACAGCAGCAGCACTGGTAGCCAACTAGCCAAGGACAATCCCAGTTTAGAGGCTGACTTATTTGGAACTTTTGGGGAGCAGCAAGACTTGTTGTCATCCCAGAGCCAGGAGGGTGATCAGGGGCAGGGGAAAGACGGGGACCCCGACAGCTTTGGAGGTAATGGAAGCCTGGGGGAGCTTGGCGACGCCTCAAACCGCCTTCTTAACACCAAAGGGCACACCAAGTTGCTCCAGCTCCTCACCACCAAGTTAGAACCCCCTGATCCCTGCTCACCACCCGGGTCCCTGGGTGACGATCAGGACTGTAAGGACCTGGTAGGGATAGGGGGTGTCGGTGGGGCTGGTTTAGGGGCCGGGCATAACAACCACTCCACCTCGTTAAAGGAGAAACATAAAATTCTCCACAGGTTGCTGCAGAACAGCACCTCACCTGTGGAGCTGGCCAAGCTAACAGCTGAAGCTACTGGAAAAGACCCCATCGGTCCCGAGTCAGCCGCGGGGGACAACATGGCCGCCCTGGGCGAACTCACTGCAAAACAGGAGCCGGGGAGCCCCAAAAAGAAAGACAACGCGTTGCTTCGCTATCTGTTGGATAAGGATGATAACGGCATCCCGGATAAAGCCATCAAAATGGAACCGAGCGACGGACCAAAGCTGTCCAACATCAAGACAGAGAAACAGGATCCAGGTTTCAACATGGCGGACCAGGTCAGTGATGAGAGTTACGATGTTGTTGACAGTGATAGTCATGGTTCGACTTTGTCTCCTAGAAATTACGTTCATATACAACTAAATTGCAACAGCAAATAAGTTTTTGCTAGAAACATGACGCTGCTGAATCAAGTTTTCTCTCAACAAAATGAGAAAATGTTAATTAACGTATTTAACAAGTTGCAAAAACATTGATACCGAACGTACAATTGAATCTCTGCTATAGTGTCAAGATATCAAAATGCTACAGAGACATTAGATCCAGCGGTAAAATATCAAAGAGCTGCACAGATCATAGGTGTTATCTGGATAAACTGACCACATATTGGGAATCTAAATGGTAACTTCCTCTCCATTTATTTCACCATCGCTTTAAAGAGAAATCCAACCCTCAAATAAAATTTTCAAGACTTCATGCACCATTTTAAAAATCAGTACATTTAAATATTTGAGTTTCAAAGCACCTAAAAGTGAGCTGGAGGGAAAGTTTTAAATTTGTAGGCACTATAACAAAGTCAAACATTGAAGGTTGTGGTTTAATACCTTTTTATTGAATCACAACCTTTCTAATTGATTATAGAACCTAACTAGGTTTACTGTTTGCAACTAAATCAATACACAGCAGTTTTTAGTAAAAGCCTAATTCAATTCCTCAAGTGGTGGCGTCAATCTGAAAATGAGATGACGAGATATTGATGTGTTATGCAAAAACTGTTTAACTTTGTCGAATGAAAGTTTATCTGGGAGATTTTGGACTCGTGACACTGACGTGACGCAATCAGCTACATAGAGACGTTTAAGTCAGGGTGACAGTGGTGTTACAGAGCTTCCTTTCTCTCACAAACGTCAAAAGTTTAATTTTTGCCTGTTGTTGAGTTACTGAAATGAATGTCAATTTGAAACAGCGTCATCTTCAGTGTCAAACAAGTGTTTGATATGAGATTTGTTATTATCGGATCCAGATCCAAAATGTTACTGACTATCGGTTCCCAAGCCTACAAACACCATATCCTCAACATAACATGTACATTTCTTAGTAAAAATCATTTATCTCCCAGTATAACTGAGGCTGATGGGATTTCCATCTGTAGTTTTACAGCTTTCCTGTCACAAACTGCGACTTAAATTTCAAAAAGGCTCACGGTCGCTACATGGAAAGTCACATAAAGTCATTTATATTCATCCTTCGGGAACCGTTAACATCGTTACCAAATTTAACGGCTTAAAATTTGTTCTGGTAGTATCTGGCACGTCATGCGGAGAAGACAAATTAAGCAACACATGACGGGAACTTTGTCTTCCGAGGGAATAAAAAATGCTCCAGGAAACTGTCCACTTAACAGACTCGCATAAGGATGTATGTAACAGCTCCTATAAACACCTTCCAGTGAGAAGCACAGTAGCCGCTTGGCTGACGCTCGTCGTTTGGTTCTGTCGTATATTTGTTGGCTTCCACTTCAGGCAGCCGATGGCAGGCTGTCAGGAGTTAGTACACACCCTGAAACACAAGACACTTGGGAAAGGGAGGCAGAGGAGTACTGTAAGGGCTTTAGCATGTGTGTGTGTGTGTGTGTGTGTGAGAGAGAGGGGGGGAAAAAAAGGGAAACCGAGAGTGTTTTCGACTGAGAACTTCCAATACAACATCAGGTTTTTTTGTGGCTGTGAGTTACAGTGAGAGCGTTAATGTCCTGTATGTGAGTTCTGTTTACATGGCTTATAGCGTTGTGTGTTAGCATGTGCTCATGTACACGACCGCATGTTTGTCTGTGTTGTACTGTGTATGTACATGTGTGTACACAGCTCCCACAAGAGTAAAAGATGATGTCTGGCACAAGTCTATAGACAGCCTGTGTTTATACAGCCACTTCCTTGGGCTTTCATCACCTGATGTGTGTATGTGTGTGTGTTAGAGAGAGAGGAAGAGAAACAGAGAGAGAGAGAAGGCTTCTGACAATACTGTATATAGAAAAAACATGAATTTGAGAAGGTAAAGAGTGAGGAGGGAGATGGAGTGTAGAAGGAAGATCTATCCTCCGCAGAGAAAAGTGAGCAGCAGAGAGTTGCAGAAACACTATAAAAGAGAGGAGGATGATGAGAAGGCTTAAACAGAAGGAGCTGGGAGTAGAAGAGAGGAAGAGGAGGTGAATAAACTTCAGTGGTCCCCCAAGCTGAATTAACATTCAAGGTGAAATGAAACAGTGAAGGACTCAAACATATAGAACAAGCATTATACAGCAATTATTTCTAGTTCTGTAGCTACAAAAACTTACTTTTAGCGGTATGGACATGCAGATAGTTTGGTTTTATTTGTCTTCTGAGAGCTCTGCCTCCACCCAAATGATGTGAATGAGGTTTGGTTTGTGAGGCTTTTAGCACCACAGTTACTCTGGAAGTGAACAGCTCCATAAATCACAACAAGGTCTGTGGGTTATCCAAAGAAAATAAGTGAAAGAAAAAGTTGTATTTTTTCTGTGATCCTCCCAACATGAGTCGAACACGGGTCAACTTCTACCCACCTTGGTGAACGTGCATCTACTATGGATGTAAATGGAGCTGGTGATGGTATTTGAGGTCATGTAACTTACTCCCAGAAAAAGAGAGAAATTCTATGGTTTGGCGGGGAAGTATATGTTACTGCACAGCAGGCTGGAGTCTCAGTGAACAATCATGTTATAGCCCTCTCTCCCCATGTATTTCCTGTCCAGTTCTCTATCGTAAGCTGGCCAATAAAGGAACAAAATGGCTACAAAAGAAAACAGCAAAGTGTAGCCAGTTTAGAGTTGTTGTTGTGGATTTAAAGTACGAGTGCGGTTACATTGACATAGTTGGAGTTAGTTCCAGGAGAGGGCTGAAGGAAGAGGGCTGAGGTTCAGAAATGTGGCAGCCGTGGAGACGAAGGTCACCCGACCAAAGGTCGCAGAGGCCGCTGCCGGCGGGGAGGAAAACCATTCAGAGGCTGTCATCATGGGTCGGGATTATAGTTTGTATGATCAGGTGAGGTTTTGGTGCTTTTTTTTTTGACGTATGTTCAACCCATTGAAGGAGGAGCATAACGGGAAAGAGAAAGACAAAACAAAAAAAAACAATGTAGCTGACAAACAGAAAGTCAACACGTCTCTAGAGAGCGTAGGTATGCTTTTATGTGTTTGTGTTCCTGTGTGCACGCACAGATCAAATGACACTCTATATAGCGGCTTTTGTGCACAATTACAATACATGGAAATTAGATTAGAATTAAATTAGCGTTTGTGTACAACCGTGCACATACATTTCATAGTGTGTACATGTTTCTACACTTTCTCTGGTGGCCAGATGGAGATGTCTCTAACACTGTGTATTATTTATGTATTATGAGTGCTCTGACCTTACTGAGCATCACTTTATGTTATATATCAAGCTTGTACATGCAGTTTCCACACTAATAGAGCAGGATAAAGAGCATTACTTACCGTATTACCCATCCTAAAAACTAAGCTAACTAGCTAAGGACTATATGACATTTAGAATTTGCATTATGTTAAACATAGTATACATTTTAAAAACTGATATCCACATCCTCTCTGATATTTTCTGCCAATCTTAAAACGTTTTACTCGAGTAGGGAAGAAGGGAAGAGGTGTAAAAACTTTTTCTCCGTTCCTCTTTACAGTGAAATTTAGTCAAAGTTTGTCGCATTTAGTGTGAAAACTGTTAGCTAACTGTTACTGTATCAGACATAATACTTGAATCTGTGTAACATGATGATGTTCAGTATGCACTCGCTGTTACTGTACTTTAAGTTTACACTCACAAGTATAAAGCACAAGCAAGACTCAGCTGAGGTGTTTCCACGCCACCTGGGCTAACGTTAGCTTTTACTGCTATCTCAAGCTGTGCTCCTTGTGCTCGCACTTTCCTCGTACGACAAAGTTTAATCCAGTTAAAGATACAGGAACAGATCCAGAAACAGACAAGCAAATGGTAGCTCTGCAGTAGCGACGTTGTAGGATCTTAACAGCCGACAAAAACTGGATTTTGAAATGTTTGGGGGAACATGCCCCTCACCATCTATGTTGTGTTCATTATGTGCGTGTGTGTGTGTGTGTGTGTGTGTGTGTGTGTGTGTGTGTGTGTGTGTTTGTGTGTGTGTGTGCGCGCGCTCTGGCTAAACAGAGCTGTAACTGTGTGTCTTACTGTACATCACACATGACCTCATTAGCGATGGCAGTTTATTTTTAGCTCCTCCTCTATTCATCAGCCAAACGGCCTGAGGAAACCGTGTGTGTGTGCGTGTGTGTGTGTGTGTGTGTGTGTGTGTGTGTGTGTGTGTGTGTGTGTGTGCGTGGGTTAAATTACACTGCAATACTGAGGGGGGGTTTCAGTTTCTTTCAAAGTTGTCATCAGAAGTGAATATCAGCTTTCACATCATTTTATGAATGTTTAGTTTCACATTTTGTGGTTTTTTTGTCTCACTCTACATCAGTTTCTGCTTTTGTACTTTTAATGCATATTTTACATGATAAAACGTTAGGAAAGCAAATCTTGTTGAAACACTTTTGTACTAAAGATGTTTCTGATGTTTCTATCTGAACTGAAAGCTTCCAGGATTCTTTGTTCAGTTCAATCATCTTATAATCTTTCCATCAAAAACTGCTTTAAAGGCCAAGATTTTCTCTAACAGTAAAATAGAAAGTTCCGTCTGGTTGTGATGGTGCTTTATGTGCTTTAAAAAATCTTTGACGTGTATGGATTTGTGTTTATAAGAAACATATGGTGTTGAAGTCATATGCAGTGCTATGCCTGGATCAAAACTTTTGGGGAAACCATGAAACCCACATTTTCAAAAATTAAAAAACTGGATTTCTAGAAATGGATTTCAGCAGACAAGACTTTAAATGCTATTGAAACACGACATTTCCACAGATACTATCTTTACTATCTGTCTTCTAAATCCTGTTTCTTCCTTTTCTTGGCTGATTTCAGACCAGTGAGCTGGATGACCTGCTGGAGGACTTGCAGAATGGCGGCCAGCCGCAGCTGTTCCCCGGCCAGCCGCCATCCAGGGGTACAGCTTCCTCTTCATCCTCCTCTTCTGTGCCGCCTGGCTCCTCTGTGGACAAACAGACCATCATGAGCGACATCCTGCAGATGACGGACAGCAGCAGCAGCAGCAGCCCTCCCAACCAGCACCGAACCTTCCCTCCCATCGGCCCCGCAGGTACGTCCGCGTCCAGCGTCTGGAGAGAGAATTTGATGATTTCTGGCTCTTAAAAATGTTTAAAATGGAACAAAATCCTTTTATCCTCCCAGCAGGCTTTAATGGTGTCAGGCCAAACCAGCCGGTCCGAGGCGCTCCAGTCAGGAGCATGTCTCTGGACGGCAGTATGGGCCCCAACCCCAACGCCGCCAGGCCCTTCCCTCCTCAGCACAGGAACAACAGCCCTTACCCTTTACTGCAACAGCACCAAAGCATGATGGGAACTCACACAAGCATGGCTAACCAGGCTGCAATGGCCAACGCAGGTGAGGACGGACAAGAAGTAGCTCTGCAGCATCCTGCTTACAAATATCGTGTTGTAGTTCTGGTGCAGTTTTTAGAATAAATACATGATCTTTTATGTGTATCTGACTGCACAGCAGTTTAGGTCTCATGTGTTTTATTTCCAAGAAAAATGTTTTTATTGTAAGAAATCAAACATGGTGTTTTATTTAAGGCAGACGTAAATAGTCAAATCCTGGTGGATCAATAGAAAAATACATAGAATTAAAAAAAAAATGATTTTAAGATTCTGTATTAATAAATGTATTCTAATTATCTGACTAATTCTGCTCTCCCATTACCAGGCATGTTGAGTAGTGGGCCAGTGCGAGGCTCGATGCAGCAGGGTTGGGGCCCCCAGGGGCCTGTAGGAGGCGCTCCGGGGCCAGTGATGGGTCAAGGGGTCGGTCCCGGTCGCATGATCCCCAACATGAACGCTTCGCTTCCCATGAGAGGCAACGGTCCGCCTGGATCCAGAGCCATGGTCAATATACAGATGATGGGCAATGGTGAGAGGAAAATGATGATGATGATGATGAAGATAGATGGAGAAATTAATGACATTTTGTTCACATTTTGTTTAATATTCCTTTTTCTTGCATTTGACCCATCAGAGATGGAAATGACAAACCCCACCTACCCTCAGCAGCACGCACCACCTAATCAGACCGCTCCATGGCCAGACAGAATGATGATGGATCACTATGGAAACCAAAACAGGTAGGGGACTCGTTTATTTCCATAGTTTTGTGTATATACATGGATGTATTAATAGAGCTGGATACAGTCCAACCGTTGGTCTTGCTGCCAGTTTCGAGGCACTACAGCGAAAAAATCCCGTATAGCCCAAAAGGTTATAAAACAGTCGTCTGTAAAACTTTAGACAGGACACCTCAAACTGCTAACGGGGTCAATTATTACTCCTTGTATCGTGAATTATTAATCCATGAAGGTTTTGTATTTGTAAAATTTTTCCAGAGCCAAGAAAAGTGATTTTTAAAGAGCATGATGTCGTCCCAATGTAAAATCTATGGGCCAATTGGGAACGCATGGGCCGGGCCAGCCAGAGAAACACTAATGAGCATGTGCAGTAGACCGCACAAGGCGCCCTGGAAGCTAGAACACTTGGACTCCGGTATCCAGATCTTATAATATAAACACACAAAACTGTGACACTGAGTTGTCATTTTCAGGCCACCGTACGGCGTCCCACAAGAGGACAGGATGGGGTGCTGCAGCACGGGGCCCGAGGGTCCGCCGGACGAAGGAGCCCTGCTCAACCAGCTGTGCTCAGTGCTGAAGGACTACGAGGGTCTGGAGGAGATTGACAAGATGCTGGGAATCCCCACACTGGCTGGACAGGTGAGCACCTTCAAGCTGACCTTATGAAAGACCTGGCTGGTGGATAGCAAATTAGAAAATGTGTTTTTGTAGACTATTTATAGACTTTTCCCCCTTTTTTTATCGTATTCTTTAGTGCATTTTATGTGTATTATTAAATATATCGTATAGTATGAAGTTTTTATGCCTTTTTAAGGAGCATTTTAGAAATAAAATCGTAAGAAAAAACAGGCAGAGTCGACCAGAGTTGATTTTTTTTTTTTTATTTTGTCGAGGAGGCAATAAAAGATCAAAAGTTTATGGACTGATATGTATTGCCTTATTTGTTTATTTATTTATTTATATACATATATAAATATACATACAGTACCAGTCAAAAGTTTGGACGTGCCCTCCCATTCCCTTGAATGAGAGAGTGTGGATTTGGGATATTGCAAATATAAAATCTGAATAGTTAAGTTGAGAAAACCAGAATAATAAAATATTTGTATATCTTTAGTATTAGTGTAATTGTTAGAGGTGACATCAGTGAGTCGCTCCATCTGACTTGATAAATACTGAGATGTAATACTGCGGTTTTGTTAATACTGATCATTTACATATGAAACAACAGAGGAAACAAGGGAAAATGTTGAGGATAAACTCTACATATACAGAGTTACAACTTGGAAATAATTTTCATATCCCATCTCCTCTCCTTTAGGGTCCTATGTCAGACCAGGACCAGTACCTCGGCTCCGCTGACCCAGCAGCCGGTATGAAGCCTCCCCTGTACAGCCAACACTACGGCGGTCAGCCAGGCTATGGCGGCCTGCCTCCAGACGGCGGGTACCACGGACCCTCTATGGGCGGCCATATGGGGCCGCAGAGAATGCCACACGCCGGCTACCCGCCAATGATGAGGATGCCTGGGGGTGTAGGGCCCAGACCAGCCGGGATGAGGCCGGGGGGGCCTAACCCTGTGGTCCCCCCACAGCCTAACAACCTGAGGCTCCAGCTGCAGCACAGACTCCAGGCCCAGCTGGTACGTGGCTCAGTCACACATAGAACGTGACAAAACAATATTCATTGGTGTGTCCTAACATAATACTGTAGGTGCAGTGTACAGTGTTGGTGACTTGTTGATCGTGCATCTGCTAACAACGGATGTGGGTGTGTAGAAGGTGTGATACAGTTAAAATGACAACTTCTACATGTTTGACTCTGGTTCTCTCCATTTCCTCACAGGTCAGCGTTGTCAAAACTTTGCGTCCATGAAAAGAACTTTTAAAGTTATAAAAGCTGTTAGACAAGTTTTGTTCATATGTGTTCAGTTTTGGTTTTTTTTAAGTATTTGTCAAAGGAAAGCTGCACCAGACAAGTTTACACTTTGGAGATCCCAAGTGCCAACATGACTTTGGCTGCAAATAACGATTATTTTCATTATTGGTTTATCTGTCAAGTCAAGTATTTTCTCTAATAATTGATTAGTTGTTTGGTCTATAAAATGGTGAAAAATGTCGATTGCTGTTACCAAAAGCCCAAGATGACGTCCTCAAATGTCTTCTTTAGTCCTGACCAGCAGTCCACAACTCAAAGATGATGAGTTTACTGAATAGAAAACAGAAAATATTCACATTTAAGAAGTTGGAACCACAGAATATTTACATTTTTTTGGTTAAGAATGACCCCAAACGATTAATCATCATTTCAGTAACTAATCATCGCAGCTTTAAACGTGACATAATCGTTAACATTTTTAAAACACTTCACAACCTCATCAGTGATCTAGAGGAAGAGGTAAAGGAAAGTATGTTTTCGGGGTATTTTCAGCCTTCATTACAGACAGCAGAGAAACGACAGGAAACAAGGGAGAGAACAACAGCACGCTCCGTGGCCGACGTCCCAACCCCCAAGCCACACAAGCGCCTCACATTTGAGCTTTTTTTGTATTTAAGAGCAGTGACTTGCTGTTGCTTCACTTTGTGATTTTGCTATCTCTGTGTTGAGTTTGTCCTGCTAATAGCAATATATATATAATACCTTAGATTAATTCTTGGTGAAAAAAAACAACAAAAACCCCTCAATTTAGAGCTTCATTTTTATGCACTGTGGTAATTCAGTCAGTTTTATAGTATATAGTAAATCAGATATTAATTTACCTCATTTAATTCTTAGGGACCATCAAATATTCAAAGCTTTTCTTCTTCTCCTCGTAAATACAAACATTATTTTTTTAGAAAATCTAACGACGGATCTCGACACTTCACACCCGTTTCATCCTTATTCAACCGCAAAACCTCATTACCATGAAAAAAGACTCCGTGTCTCTTATTAAACCCTCCAATTAAAAAAAAAACAAAAAACAAAAGCGGTCTCTTTTCACACAGCGCCAGCGACACTTTGTAAACATACACAATTTCTTATTACGCTCGATGCAACAGAGCAGACTAGCGGGGCCAACAGGGTTCACCGAGTTTAAGCTAAACAGCAGCGGCCAGAAAGGACTAAATGTTTCAGCTTTCTGCCTTCATCAGCAGTTCCCCGCTGCTGAGACACGAAACGATGAACACACGACATGTACTGCACACACACACACACACACACCCACACATTCACACTCATAAAGATGATTGCATACACAGACTGTACCTGATGTGACTGATGGGCTGTTAACACACTTGTCTGTCTCTCTGAAAAGCTCATTTCCATATAATGTTCCTGTTCTTGATTGTATGTCCTTTTACATTCTGTTATTTGTTTCCACGTGTGTTTGTATTTATCTTTAGATACTTGTTGTTTTACCTTTAATAGCTCATACATTTGGCTTCTTTGTACAATTGTTCTTATCTCTGCTTATATTGATATACTACATTTTATTTGCTCTATTAATTCTTAGTTCTTTTGATTTATTTTCAATTTTGTGCAGGTGATGTATGTAATAGAGATATAAGGGATGAGACGTTTGATTTCTTTTATTTTCACTGTATTATTTCCCCCCTCAGAGTTTTTATGTTGCTTTCATGGTCGGTTCATATCTATGTCTTTCGTCTCTCAGGATCTCCTTAATGCAGCCTTGTTCACCTTAAGGTGCTTTATCCTTGACTTTTAAATTAAAATCATTATCACAAAAGGGACCTTTTTCTCCCCCGAACGGCTCTTATCTAAAGATTTTTAGGTCTAAACTGCCATCTGGTGGAAGACGGAGGTGAAAACAGCCTGTGTGTGTATATTAACTAAAATAGCAGAGAGTTCAGATATGAGTCAGAACGTTTGTCACCTCCTCCTTACGTTTCTGCCCGTGATAGTGGGAAGACAGTGAAGTCTTTACTTTACTAAACTTTAAATAACTTCCTGCAATCTGGAAGTATATAAATGAGTCATTGTGATGAAGGTGTTAACGCTTCGTAATTAAGAAAATGTTCCTGTTGCATAAATCTACATTAACTTACACTTAAAACAGTTCTAAAGCAAACAATGCAGTTAAGATTCAAAATATCATCAATATAATGTCATTTAATGGACATATTTATCTTCACTTCAAACCTTTTTAGCATCAATGGCCACATAGGAGTTTAACAAACTCTGAACAGTGACAGTTTTAGTGCTGCAGAAGTGAAATATTTAACTTTAAATGCATTTAGATCTCTTTAGATTTGATTTAAGGCATCATTTTGTGAGCATAATGTTCACTGATTCACACATTAGAATTTGTTTGTGTGATAAATGATTTCATCGTATTAAAGGTCAACAAACTATCATCTTAAAATAAAAAGTGGAGGAAACTACCAGATTAATGGACTAATTGAAAGTCTTTCAACATCTGTAAGTTAACATGTGAAGGTGATGTTTTAGAAACTGAATGTGTTTTGGATGTTTGAGCGGATGTCGCCGTCCACAATTTTGGATTTTGTGATTAATGAATTCATTACTCTGTCTCTGTTTCCGATGTAGAACCGTCAGCCAATGGTGAACCAGATGAGCGGAGTGTCCAATATGAATCTACCTCTAAGGTCTAATGTACCAAACCAGGTCAGTCTATATGTTTATATGTATATATGTATGTTTCTCCCTCTCTGTGTCTCACTCCACCTCACTTGTTAACACCGTTATATACTCCATCACAGTTTAGATGACACCTCTGTGAGGCAGATATGAACACTGAAGGAAGGTTTTTTGCGTTGGTCCAAGGTTGAGCAGATCAGAGATGTTTTCCCTGGTAGATCTTTCAACATTCAAGCATAAAGCGTATTACATATTAAGTGTTTCCTCTATAATTGTATGCTTGTCACGGTGGAAAGCCTGTCGAACTGAATTTAGATAATCAGATATAGTTCATGTTAAGGCCTTGTCACAGAGGCATGAACTGTATAATCATTAATCACGCTTTATATTATGTTGTTAATGTATTGTTAATAAATGTTTTATACATTATTAGAATGATTGTGACGGTCATATTACTGTGTTAAGTAATATCTTGATGCATTTGTTTTTAAATGTATTTATATTTGTTTGTTAGTTGGTTGTTTCCTTGCAATCATTTACAAGGAGAAAAAACCTTAGAAATGGTTCCATGTTCACTTTATGGAAATATAACACTTAATTTTGCACTCCTGAAATGTGCAGGAGCAGATGAACCAAATCACTTTATCTTCTTTTAAATCACTTCATAAAACTCTTTTTTATCAGTTAACCAATGAATACGTTTTTGTTTCTTTTAAATGTGTGACATCATATTATGTTTCATGCACTGCGCTTTTTAGATTTTTATCTTATGTTTATGTAAAGCACTTCCTGTATCTCTATTATTATTATTATTATTATTATTATCTGCTCTTATTCAAATCAACTCAACTGCAGCTGGGCTCATTTACATCTTCAGTGATAGTAGATAGAATACCCTGCAACACAAAAGCCCTGATGGTGGTTCCTGGTTGTTTTGGTAAATAGTGAGCGTCACCTCACCGTGTTTCCTCTTCCAGGGAACCCTCAATGCCCAGATGCTGGCCCAGCGTCAGCGGGAGTACCTCAGCAACCACCTACGCCAACGCCAACAGCAGCAGCAGCAACAACACGTGCACCAGCAGCGTGCCATGATGATGCGGACCCAGGGCATCAACATGCCACCTAACATGCCCAGCGGGGGCGCCGCCCCTACGCCGATGCCCATGGGCGGCACCAACCCGCGTCTCCCGCAGGGCAACCCGCAGCAGTTCCCTTACCCGGCCTCCAGCTACGGTACCGGCCTGCCCTCTCCTCCTCCACCTCCTCCTCCTCATCCTGCCTCCTCCAGCCCCTTCTCCTCCCCTCTCTCCCCCAGCCATCATCTGGCTAGCCAGGGCATGATGGGAAATGTAGGCGGGCAGTACAGCGGGGTAATGAGTCCACCATCACAGCACAGTGCCTTCCAGTTCAGCGGTTCAGGTATATTATTAGAGCACAGTGGCGGCGTCACGATGGTCTGTGTGCTTCATGGAAGTCGCTTTTTCTGTTTTTCTGTGGTGGTGGTGATCAAATATAATCATCTTTGATTGTCATAATTAATATTATTCACATTTTTTAAGGCTATGGTTGTTATTTGGATGTTTAATTTGATTTATTTTTGTGTGCAAATCAAAATCACTCAGATTAACACTCCATCCTGTTTCTTTCTTTATCATAAATCAATTAGAAGACTAATAGATCACAGATGGTAACTGTGTGGGGAAATAGCTGTGGTGGTGGTGGTGGTGGTGGTGGTGGTGGTGGTACTGGTGAACCAGAAATCTTCTCTGTCTCTGCACTTCTTTCCATTTATTGAGTTTATGTCTTTTGTCAATGATTTAAGTTTGTTACTGCTCACTTTATCTAATTTAACCAAAGAATTTGACTCTTCTGGTGCTTTTTCAGACAGTTTTTCAAGTCTTTTGTACTTTTTTCAACTGGACACAGTGGCTCTTGTCTGAATTGATTGTGTTGAGGTTGTTATTTGTTAGTCTTGGGCCAAGAACTTGATGTAAAGCCTAGATTTTGAATTTTTTTAAATGTCAGCGCTGTCTTCTCCTCATTGTCTCTTCTGTCTTAAAGACAAGATCATTCTAATTTCCCAGTAATCTTGAATCCAGTGTTACTATGTTAATTTTTGTAAGATCTCCATATAATAATGTCTGATCTTTAGGATCTGATAGTAGAGTTGGAATAGATTAACTTGTGCAGTCAGTTCCTACTCTGGTTATCACACATCCAGCTTATTATTCTTTCATTTACTTCAAAATCTCCAGGAATGAGCCAGCAGCAGCAACAGCACCAGGATCCAGTGTCAGGCTTCCCGTGCGGGGCTGCGACCCCCCAGAGCCCCCTGCTGTCCCCCAGGATGGGGCAGGGTCAGAGCCCCATGCTGCAACAGAGCCAGGGCCAACCCCAAACCCAGCCCCAGGGCCCGAACCAGGGAGGACCCCCCGGCTACCAGCCCAGTACAGAGCTTAACGGATGGCCCCAAAATGCCAACATCTCCACCAGCAACAGGTAGAAACAGTTAAATACATTTATTTATCAGTTAAATAAATTAATGTAAACATATTTCAGCACTAGAATATCTTGTATGTCAAAACTGGAGGCTTGTACATGTAAATCCAACAATTATGTTAAATATAAAATATATGAAAAAAAGTTGAGAGGATGTATGGAGATAATTATTTTCAGTGTTCATTTTTAATATAAAAAAACGAAATAACAAAAATCTGGGTGAATTTGGATTTACTATGTAGCGTAATGATAAAATACTGTATTTCTCTGCTTAGCTGTAAGTTTACATCAGTAGTGGAAGAATTACTGAGATATTTTACTAAGTAAAGTAGAAAAAAATACTCCATTACAAGTAAAAGTCCTGCATTCAAAATCTTAGGGTTAGGGTTAAGTAAAATTACATAAATATTGGCTGTAAAATGTACTATGTGTATTAAAAGTAAAAGTACTTATTATGCAAAATTTAGATTGTTATAATTATAATATACCGTATACATTATTGGAATATTAATACTGATTAATTGACATGTATGTGTAAGCAGCACTTTAATGTCAAGGTAGAGCTAATTAACAATTTATATGTTTGGGTAATCTAATCTATAATGATGCATATTTTATAAACTGATCATTTTATGTATAAAATATTGATCTGAGAAGTAGCTGGTAACAATAGGTGTGACATAAATGTTGTGAGGCATCTTCCTCAGAAATGTAGAGGAGTAGAAGAACAAAGTAGCATAAAATGAAAATACTCAAGTAAAGTTCAAGTACCTCAAAATTGTACTTAAGTACAGGACTGTGCTTGGATTTATTCCACCACTGGTTTACATTCTACAAAAAACTAACATCTTTTCTTGCAATAAAGCCATATAAATATATAGAACATACACATAAGTTGTTTTTTCACCAGTAAGTGATCACACCAACACCTCCTTCCCCTGAATATTTTACTTGCCCACTGACTGACTGAACTCGCCTCCTTCCAGTGTGTACCCTCAACAGTCCCAGTCCCAGTACCCCACGCAGCCCAACGGAGGGATGTACAACGGCAACAACAACATGAACCTGGGAGTTGCCATGGCGAGCAACGGTGGCAACATGAACCAGATGTCAGGACAGAGAAGCTCTATGACCTCCATGAACACAGAGCAGGTGAGCTGCTAGCTATTTCCTGTTTCATGTGAACACATAAACGTCTTAGAGGCCATGATTAATGTTCATTTTAATCATTTGATTTATGTTTTTATATTTACTTTATCTTCACATTACTATGCTGGTGTTTTAGATTCACCTTTCACCTGCTTTAGAGTTATTCTTCAGCAAGAGAGAGGAAGAGGAAGTAAATGGAAAATCGTTCTTGTGTGCTTTGTGTCAGGAAAATCAACTCTGAACTGTGTCAAGTCATTTCCTTTATAATAATTATCCTCAGTATGCAGGAGAAATAATAATAGTTCTAGCAGCTGTGTTTATGTTCGTTGTGACTTTTCTGGTGCAGGTGAATGACGGCAGTCTTATCCTGGAGCAGCTGGCAGGAATCGACATGCTGACACAAGAGGGCGAAGACAATTCTGTAAGTAAAACATTCACTTTTATACTGTGTACACGTGTTTATGTAATTATACAGACAACTGTAAGTGTTTTAAAATGTTAAAAAACAGTTTCTGTACTGCTGACTGCTCCTTTATGCCCACAGTCATTTATATATATGCTATATTGATCTGTATCTGTCATAAAAACACTGATCCTGTGTGTGTTAGTTAGTACAATTGTCTTTACATATTAATTCAATACAAGGCTAAGCTATCAAGTTGTCAAATTAATTATAGGATCATACAGGGATGTTTAATTTTGGCTACCTTTAGCTGGTCATGAGCTGCTGTAAACATGGTGTACCTCAGGGCTCCGTTTTAGATCCTTATTTGTTTTCATGTTGAATTAATGTTACGCTAGATTTATCAGTTAAACCAAATTACATTTACATCTGTTTCACTGAAAATTGATGCTGGAGATGTTTCTGCAGGTAATCGTTTATAGGAGTAATTCAAATTACTTCCAAGACCTAATTATACACAGTGTTCATAGAAAAAGTCTTCTTTTTTGTCCTGCAAGAGAAAATAGGAACATTAACAAACATTAAAGACATCTTTATTGAACAAAAGCCATCAAAATGTGAAGAGCCTACAAATCAGCCATCTGAGAAACTTTAAAAGAAGATGTTCAAAGTTAATTTTTAAACGCTCTTTAAATTTAACATATCACAAAAGAGAACGAGGGCTTAAAAGTGCACGCTGTTACTACAATAACTTTGAGACTGTTAGTTTTTTGATAAAAATCCCTTATTAATTCCTATTTTGTGTCTTTTTGTAGAATTTTTGCTGACGTCAGCTGCAGTTGAGACAATGTTTAACACATGAGCCCACGCAAAAATACTGACGCCGCCTCAGCTCGGCTCATCGAGAAGCATCGAGGAGTTTTTGTGGGGGGGGGGGAGTGCGACACGTGACGGACACTCTGCTCCCTCTACCACACCAGTCAGAGAGAGGACAACCAAGACATGTAAAACCTTCTGAACTGCATTCACTTTCATTGTGGCTCAGTCCACTCTGATTTAACATTTTATGCAATTATAGGGAAACTGCCATCTGTACCACCGTGACAACGAATGCACAACATGAAGAAAGAAGTTTAAAAAAAAAAACAACAAAAAAAACTGATTCCAGATTTTACTGGATACCTATGGGACATTTTAGCTGTTTACTGTAGCTGATGCTGTCATTCTTAGTGACGGAACATATTAATCTATCAACTATATTCCACAAATTCTCAAACGAAACCTGGTATTCAGCTGGCTGTAGGCTGGGGTATCATATAAAATGACCAGTACCTGCACTAATACAGTATAATCTACATTCCCGCAGCATTATTTTCATACAGGTTTGTCTCCAAATAGCCTTGGATTTTGCTTCAGTTGAGGCAAATAAAGGCTCTCCCCTCTATTTGAGAATTTACGATAAAGTATTCAAATACACTGGTACACATGTTATCATCATGCACACCAGATTATTGGTGAAATTAAAGATTTAACCCACGTAGAATCAAATACAGTGAGTGAGAGAATTTTAAAAGGTATCCTGTGTAGCATTTTGACTTTTATTAATTGCATCATTTCACAAATTATGTCTGTAGCTGGTCTGAATTCACACTGGATTTTTATCAAGAGCTGTTAATTTATTATGTTTTCTTGCTCTATAAAATAAGAAACCGATGCTAAAAGTAATATATCAAAACATTAGAATCAGGGGCAAGTGTCTTTAAGATAAAAATGCGTGGACTTACTGTACTGTACTGTACGTTTTGAGACACAGAATGCTACATTTAGCACCTTTCAGACAGTTACCAGGTTTATGTAGTGTATTTTTTTCATCACGATATATAAATCATCCTGTTGCAGTAAAACCTACCCATCGGTTGTGATACATAAAATGCGCAGTATGTGCTCTGGTCAGATGAATGTATTACTAAAGTTTTCCCACTGAAAACACACAACTTTAATCCTCTCAAGTCTCTGAAACAGTGTATATTGTGATAGAGTAAATTTATATATGTGTGTGTGTGCATGTGTGAGTGTCTGAAAACTGAAATTATGTCACAGTTGCGGATATTAGAGAAGTGAATTGTTGACAAGCATAAATGAAACCTCTGAATTTTATCTTTTACGGTTCTGTTTTAGAGCCTGACTGTCAAATGAGAAGGTTTATGAAAATATTTTAAAGGTATTTATAGTTTTGAAGACGTTTTAGAAATTCTTTGTATAACACAAAAATTAAGGCTATCTTTAATCTCTCAAAATGGTAAATTTTGATGTCGATTTGAAAATGAATATATTTCAACTGCTGTAGTAACAGGGGAGCTGTATCTTATTTAATTTCTTTTTGAATGAAGGTGAATGTGTATAGATAGTGTAAATACTTAGATTTATTATACTTTTTTTTTTTCCCCTAAGTGGTATTGCAAAGCAGCCGTTTGGAGTTTTAGTCCAACAAACATTTCTCAGAAAGCAGAAAATATCTCATTGGTTGAATTAAATCTTAGTGGACGGAGCAAAATAACTTTTTTCAGAGGACAAGTCAACTAATTGGCTTACTTAGATGGCAAAAAGGTGGTTGAAATGTGAACAAAATGCTTAAACACCAATTAATGACTTTGGAGAGTCAGTAAGCTAGCTAACAAGCTTTCCTCACTAGATATAGCTATGCTAAATAGCAAACCTAGCATCAGTAATGCTAGCTTGAAGCTTTCCGGTTAGTAGCAGAACGCTACACTTCATAATATTTCCTTTTTCTGTCCTTACCTCTTGTTTTTTAGCCTTGCTTTAGCCACAAGGTTTTAGCAACGGCGATATTGGTTGGTCCACCAATTTGGTTCAGAGTGAAACATCTTTACAACTATTGGATGTATTTCCATTTAGTCTGGTGCAGATATTTGTGTTCTTAACAGGATTATTTGTAACAACTTAAATGATTCTCTGACTTTTTACCATTAGTTCAAAAGTTCAGTTTGTCTAATACTTTTGTTTATGACCAAATACCTGCAAAACATTCCCATCAGCCTTAACTGTGTTACGTGCTAATTAACAAATGTTAGCATGCTAACAGGCTAAAAATAGATGGTGGCCATTTGTAAGCATTACTTTCTTAACAACATTGTCACAGTGAGCATGTTATATATGTATGCATGCCGACATTAGCATTAGCTCAAAGCAGTTGTGTTATTGAGTCAGTCCAATGTAATTTAGCCAGGACGTTCGTTTGTTTGCTCCACTCACTGAGATTTTGCCAATGAGATTATTTCTGCCTTCATAGCAGCTTTGCCTCTAAAGAATGTGTGTATAACTAATACAACTCCATGCTACTGCGACTCATTTTAAAATGACACTTTAAGGTTGTGATGTACTCGTCTGCAGGAGTACCTCTTGTGTTACAGGCATTCAGCTGAAGCTCTGCGTCTCGCTTATGGACAATTCAACAGTGCATTACTGTCAAAAAATAGTCTTGTGTTGGAACTTGTGGTGATCTTTGAATGACAAGAGAGTTCTTTAGTACTCTCCAGGTGATGTGTTCAAGAATTTAGTCTGACCTGGTCCTAAAAACAGATTATTAGGCAGGTCAGCTGAGCAGGAGACTCAAAACAGTTACATCCAAAGTTATGTAGACGTAGAAAGACTGGACCTTTTTACATTCTGGGAATAATTTCATCAAATCAATATGAAAGGTGCTCTCGCTATTCATTTATGTGCTGTTTCATATAAGCTTTTAAAATGTGAACAAAACTGACTGCGACAGGCAACGTGTGTTTTTCAGGCCCCCCCTTTTTCTCTACTTCAGATGGTCCGTAAGTGAGTTAAACACATACTGTAGCAAAGATGTGGCATTACTTGAATATGAAAAATGTAAACTGACTGCAAAATGAAACACTGAAATTCATTTTTCTTTTAAGATATATAGCATTGATCCTAACCCAGTGAATTTCAAGGATTTTTTTTTTATTGCAGGTTGTATTACTGTACATAAACGATCTAAAATCACATTTTCCTTTGGTTTTTTCAGCTTTCAGTGCAGTAAATTATACTCCACTAGATGCTAATATTTTGTAAAATCCCAAAGATTTTACGAGGAAAAACCTCTTAAGAGAAATTGTAAGCCATGGAAATTATTCTGAATGTCAAACTCTCTGCAACGGTTTAACGCAATCAAGAGCAGATGTAAACGCTCATGTACAGTAACTCCAAAATGTTTTAGATGAAAGTGAATGATTTCCTCGTGATTTTGACCGATACAGCGTACACATACAGTATATTGAAGAATTTTCGTAATTCATAGATGGATATTTTATCATTTTACAAAATACTGTAATTCATGTAAGTACCTTAAGATGCTAAAGACATAGCATAATGCCTTAGATCTATGATTCTCTGTCTGGTGTTTAACTGTAACTGTTTACAGGTGTATTATATATATATATATGTGTCACATACTGCTGAGTGAGTGTTTTAGCCCTTCATCGGTGTAGTAATTAGATGACCAGGATTTTTTTTTTTTTTTGTATTTTTCTCCCATGTGGTGACTCATGGAAAGTTCACAATCATACTGTGTTAGCATTTGGTAATCAAAGTGCAAATGTCATTGTAATTACAGTGTATTAATGTATGAGGGAGATTCTTCCTCAATAGTACAGTGTCTGTTGTTTTTAAAGGGGCATTAAGGAATCTGAACCTCTATTGGTGACCAGTAGGGATTTTACAGCAACATCAGTGTGTCTCTAGATGCTATTTTAGCACCTCGAGCTACTGCGGCCTGTCAGCGACGTCAACATACAACGCTCATAAAGTTCAGTATTTTTGAAATTTGAACATTTAAAACCACTAGAAGAGGGGGTTCAACTTCTCTGCAACAGTTTCAATACCTACCACAAAAATTTTAATTTTTTTCCCCCTAATACCTTTTTATTTGAGAAATATAGATATGTTTTCTTCAAACTTGTTTTTAAAATTTACCAAAAGAAGCCAAAGTTCTCAGTGTTAAATTGTGTAGCCGTAACTAAAATAGTCTAAATTTGAATTTTTTTTTTTAAATTAAATTTTTTCTTAAATCAGGAATCAGAACTTGATAGTTTTCGATATTTGGTGCAACAGGTACATCTTTGTCTGTACCGATATAAATAAATAAACTGATTATTGTGAATATATTGAGTGTAAAATCCAGGATACACAGTAATTTCAGCTTTGTAATTTATACGTAACTTTGAGCTTCATTGTTTACATTTGACTTTCTAAAATTGTCACTTTTCCTCGTTTTGATTTTCTTATTTAAAGCCACTATGTTCAGCATTTGTATTCGATTATAGTCTTTAAAATGACTCCACAGAAATCTTTTTTTTTTTTAATTATATAATCGAAAACATACTAATTGCCCCTGTTTAAAATCTAATCATTTCTGAAGTTAGATACACTAGGATAGGGCCTTTTGTGAAATGTTGTTCCTGAGTTTCTTTTGTGACCAGTTTTACCATTTTAAGTGTTTCACATTACAATGTTAAATCAGAGCAATATGTCAAAGCAGAGGGAAGAGCGTAGGTGTTTGAAGATCACTGTTTGCAGTTCAAAAGATTGTTTTTTTTCTTTTTTTAAAAAAATATTAATACTCCATGCTGTGGTGTTCATATTAAATATCTCAGCGGTGACAAAGTCCAGTACATACAGTTTATTCAGCGTGTGAGTGTTTTATTATGCAAAAGTCCGGACGTTCACACACTTTATGCAAGCTGTCGACTCTAATGTTGCTTTTGCCAATTGCTGCTTGTTAATTTATGATTCATGCCACTGTAAATAAATTATTTTTATTGAGCGGGACTGCCTCTGTCTTCTTATTTCATTCACTTGGATGTAAACTCGCCTCTTGTTCTGGTGTGCTGTTTTTGTGCTGTGTTACTGCTGCTTTTATTTCATTTCCAGGAGCTATAATATACTGCAGACCTGACACCGACTGCATGCTGTTCCTAAAAGAGAATGAAAAGAGCATTATCCTCCAATAAAGTAGTAAATCTGATCTGGTAAAATGCTCTTGACAGTGACTGAGCAGTTCTGCTTCTGTGCAATTCTCACTTTTCAGCAGCAGGAGGCGACATTTTCCAGGAATATAAGATTACTGTGCACGTATTCTGTCATTTGTCTGTTTTTTTCTCAACACTTTCCATCACTTCTCTTCTGAATGTTCCTGAAATATGTCTATAGTATCACATTGATCTTCCTTAAAGGGATTTTTGCAAGAGAATTATAACAAATGCAGCTATAATATGAAGTTTTAGTCTTAAAAATACCTCTACAAAATGTATGGCAGGATTATTTAACACAATTTAGGGTGTATGACTCCCCATTAGCCTCCACAGAGTGTTTGTTAGTCTTCCTGGGATCCACACAACAACTGCAACAACAAAAAACAAACAATTTAAAATCACATTGCTCAATAAAACAACTTTAAAGAGCCAAATATGAAGATCAGAAAATAAGTAAAGTAATTTGGTATATATAAAAGCTAGACAATACAAATACAATACAAATAATAACAAAAATGAAACAAAAAGAAAGTAAAAATAATCAAAAAGCTTCTAAAACCGCAATAAATAATATGAGATTCATCAGTATTAGTGACTTTTTGATAGAAAATGTACCTTTGATGTGTCTGATGTGTGTTGGGAGCAGATTCCAGACAGACGACGGCTGTACAGCTCAGTTCTCATCATATAGTTTGTTGCTGGACTGTTAGATGACATGATGTGTATTATACGTGCGACAGAACACAGTTTATACTAGTTTTTCACAACAAGTAGTGTTGTGTGATGTCCTGTGTAACTATTAAGACTCTCTTTATGAAGTACATTTTATGGTTTCGTCCCTAAATAATTTGTGTTTTCATATTGGGCCTTATTTAAATGTATTATCGATGTCTGTTTTCTTGTTTGTTGTTGTTTGTTTGCTTTGTTTAGCCTAATTTCAGACCTCTGACTTCGCTTTGGGCGGTGAAATCAGAGGTCAGTGATTCAAACTATAATAAGTAAAGTGTGTGTTGGATTCTCTAAAAGCTCAGACATGCATCAAATCTACCATCAAACACATAAAAACTTTTGTTCGACAGGAAATAAATAAATGAAATCATCTTTTAATACAGTTTTCTGAGTCTTAGTGTGTTTCATTTTACCTGCTGCAAGACTTGTTATAAATACATACAGTTTATATTATTTATACATGATATGCATGGTATGCATATTACAGAAACACCTTGACGCGTTCCTGTATTTACTTCTGTTATCTGTATTTGCAGTGTGTTTCTTTATGCTGCGCATGTGTCGTCAGATTGGTGAAAGTGTTTCTTCATTTGCTTGTGTTTTATTACACGTCAGTACGTTCACTGTAGATTTCATAATTCTGAGAAAATAACCTTGGTGATCTCAGTTTCTGCATGGAGAACACACATTTTTAACAGAAAGCCTGAGTTATAAACTGGTGGTGCAGAGTTTGAAAGAGGTGGGCATTACCAGGAGGGTCTAACGCTACATGAGATGCATTATATGGGAAGTGTAGGATCCACTGTTTTTGAAGCTTTACCAGTTCTAAGGACTAACAGTCAGGATATATCGGCCTCTGCTGCACTAATTTAGACCCATTTCATTAGCTTGTAGCCTCTGTAAAATAATAAAAGCCACAGTTTTTTAATGACACGCCCAGATTCACGTCGTGGTGAAGAAGTTCCTCATTTCGACTTCTGAACTGTCATTTGGAGAAGTGAGGAGTAGCAAAATGTCCTCAGTCAGGATGATTCACCATATTTGACACAAGGACACATTTAAGGAGCTGTGCCTTTGCTAAAGCTCTTCTCTATTCTGCAGAGAGAAACGTGAACCTGGTTGAGTACCTGATGTCCTCTGAATGGCCTTTACAATCTAATCACAACGCAACGCTGCTGTCTGCCAGCGCAGATATGAAAACTATACCAATGTTCTCTTAAATAAACCTTTTTGTCATGAATATAATATTGAGAAATAGAACAAGTGCTGGCCATTAAATGTGTAATACCATACAGGGCTTGAAAAGATTGATATTAAGTTTGCAGCACGCAAACAATTGCTCAAGGTCATGAACTTCATAAAAGGTCATGAGTTCTGTCTAACTTATGGCTTATAGAGTTAAAATAATACTCTCATAAGTTTGAAAAGGTATCATCAAAATATCAAAACTTGATATAGGAAAGTATGATATAGGAAATACAAATGGAGATTTTAATAAAACAGAGATGCTGTAGGTCACCATAGGAATATTTTAGGAGTATCTGATGTTTTTGTGTCTGTGTTCAGTTCTGTGTTGCTGCAATGAAATAATTTAATATGAAACTTCAATCTCTTTGTATCGCATTATGTACATTTTTTCAGTTAAACTCTCACTACAGAAACTTGTGAATTGTTGATGGAGCTGTATTACTATTACCTGACTGAACGACAATGAGCTCGGTCCTGATTGGTTGGAATTTACTTGCGCTGTACGTCATCTGGACGCTGATTGGAGGATTCAGCTGTCATTTTTCACAAATCCGAAAGGAAACATGAGACATCTCACTCTGCTGCTTTTTTCAAACACTGAAAAATAGCAAAACATGGCTCAACATAAAACACTCTACTCACTAACTTTGATTTTTCTTCTAAAGACATTGATTTTTTTAAAGCATAGACCAACGAAAAGCTAAAGTTTGATTATAGTTCAGTTATCTATGGGGTTGCATTTGCTCACCAAGGCTTCTTGTGCCAAAAAAAACAAACCAACAAACAATTAACAAACTACTCAAAAACCCTCAACTGGGGAAAACTATAGTCTAAAATATAAATTATATTGTAGCTTATCATTCATTTTTTAAATCTGGCTCAGTGAGGCTGTACTTAATTAAATGTTAACATTAGCATGCTAACATGCTCACTAGTGACTATGCTGATGCTAAGTAAGAATAATGTTTACCAGCGGGGTTGCAGGCTTCACCAAATTTAATTTGAGACTTTCAAATGCAATTTTTACCCATTACTTCCTGACAGTATAGAACAGTCATTCCCAAATACATAACTACATTATACAGTATATAATTACTTGTTAATCATGACATGGATAAGCAGCAGAGAAAGAACGGATGAATGATTGAATAGATTAACTAATTAAAAAATAACTAATTCATTTAATGTCTGGAACAATAGAATTGGGGATTTTCCAGCCAAGTTAACATTACTCATTTAAGACCTTTGTGAATGAAATTTAAGGTTTTTTTGGGAAACCTAAATCAATGCTCCAGACCTGCAGATACCCTGCACCACAAGAGATGTAGTCATAAACTAAACTGCTCAACAATTTGAAATGTTGACTTAATGATGGCGCTACAGAGGCACCAATGTGATTATAATTGATCCTGAGGGCGACATAAATATGTTTACCAAGTTTGATGGCAATCTTTATTCATTAATATACAGTGGGGTCCAAAAATAAACCTGGAAATGATCAGAAAGTTTGAGAATTCAGATATATTTGAAAATGTTGTAACATGTAACATGTAAAATGAAGAAGATATATTTAAGATTCTTCACATTTGTGGCATTGACCAACTCAGTTCCTTTATTCAAAAAGTCAGTTTTCTTTGAGTTGTATCCCTTCCACTGAATCATGTATTCACTCAGTTGGATTTGATCTACTCAAGCCTCAAGTTTCCAGCAGATCTTTGTTTATGAAGAAGTGTCAGAAGTCAAATGGTTATTCTAAGAGAAGAGGGACTTTCTCAGTGTCACATCATGGCTGAACTAAAGGTTTCTAAGGGGACAGTGTGTGGAGCTCTAAAACACTGAGTTCGATCAAAACGATCAGTTGTATCCAAGGCAAAGTCAGACAGACCAAACGTGACCACACCATCAGAAGATCAATACATCAAGCTTAGTTCCCTTATAGATAGATAAACAACTTCATCACAGATACAGAATTTGCTAAATAAAGAACACAAGACTCCAATCAGCATAAGTACTGTCAAAAGAAAGCTGTCTTGTAGTTATCTCAGAGGATGAGTAGCAGTTTCTAAACCACTTCTCAGGAGGGGAAACAAGGCCAAACTTTGGGTTGGGTTAAGAAATACCAGCATTTCACAGTGGATGACTGTAAAAGAGTCTGATTTACTGATGAATCCAAGCTTGACATTCATGGCGGTAACAGAAGGGAGGATTATAAGGAGATGAACAGGTGAGAGAACGACACCACAGTGTATCAAACCAGCAGTGAAACATGGTGGTGGGAATATTCAAGTCTGTTTTGCTTATTTTGGAGTTGGACACCTGCACTGAATGAGACATGTTATACCCTCTGGTTTGCATCTTTGTGGAGAAGCATTCATACTGCAGCAGGTTAATGACACCAAACACACCTCAAAGCTTTGCAAGAACTATTTGAAGACCAAAGAAAAGCAAGGACTCCCGATTTCTTTTAAATGTTTATTTAATTCTTATTTAATCAGGCAAACTCATTGAGATTAAGATCTATTTTCCAAGTAGAACCTGAGAACAAGAAACATTCATAAGACGAGAACACAATCAGCAGACAGAAACAGTTACAAGAATAATAAAAAACATCAGATTGTAAAACTTTAAAATCTCCAAGAGGAATGTAAGACTCAAGTTTGAGGGCAGTTTGCAGTTTATTCCATTGAAAAGGTGCCTGAAACCAGTTCTACTTACATAACGGATATCTGAGGTGAAGTAGTTACTGCATCGTGTGCTGTAGTTATGTAAGGTAGTCTGGAAGCTTTATAGTTAAATAACATGAGGAAGTTCATCCAACCGTGTGATACAGAGAACAATGACGAGTATGAAATTTGTCATTTGTGATGAAGCGTAATACAATAAAATACACAGAGTTTAACTGCTGAAGTGTTGATGGGGCAGCATGAAAATACAGAATATCTCCGTAGTCAAGGACAGACATGAAGGTTGACTGCACAATAGTTTTAAGGTTGGAAGAAGACAGACATCCTTTAATTCTATACAAGAAGCCAAGTATGAATTTATTGAATGATCGCCTGCTGTCAAGCCTAATTCCCAAGTATTTGTATGACTCAGCGAGAGTAATGTAGGTGGAGAATACCATGTACTTGAATGACTTTCCTCCACAGTCACCCGACCTCAACCCCTCTGAACATCTACGGGGGCACTTGAAGGCTGAGAAAGCCAAGTGCTCTGTGACATCACAAGAAGTTCTTTGTCACACTGACAAATCATGCTGGGATAACATGGGTCATCAGGTTTTGCACAATCTCGAGGAGATTGAGGGTGGGCCTATTGAGCAGGATTTGTGACATTTTTCTTCTACTTCAAAATTTATGAATATTTGAAGAAAATCTTTACAGTTTAAATTACTATTTTTTAAAGCATAGATCAATGAAAAGCTAAAGTTTGGTTATAGTTCAGTTATCTATTGGGTCACATTTGCTCACCATGGCTTCTTGTGCCTGAACTCAAGTCAATAGCTAATGTAAAAAAACAAACAAACCAATAAACAATAAACAAACTACTCAAAAACCCTCAATGGGGAAAACTACAGTTTAAAATATAAATTATATTGTAGCTTATTATTCATTTTTTTAAAAACGGCTCAGTGAGGCTGTACTTAACTAAATGTTAACATTAGCATGCTAACATGCTCACCAGTGACTATGCTGATGCTAAAAGTAAGAATAATGTTTACCAGCAGGGTTGCAGGCTTCACCAAGTTTAATTTGAGACTTCAATCTTGTGGAGTCCATGCCAACTCAAGTGCATGCTGTCATTAAAGCAAAAGTGAGATACACCAAGATATTCTGAAATTTATGTACATTTTTCAAAATTTTCACTCATATTGTTAAAGCTGATATTATCTCTTGTTTACATTCAAAACAAATGCGAAATAAAAATAAATATATTGATTAGTGGTGTCAGACTTTTGGACCTCACTGTATGTGCTGTTGTAGTTCTTTATGCTTTATGTATCTGTTTTGACTGCTGTCCCAAATTTTCCATGTAGTGGCTCATCCTGCATAATCCACGATCTTTGGTGAAGGGGGGTGTGTACGTGAGGAGGGAGGGCGGTCACCACTGCGGTCAATACTACAGCGCCTCTCACGACTCATATACCCGTCAGTGTGACTGCCGACTGGCTGAATTATTACTACTTATTTAGCCGTACGCACAGGTGACAGACACCGGGGGACAGAGATGGCTGGAGCGGCGGCACCGAAGCGGCAGGACACCCGGAAGTTTTTCGAGAATCTGTCCGGCGCTGGTAAATCCATCGCAGTGCTGACCAGCGGAGGAGATGCCCAAGGTAACGCTTCAGGGGTTGGGGTTCCATTATCGGACAGTTAGTCTGGCGCGACCAAAATACACAAAATTTCAGCCAGCAAAGTCATACAAATACACAACAGGAACATTAATTTAGCTTAGCGTCCAACTCACGTTTTCAGTCGTTGTTTTTGTAGCTCATTTGCGTAGCGTTAAATGCGTGTGTTTTCTCGACGTTAATTTAAAAATCACAGAGCGTTAAGCTAGTTCAATTACGAGACAATTCAATCTCCGCCCTCCACTGCTGCTGTTATAATGAGATGCTATTAATATTATACCATTACAAGAACGAGTTGATGCCAGTCGTCTAATCTTTAGATTTATATGTGAAATTTACAGAAGCGGTTAAGCTAGTAAGGAGCTGTCCGATAATGGATGTGTAGGCGCAGACTTGTCCGATAATGGACTCGTTACGTTACAGTTACGCTCCTGTGCAGCGAGTAAATTAACGTGCGGTTATAAGCAAGGCGAGGTTCAGACAATTAAGAGGAAAAGTTGAGTTTATTTCCATTTTTCTTTATATTTTCTTAGTATTTTCTTCTGTGGACACTTCGGGTTCCTGCTTGTCATTCATTGGAGGGGTTTAATACGGCGGTTATGCAACAGCTGAGGATCCCGTTCACACGTCTGTCACACATTTTACATGGACGGATGCTACAGATCTGATCACGGAGATAACACAGACTGTTAGGATGATTTTAAACTGTAGTAATAATCCTGCCCTGCTGAAAATACAATCCAGGCTGTAATAGATGTTTTTTTTTTGGATGTTTAGGAAAAGCTGCTCCAATATCAACAAGTGCACACACCTCCCTTTATATAAGGTCTTTCTTCATCATGCATCCCGCAGCACTGCAGTCACCGTGGTGTTTGTCTCCTGCATGGAGGGCGTAGGGTTGTATGTGTGTGTATGTGTGTGTGTGTGTGTGTCCACAGAGCTCCATGGTGAATAATTTAATAACCCGCCTAAATGAATCAATACTATAATATCTAAGGAGTTCAGTCAGTATGCAGTGACTCAGTTGTAGGGCTGAGTCGATATTTTTCCCCAAATATCACAATATCGATATTGCGCCAATATTGTAGGGATGACTATTGGTGCTTTTTCACAAAATATTTACATGAGATTTTTGATAAATAACCATCAGTAATGTGGATATAATGAATAAGTGGGTACAGGTTTATAATAGAACATCTAGTTATGTCTGGTAGCTTCAGAAAATTGCATAATTTCACTGAAATGCGCCTTTAAAACCAGGAAAAGACAACACTGATGCCATACCACATTATCTAAAATCTAAGACGAGATCTAGTTTCATATCACAATATTGATATAATATCCATATAGTCTGTATTATAGATTGTATCTATTGTCCGTCTTATTTACTTATATGTCTGCCCGTGTGCTTTAATTGTGTAGAGTTATTTCCTGTTGCATCCTAGCTTAATTTGGCTTCCCAAGATTCATAAATATGATCTCAGTTGTTTGAATAAATTAAAAAAAGTGAAATTGACTACTGTAACAGTGACCAGCTGAACTTCCCCTATAGGAAAAAGCTCACATGTCTTGCATCACTGAGGCTGTGAGAGGATCAGCGTCAAGCCGCAGAGCGCGAGACGACGCTTCCCATTCAGACTATCACAATAAATGTCATGTAGGCCGGTTTGTGTTCTCAGCGCTTGAATTTTGAAGGCGGGATCCTGACTTCCGGTGTGTGTATGTGTTAGTTACTTAACTGATCCTCTCATGTAGGGTTGAGTCGCCTACGTGAGGAGCAGCGTGTATGCAGTGATGTGGCAGTGGATGCATGGGAAAGGAAGTTAATGCAAATAAAGTTACATTTTTATTGTATTATATTTATATTCATGGACTGTTTCCATGGGGATGTATAATGTGTCACTTATAGGATCCGTGTAGAGCTCATATAATGTTCATTTAACTGTGACACATTCAGTATAATTACTGTATATTATTCTGCTGTAATGACCTTTTCCATCTGTGCAGAAGGTTTACAGTAACTATTGTCTTACAGGCTGTTATATAACACTGTGTGCCTATGGGCTGCTGTTGAAGTGGAGTGATATGTCTTCTTGGAGTCTCGCTGCAGTAAATTGCAGCACGTCAGCTCCCGTGCTGGATATTACAACTCATCTTTGTAGTAACAAAGTGTAACAGCATATTTTCCTCCTGGCAGCTGGCAGAGATTAAATTAAAGCTACACCTTGAAGTGGTAGAGTCAGACATGCATTACCGGTGCCCTTGTTTTCTTTCTCTTCCATTCATACCTACTGGCTGTTTGTTTGGAGTCAGGACTCCTCTTCAGCTTCTGAGATGCTACTAAACAATCATTTTACTCAGCTGTGGATATTTTCTTGTGAACGACTGTCTAGTTATGTAGTTTTGTGCCTTTCCTGATGCTGAATCAAATGAAACAAGCCATAAAGACGTGATCTTTCTGCGTATTTAGCCCGTTACAGACAGTCTTGAGTGGATATCAGTTTATTTTAAGAGACCAAAATCTGGTATTTTTATGAAACACTGTTACAAACACAAATGTCATATAAATCTGTTAGTTATAACATACAGAATTTATCCTCATGCATAAGTCCCTACTGACATTCAGCATTTATACATGTGCATAAAGTTTCTGAGATAGTTCATACTTGCATAGAGATCAGTTATTAGTTTGAGAATATATTTAAAGCTGCAACAATTAGTCAATGAACCAAAAATGAGTCTGCAACTGTTTTTATAATCCATGATTGATGATTTAATGCTTTTCTTTGTTATATTTGATAGTAAACTGAATATTTTGGGATTTTGGACTGTTGGTCAAATAAAAAAGTGTAATTTAATTGTGTTATCTGTGGCTGTTTGGAATTATAACGGGCATTTTTCATTATTTTCTGGCATTTTAAGACAAAACGATCAGTCAATTAATTGTTAAAATAAATGGCAGATTAATAGATAATGACATTAATTATTAGCTGCAGCCCTAAATAAAGTATATTAGATTTTTCTTCCCAAGTTCTCTTCACAATCAGTAAATTAATTACCAAAAATAAACTAACAAAAACAATTAAAAAACAAAGACATAGGTTACACAGATTACGATTGATCAAAAAACGTGTAATCTGTGTTATTTAACAAGAAATTAGCATCCAAACATTAGAATAAAAAATGGAAAAATAATATAATTAAGTACAGAAACATATAAAATAACAACAAGAACGACAAGCTATAGTTTGACATTAAAAAGCCAAGTCAGGTTCCTCATGTTGTGAAGTACTTGTCCATCTGGTGATGATGATGATGATGATGATCAGTACAGTCGTTGGTTTAATTTGCTTTTCTTGATGAGTCCAGTTTTGTTCTATTCTACATGGTTTTTATTTTATTTCAGATGTCAGAGTGTTTCTTCTCCAAACACATTTTAAGGCCTTGAGTCAAATTTGCTTCATCAGCCAAAAACTATCAGGTGAAATCAAGAAAGACTGGTGAGATGATACGTTTCTAAACTGTGAGTGTCGAGACCACGAAGGAGAGACGGAACGATGAAACAAATGACTAAACACATCAGCTCCATCGGCTGATGTGTTTGGTCACTGCAGCCGGCTTCAGGGAAATAATGTTTCATGATTTGGGAGTTACTCAGAGCTCAGCTGGAACATGAGACGCACACACACACACACACACACACGTTGTCCTAGTTCACTTTTGGGCACATTACATAGACTTACATTCATTTCCTGGAGACTTACGCTAACCCTAACATTAAAAACACTGACCCAAGAATCAGCTTTTCTCCACAATTGGACAAACAGTCTCCAATTAACTGGTCTTTAGTCTGAAATTTGTCCCCGAAAGTAGCCTATGACAGACACACACACACACACACACACACACACACACACACACACACACACACACACACACACACAGATGCATCGGTGTAGTTATCTCCATCATCCGTCACTTCACCACATCACCAATTGTTATGTTGATTTTTGTTAACATGATTAAATCCGGCAGTGTCTCGGTCTCTTAGCAACGCTGGCTCATCCGCACATCAGCTCATGTTAGCATACAACACAGCCTGAAACACATCCAGATGTGCTTACTGTGTATATCCTCTATGATGGAAGCCCCCCCCCCCCCCCTCTGTGCATCTCTCTCTTTCTTTCATTCTCTGAGGTAAACGAGTCCAGGATGTACACAAAACTAAATGTAAGATTGACAATGTAATACCTTGATCACATAATCCCATTTAATCCCTCCAAAAGAGGTTTTATTCTCTTGACAGACATAAAGTTCCAGACAGTTTTAGGTTAAAGTCTCCACTTGGTAGCAGGTTTATATTGAAATTCACACAGTCCTCTGATTGATCGATGTGATTCAGATTCATTCATGGATTCCTTTTAGTTATTGTGTTTTCAAATGACGCAGGAATACGAGGGATGAGGAGACTTTTTGTCCCCATCACTTTCAGGTGTTACGGTAATAAAGTGGTAACGTCTAAGCCAGGTATTACGGTAACACTGATAACGTCTAAGCTAACATGTTGGACCTTTAAATCCAATCATAATCAGAACTCAGAGGACTGGGTGTGTTGTGGCTGCGAGTTCAGACTAGTTCAAATAACTCAACTAGTCTGAACCACCAAATACAACACTTGGCATCATTTTACATGATTGTGCAACGAACGGCGCTTGCAGCACACGGACAGTTTTGTATTTTCCTGACCTTGAAATTTGCTTTGCCCGTCTGTGAGATGTTGTGGTGACCAGCGCTGCAGGCAGGGTGAACTGCCGGGAGGAGACGTGTGAATAAGCAGCGCAAAGCGAGTTGTTGGTGTTTTTGTGGAAAAGGAGCCTTAACCGTGTCTGTTTCTGGAGCCTCTTTGGTGATTTTATCAACAAGAGCAAACTAAATACTTCCTGCAAATATAAATAAGTTATTTCAATGAAACACTCCCCAACCAGAAGTGGCCCAGGAGATAATATTTAATGTGGTTAAAGCATCTGTATTGATCTGTAAATGAATGCGGGTGATATCTCCTTCAGTTCATTAAATCCCTGCAGCATCTGAAGGCAGCAGGACCGATATTTTGGCGTCAGAGCGCAGTGCCGTTACGCACAGCTGTTCACTGTGTTTACCTTCATCAAATCGCCTGAAAACAACACCAGGCTGCTACAGTATAACCACACACACACATACACACACACACCTCCACACACATCAGACTGGTCGGTTATAGCTCGATATTCTGCCTTTTTATGACGGGTCAGCAGGGCTCATCACAAGTAGCGTCTTATGTTTTATTCTTGAAACACATTGCAGTGCAAACGCTGTTGTGTAGCATTGATTACTAAACTGTGTGACCATTTTAAAGCTCCATATTAACTGAACATTTCATCAGTATCTGCGCCCCTGAACGAGAAAGTTCTACATTCTGTCAAAACCTTCTTAGAAAAACACAATAAAACAAAACTGACTTTTTTGTTTCTTGGTTTTTATGTGGCAGAAAGCTGAAGATGGTTGATTGTGATACCATCTTGCTGAATATTCACAGCTGTTGTACATTCTGCAGACAGGAGCTGATGAATGGGACGGGTTGTTAACAGTATTTAGTGTGGGAGGAAACCTGGTGAGAGAGAGAGAGAGAGAGAGACGTGTTGGCAGTGACGGGCAGCTTGTGTGCGCTGCGTTGGCTGCTTGACTGCACATTTTCACAATTGTACATTGTTGAAAGGTTTCGGGTAATAGTTAATTGTGATAATTCACACTGAGATGTTTTTTTTTCTTGCTGTTTAAGAATGTTCAAGATGATCAAAGTGACTGTTTATACCTCACACAGATCAGCTGATTGAAAGAAAATGTATCAACAGTCATTTTGATAATAGATAAATAATTTAAGTCAGATATGCTACTAAAATGCCACGATAACTGGTTTCAGCTATTCAGAATGCTGCTTTTTTAAGCCTTTTTAAAAAAAATCACTTCCTGAGAAATTTGCAGGTGTATAACTGTTAATTTTTTAGGACATTTTACAGATGAGGTGGTGAAATTTAGTACAAATTATTTTAAAAAATGGAAGCTGGTTTAGTTGGTAGGTACATACTCAATACATTCTTAATGAATTAGATTCTTAACAATTCTTTGATATAAAAAACTTGATTTTCAGTGTAGTTTTATGTGTTAAACAATATATTAGTTTATTAGATTGTTTCTTTAAAGCAACTTAATGACTTTCAACACTTTTTTCTGTTTTTTCTAATAATTGGTACCAAATTGCGCCACCTTTTCTGTTAAATATCCTAAAATTATTTGCTGAATACCTGCAAATTGCTCAAAAAATTTCCAGGGAATTAGTGTATGTTAAGAGTCAATATAGTTTATGGACGTTTCCACAGTTCAGAAAGGTTGTTTATTGTAGACTTTTTTGTAGGCAGAGGTGAACCTGAGACACAGGCGGAGAATAGTTCAACTGAGTTCCAAAAAAACACAAGATTATTTAGTCCAGGACACTAGGAGTTGGCTGAACTACGCAGGTGAACGGACGATCTGGCGAAGCAAGAGAGGGAACCGGAGGGCCGTGCACAGCACTCACACACACACACACGCATAGATAGAGACAAACTGGGGATAAACAGGAAACACAAGGGACGGGGAGGCAGAGCAGATACATTTTACTGAATATCTTATTGGACAAAACAAGAGGTTTGATAACATACACTTCGGCTTTGTAAAAGTAAAATCATTATTTTCTGATCATTTATAGTCTTAATAATTAATGGGGTTTAATTGAATAAACAGTTCACAGATGATAATGAATGATGGTTTGTTGCATCCATAGATCTCATTTATGTCCAGTTTGTTTTTGCTGTTGTTTCTAATTCTTGGAAGTTTTCCAATTTCTCAATTAGGACCATTAAAGTTTTATCAGAGCTTTCAACTCTCAGCGCATTTAAGTCACAACATTGATGCAAAATGTCAAGAGGACAGCAGCGAGACACACCCTCCATCAGCCCGCTGTGCATCTGATATTTTTCAGTCTCTGATGTCTAAGCTTTTGTCTCCTCATCTGAACCTTCAATCAGCGTGTTGACCACAGAGACTGAGATTTACAGTCTGTCTTGTTTCTAATTTCACTAAGTGCTGCGACAGACGAGCCCGAGATCCTCAAGGAGACTCTCTCTCTCTCTCTCTCTCTCTCTATCTTTCTTCACCCCTTTATCTCTCCTGCTGTTTGCTGGACTGTCTAGCTTCCTGTTTTTTTTCTTAATTTGTCTCTCTAACCTGTTTTGACCTCAGTTTTTTTTAAATGATGATACATCCAAAGTTGAGCAGAAGCAGGAAGATTTGCTATTTTGTCCTTGATTATGTAAGATAGTTTTTTATGTTTGTGTTAGTTGAACCATCTGTGTCACACGTGATGCTAAAACATGACAGAAAAAACAATGATGTGAGCTTGTTTTTATTCATTATTCCAAATGGAAATATTGAACAGCTTTTTGTTTATTTTTGACACGTTCTGGTCATATTTTTACTGATATAGATGCATCCATAAAAGCCGTTTGTTTCCATGACGACCACTAACTCTCCTCTTCCTTTTCCCAGGTATGAACGCGGCCGTCCGGGCCGTCGTCCGAATGGGCATCTACGTCGGAGCGAAGGTCTACTTCATCCACGAGGTGAGATGTGAGTCATGACTCATGACTCCAGACTCGTCCTCCGGCGGGGAGAATCTGCAGTCTGTGTCACTCTCGACTGTGAGCTAAATTCATACCGACAAATCTTTCTCATGGGGTTGTGATTGTCTTCGAGCGAGCCAGCAAATACTTGACTCATACATTCTTGAAAAGCAAAAGAAAATAGAAAGATAATCTCAATGAAAGGCATTAAAAACTGTTTTAAACCTTTAAAATTAAATCCAAATAAATTTAATGTCTTAAAACATAAAATATGCATAAAAATAATACTCAGCGGTAGTTGAAATTAAAGTTTTAGCTTATAAAATGTGTGATTGTGTGTGTGCTATGTACATTATTGCACAGATAGTAATTAAATTAAAACAGAGATGAGTTTCTGGATATCGAACGTCTGAGACTTTTACAGTATGTGCAGTTGGAACGGACATTAGGCCAATGATGGCAGTGATAGAGGCCGGATAGAGACGATCTGCTCTCAGTGCCAATATAATTGGATTACCAGAGGCAGACTTCATCCTTCACTGGCTGCGCCGTCGTCCCCATGAGCCTCGAACAACCACTGGGCTGTGAGTAGTGACAGCTGAGTGCCGTGATGCTTTTATTCGGTCGGGACCTCAGGTGGTGTTTGGCTCAGCGGACACACACTTCAACAATAAAAACCTAAAAATAAAGCATAACTAGATGAGCCAAAAGATGTTTTCATTCTGTTTTGATGATTTTAATAGTTGATTAGTTGTCTTTTATCAAGCAAATATAGCAAACAAACACTGGTTGCAGCTTTACAAATGAAACTATTTGCTTCTTTCCTCTGTTATGTATCATTCTGAACTGAATTTGGATTTTGTTAATGTCATGAATGGTCCAGTGAACATCTCTTATATTGGTTTCTTCTCTCAGGGGTACCAGGGGATGGTGGATGGTGGAGACAACATCAAAGAGGCAACGTGGGAAAGTGTCTCCAGCATGCTGCAAGTGGTGAGCAGAGCTTTCTGTTGCTGTTTCCGCTGCTGCACGCATCAAGGATATGACTTTGTAAACAAATCTCATGTGCAGAACCAAACCAACAATGAGTTCATCTTATTACAAGTATTGTGTGTGTATCCAAAACCCTGATATATCTTATTCATCTGTGCCGTAGACCTCTGTTGTTGTCCAAAAACTATTAAATACACGTCAATGAGCCACACTGCTGCACTGGATGACATGTTCCTTCACCAAAGAGTTTGGGCACGCCGGTCTGTTTAGAAACGGCTCTAAAGAGTAATAACAGTGATCACATTTTCAGTCTTCTGAGAGTTGATCCGTGTCAGGCGGACACCTCTGAGCATGTGCTGTGCTTTACTAGCTTGTTCTGCTACATATCACAGTGTCTTGACTTTATACTAAAGTTATTTACAATGCAGCACAAAGTCAGGAGGTTGTGATATGTAGCGCAACAAGCTAGTGAAGCACTGTAAACAGAACAGCGTTCCTGTGCATGTGCAGTGGCGTCTTTAGTCTATTCTATATTGAACTGTAGTAGTCGATATGAGTGAACAGCTTTAATGTACGTAACATATTCACAGCTGTAACACAGGTGTGTCAAACACCAGTTGATTTACTCTCCAAATAATACACGTGTACTTTTTCCTGGCACAGCTCACATGACCATTTAAAGTACTGTGGCTTTGACCTTTGACCTTTTATAAAGGCCATATTAGAACTGAAGTTCTCTCTGAGTTTCTTGAGTCGTGATAGAAAACAAGGTGAAGGAGAGACGGGGAACGACATGCGACAAAGGTCCGCTGCTGGAATCGAACCACAGATGTTGCGTTTACATGACATGCGTCTTAACCAGTACACTACCGAGGTGTACCCACTCTGAGTTTCTTATTTGAGGTCACTGAAGTACAGGGACAGATCATGACTTTATGAAAATATATTTTAAGCATATGTAAACGTGTATCAACATCTGCTTTGAAATAATTTATTATTTTTACATCAATTTATTAATTTTAATACTGTTTTTAAACTTTTTCTTCCACTAGAGTTCCTGATATTGTCAGTTGATCAATCCAACAATGTAATTCAGTTTGATGACAGCAGATACTCAAGTTATTAAGAGTGGATTTAATTTTCATTTCACATCAGTGCAAATTACTTCTCATCATTCATTCAGCATGACTAGACTCAATTCCCTGTTAATGAAGTGATTATTACAGAATAGTTAAGCGCCATGAAATGCTTTTTGTAAATGCTTTGTGACAGAGGAGCTCAGCGGTGGCTGCGGCGGTGCCAACTCAGTGGAATATCTGCTGTGTTGGTGGACATTAGTGGTGATCGTTGCGAGTGACTCAGCAACAAAGCTTTTAGCCGTGAGCCAAACGAATCTGTGATTGAATTAGACCTTTATACTGTTTGTCATAATCAGGCTTTCATTGTTTTTTCATGTTTTACATTTTAGCCATATAGCTGATACTCTTTTAGAAAGCGGCTTATGTTCAGTGCAACAGTGGAAAATGTTTAATCTTGTAGATCAGTGACATTATAAACAACCAGCAATGCCACAAATAAAAGATGAGAGTATGATAGTAGCTAAAGAAATTAGAGACAACTCTTCCTCTTAAAGACAGCTGTTGGTAAAAGGTCATTTTTGTTTGCCACAGGGCGGGACAGTCATCGGCAGCGCCCGCTGTAAAGAGTTTCGTACCCACGAGGGCCGTCTGAGGGCTGCACACAACCTCGTTCAGAGGAGCATCACCAACCTGTGTGTGATTGGTGGAGACGGCAGCTTGACCGGAGCCAACCTGTTCAGAGAGGAGTGGAGCGGCCTGTTGGATGAGCTTCAGCAGCAAGGTGATCGTTCACCGCAGGACTTTTATTTGACTCAACATACTGTACTGGAGTAAAGAGATTGATAGCAAGTTAATTATATTTTTGCAAGGTTGTTTGTTGTTTTAGAAATCTTCCTTCCTCCCTCTCTTGTCCTCCAGGTCTGATTAATGAGGAGGCAGCCCGCAGTAACTCGGAGCTCCACATCGTCGGCATGGTCGGCTCCATCGACAACGACTTCTGCGGCACCGACATGACCATCGGCACCGACTCGGCGCTGCACCGCATCATCGAGGTGGTGGACGCCATCATGACCACCGCTCAGAGGTGAATGAAAACTGTGATTACAAGAAATTATAAGACAAGCTGCGGGAAGACAACATTTGACAAGATGTAACAAGAAAAGTCAAGACGTGAATAAACAAAAAAACAAAAGTCATGACGTGACAGAACAAGACAAGACAAGGTGTGACAAAACATAACAACAATATTGTGAATTGAGAAGAAAAAATGTAACAAGACAAGATGTGAAAAGATGCTACAAGGTAATGTGTGACTAGATTTAAGAATGAAAGATGTTTGTAAAAGACGTAAGAATACAAGACATGAAAGATGTGAGAAAACAAGACGCAATAAGACAAGAAGACAACACTTGACAAGACCAGATTTGTGGTCAGGATAACATTACAGGTACATCTATCTGTTGCTACCAGTCTCTCGAACCACAAAGACAAATCCCCTTTAGATACGGTTGTGTTTTGGTGAATTTCTCAGTGAGTGTGTATTAATTGATTGACCTGCACTGACTTGTTTCAACAGATCAGTCCGCTGGGTTTTACTGATGCATTCTCTTGTTTCCTTCTGTTTTTTCGCTTTTTCCAGCCACCAGAGGACATTTGTGCTGGAGGTCATGGGCAGGCACTGTGGGTAGGAAATTCACTTTGAGTTTACAGAGAGATAGAAACACCATACACATGTGACCAGTCCTCATTCTTTTGTAATTTATATTTACTGCTATGAAAAAGTCATGGCTCAGTAAAGTGTGGAAATATTTATAATAAGCTGTAATTTTTCATAACAAATATCAGTTCCAGTGATGTAAAGATAAAAAATATATATGTTAAAATATGTGTGTGTGTGTGTGTGTTTGGGCAGATACCTGGCTTTGGTCAGTGCCCTGGCATGTGGAGCTGACTGGGTGTTTATCCCTGAAATGCCTCCTGAAGATGGCTGGGAGGACAGCATGTGTCAGAAACTGTCTGAGGTAATACACACACTTAACACTCACTCTAAAGTGTGTATTTGATGTTATACATTTGCATAACATGTATGGACTAAGAGAAACGCAAACACACACGTTGTAGCAACACACTTTATTTACCACAACTAAAATATTGTGAAAAATGTTGTGTTTTCTGCACCTCAGTGCTTTTCCTTGTCTTTCTAGGAACATTTTCTTAATAAGAATTGGCATTTTAAAACCACCAGCAGGCTTTCAGAAAATTTCCACTCACAAAGTTGTGAGTACATCAGTGGGTTGTTCAATTTAACTTTTCTTGGAAACATGACTACTACAATGCACCATTAATCAAGTTATAAGAACGACATTCTTTGTTATAAAGATTCATGTCCAGGAGATAAAAGTAATGACTCTGGTGGGACTCGAACCCACAACCTTTGAATCACATCTCAAGTGTTTGACTAGAAGTCCAATGCGCTATCCATTGCGCCACAGAGCCAGTTGACTTTGTTTTACACTGTAAAACAAACGCAACTGGCAAATAAAAACAATTTATCAATTTTCAAGTTAGAAATTGAAGCACAAACAGCTAAAGTAGGTTCTTTGTAATAGAGACTCACACAAATTAGTGATTTGAACAATACAAACCCTATTAAACATCGACTCTGGTGGGACTCGAACCCACAACCTTTGAATTACATCTCAAGTGTTTGACTAGAAGTCCAATGCGCTATCCATTGCGCCACAGAGCCAGTTGCTGTTATTCACACTGTAAAACATAGACAACTGGCTAATAAACACAATTTATCAAATTTCAAATAAGAAATTGAAGCACCGGAACCTAAAGGAACTTCTTTGTAATACAAACTCACACAGATTAGTGTTTTAAACTATACAAACCCTACAAAATTTCAACTCTGGTGGGACTCAAAGCCACAACCTTTGAATAACAGCTCGATTATTTGACTAGAAGTCCAATGTTCTATCCATTGCGCCACAGAGCCAGTTGCCTTTATTATACACTGTAAAACATAGGCAACTGGACTGGACAGCTAAAGGAGCTGCTTTGTAATGAAGACTAACACCAATTAGCGTTTTTAACAAGGTAAACCCTACTAAACTTCGACTCTGGTGGGACTCGAACCCACAACCTTTGAATTACATCTCAAGTGTTTGACTAGAAGTCCAACGCGCTATCCATTGTGCCACAGAGCCAGTTGCTATTATTTACACCGTAAAACATTGGCAACTTGTCAATAAACGCAATTTATCAAATTTCGAATAAGAAATTGAAGCAGCGGAACCTAAAGGAGCTTCTTTGTAATATGGACTTACACAGATTAGTATTTTTAACTATACAAACCCCACTAAATTTCGACTCTGATGGGACTCTAACCCGCAACCTTTGAATTACATCTCAATTATTTCAACTAGAAGTCCAATGTTCTATCCATTGTGCCACAGAGCCAGTTGCCTTTATTATACACTGTAAAACATAGGCAACTGGAGTATGAATACAATTTATCACATTTCAAATAAGTAATTGAAGCACTGGCAGCCTCTTTGTAATGAAAACTAACACCGATTAGTGTTTTTAACAAGGTAAACCCTACTAAACTTCGACTCTGGTGGGACTCGAACCCACAACCTTTGAATTACATCTCAACTGTTTCAACTAGAAGTCCAATGCGCTATCCATTGCGCCACAGAGCCAGTTGCCTTTATTTACACTGTAAAACATAGGCAACTGGCCCATGAAAACAATTGCTCAAGTTGAAGGCCAAACAGCTAAAGTAGCTTCTTTGTAATAGAAACTTGCACATATTAGTGATTTGAACAATACAAACCCTATAAAATATCGACTCTGGTGGGACTCGAACCCACAACCTTTGAATCACATCTCAAGTGTTTGACTAGAAGTCCAATGCGCTATCCATTGCGCCACAGAGCCAGTTGCCCTTATTCACACTGTAAAACATAGCCAAATGGCCCATGAAAACAATTGATCAAATTTCAAGAATCACACAGATTAGTGATTTAAAAACAACACAAACCTTACTAAACATTGACTCTGGTGGGACTCGAACCCACAACCTTTGAATCACATCTCAGTTATTTCGACTAGAAGTCCAATGCGCTATCCATTGCGCCACAGAGCCAGATGCCCAGGTTATGCACCATAAAACCAAGGAAATTGGCCCATGAACACAATTGATCAAGTTAGAAATTGAATCTCAAACAATTAAAGTAGCATCTTTGTAATAGAGACTTGCACAAATTAGTGATTTGAACAATACAAACACTATTAAACATCGACTCTGGTGGGACTCGAACCCACAACCTTTGAATCACATCTCAAGTGTTTGACTAGAAGTCCAACGCGCTATCCATTGCGCCACAGAGCCAATTGACTATGTTTTTGACTATGTCATCGGAGGGTAAATAATATACATGATATGATTTGACGTAGAGAGTGTGTTTGTTATTGTCCAGAGCCGATCTCGAGGTTCCAGGTTGAATATTATCATAGTTGCTGAAGGAGCCATTGACAGACAAGGACAACCCATTACCTCTGATTTTGTCAAGGATGTGAGTAGAGCTCAGTTAAGACTGACGCAGAAGGGAAACCAGAAGCTGGACCAGCTGGTGGATATTAACATGTGTGACCAACAGAAGTCAATGAGAGAGTTGTAGCAGCATTTCAGATTTTCTTTTTGTCTTGTTTGGATACTTGACACATTCTGAGAGAAAGTTTCTATGCATCAATCATCAGTTGCCGAGTTTTTAGAACATCTAAAAACAATGAAGCATTTACCTCAGAGATTGGCCTGCTAGGGATTGTTCCTCAAGTTACACGTAGCTTCATTGATTGACAGTCGGTGGCAGTAACATGCCAAGAAGTACAGCTATGTACCAACAAAGGCCGGGAAGAAGAAGATTGCTAGCTAGGAGTAGCAAAAATGGGTTTAAACAATGCAGGTTTCAAAATAGTCCAAAAAATTGGCTTTACAAATGTGTTATGTGGAAGGCCTCAAGGATGCACAGACCCTGGTGAGAAACACACAAAACTGGTTTTTCAAAATAGAACTTTATAGTTTACCTCAAAGTTAACCTTGCTATCTAATATTCTACAAGACGTGGGTGCAAGAATTTGTTTTAATGCTGTCCTGTCAACCACTGTCTATAGGAGGTCACACTTGTGCCTCATGTTTTAACTTAATAGTTCATTTGCCCTTCAGTTTGTATGCTATTAGCATTACTAGCCTGCCTCATTGAAAACACAATGGCTCTGCTAGCTGTAAACATGAAACTTTTTCCACAATGTGGCAAGTGCCTGCATTTCAAAACGTCCTGGTATCTTTTAAAGAGATCGAAGGTTTATCATCAGTTGGCTCGTAGATTATCCTCCATTACCGGATCCAGCTTTTGGGAATGCAAAATGTTTACTGTCATGTTTTCTAAATGCTTTTGCATCTTTATATCCCTCTAGAACCGCGCTGATAAGAAAAGGCTGAACATTATTATTGTAGCTGAAGGTGCCATAGATTGCCACAACAAGGCTATAACTCCTGATTATATCAAGGATGTAAGTATGGCGGAGAAGCCTGGTTATGATCTGGACCCACACATTCTCCTTCAGAAGCATGGATTTCTTTTCCCCTTCATGGTTTGTTGGTGATTTTCCTTCAAGGTGGGAACACAATGCTACAGTTTCACCGATTGCTCTAAATTGACTACAACACATCATTAATTGACTGTGAAAACTTAATGTTCATATCAGGAGAAACCAACAAACCTACATTAAACACCATCAAGCCTTTCATTTCCAACCATGGTGTTCAATTATGTATTATATTATAAATATTTGCATGCTGAAATACCATAGTACGCTAATATCCATCCATTGATTTTAACCCTTTTTAGAACCCTTTTAGAAATGTTTTATCCCATCCCATATCCATTTGCTCTTGCATGTCTTTGCTCTGTATTTTTCCTATTTCCTGCTAACATGACAGGAGATGTTTTGCATGTTCTCCTTCTGGTGTTTATTTCTTTTATGCATGGCATTTCTATGTTTCCTTATATTTTTGTCCTTAAAATTGTTTTTAAGTATGTTTATTAGTATCTTTTTTAGATTGCCGAGCAGTGTTTTTTATGTGTTTTTATTTTCATAAGAGCAAGGGTCAATATTTTCAGGTTGTAAATATTGTATATTCTGTAATTTGTAATGAAACCTTATAAATTAATGTCACAGCTATTTATTTTACTCTTACTAAACTATTATCAGATATAATAATGTGCAGTAGATTTTGCAGGTATTAATTTCCTTCATTAAAGCATTTTATCCTCATTATACATTATCATCCCGCTTCGCTCTCGCTCCATATCTAGCTGGTAGTCCGCTGCCTGGGTTTTGACACCAGGGTCACCATCTTAGGCCATGTGCAGAGAGGTGGAACCCCCTCTGCCTTTGACAGGATCCTGGTAAGTCACACTTACTAATATTAGTCGTAAAAATCAAAATGTGGCATTCATAAGCAAATCAAAACTTCAAGCCAAGAGAAAAACCCTAAAACATGATTATTTACTGACGTTACAGACATCTTAGTGTTCAACATTTACTTTTAACCTTTTATAATGTGACGTTTAAATGACCTTTGACCCTCGCAGGCTAGTCGTATGGGCGTGGAGGCGGTGCTGGCGTTATTGGAAGCCTCTACCAACACCCCGGCTTGCGTTGTGTCACTGGTCGGCAACCAAGCTGTCCGACTACCACTTATGGAGTGTGTTCAGATGGTAAGTGTGTGTGTGTGTGTGTGTGTGTGTGTGTGTGTGTGTGTGTGTGTGTGTAAATATGTTGGAAAGGCAGAGGTCATGCAGAGACCAAGTGTACATCCTTGAGCACAGATGGTGCTGGCTATCTGCCCAGAAAATGAGATGGTACATCTACACTTTAGCCTGAACCTTTTCCTGTAACGTGCAGCTTCAAGCTTCAATGTGACATTTTAGACATTCACCTAAAATAGGGCTGCAACTAATAATATTAATTATCGATTGATTCAATGCAAATTCTTGCATTTGAAAACCCAGAAACCTAAAATATTTTGCATTTGTGCTTGAAAACAATTAATCATTCATCAAAATTGTTGAGGATTATTTTTCTTTCACCTCATAATGCCACAATTAATTGTTTGTAGTACCAGTGGAAATGTCCAACACCGAACATGAGTTTGTTGTGGAGTGTTTTCAAAACATGCTGAGACATTTACAGCAGCAGGATGTAGGTCACAGTTCAGGACATACAGGAAATATAGTACATGTAGACACAGAGACCATTCTACAAAAGGTATCTTGTTGTTGTATGATGATGAAATCATGTAAAAAAGTATATAAAACTCATGTACAGAGGACATAAATACAGTTGGTTTGCAGGGAACTGAATTCCCTGGAGGATGCAGACACCAGAATAAAGTCAATCTTGTAAACTGAACAAATAAAATCCACATAAACAGTCAAGAAAATTAGTTTAGAACAAACACAAAGAGAAAAGCCACAGTGAGGGATGATGTCACCTTCACAGAGCAGCTAATGTCTAGTTACCGACTCTAGTGAGAACGTTGCTGAGTCGGCAACATTGTTTTTATTTACAAAACATAAGTCATGGGGAAGAATAGATGGAGGGATAAAGAAAAAACACAGCAGTGCATGGGAGGGATTTCCTCTCTGACGTCTGAGGTTGAAGCTCTTGTAGTGCTTTGGATCATCAGGTCCAGGTGCTCCCAGTTTGCCACAACCCCACCCATCAATTAACCTGCAACACACTTCCTGTAGCACAACCAGCAGGCCAACAGACACACTCACAACTGAAAAAAATGTGCAAAAAAATGCTCTTTTATGTTTTATCATCAGACCCAAGAAGTCCAGAAGGCCATGGATGAGAAGAAGTTTGAAGAGGCAGTGAGACTGCGTGGCAGGTACTTTTTTAAATCCTACTATTTTTTTTAAAACAGTGAAGCAACTGAGATTGATTTGCCTTTAAACAAGTTTAAAAGGTTTCAGCAGCATATAAAAGGTTTAAATAGTGTTAATAGTGTGCCCTGGTTGAACTGTGTTTGCATTGATTTTTAATTGACTCTGTGGCAGCAACAGAGCTGACATCCATTGTGGATTTTTTTGTCTTTTCTTTTTACATCTGTCATCTGCAGGAGCTTTGAAAACAATCTGAGCACCTACAGACTCCTCTCCTACCGGAAAGCAGACTCCGAACTTCCAAATGTAAGTATTTTTAAAACTTAATAACAACAAGATATTAAAATATCATCAAATCAATAAGATTGTCATAGTTTTAATTCTTCTAATGTGTCTTTCCACCAGCGGCTCTGACATTTTGTACGTTAGTATATAAGGTACTTCCTGGTCAGGTGCATTGTGGGTGCTGCGGTCTTTTTGTGACACTAACAGAGTCTGTTTTTTCTGTGACTGTCTCTGCCCTGAGGGAGAGGAGGAGGCGGGGGATGAAGAGCAGTTTGATGTATGTGATGAGTAATTAGACTGCAGCTGATCCAGCTTCTGAAGCTTCTGCAGATGTAGTTCACAGAGCAGTTGAGCTTTTTGGCAACTAGTTTAGACCTTTAGTCATCTGTCGATCCCTCTTCTTGTCAACTTTGACTTTGAATTTTCCCGCACTGAGGAAATACACTCAAAAATATGAGTTTAGGAGTGTTTTTTTTGCTTGATATTTATGATATTTTGAACCAAAATGCCATCTTAAGACTATTCTAACATTCTTATTTTTCTTTTAAGACATTTTTTTTAATATTACAGAGACAAAAAGTCTGTTTCTATGGTGACACAGTGCCACAAAAATGACAGTGTCAGTGCTCCCTTTCCGTCGCTCTGTCTGTCATCGCTTATTTCTTCATGGCTCTGCTTAGAAGTAGAAGTGTAGACAAAGTGCAAAGAGTTGCATTAGTGCACTGCAGTGAAGGCGTTCCCACCAGCCCTGCTGTCAAGGACAATCACAGCATCACCTGTGATCTGCTTCAAAATGAATGTGAAGTAGCACTCCTTACAGTTTAAAGTCAAGTCTGTTGAGATTATGGCTGAAAGTGTCTTTGCTTATTCATAACTCAAACTGGAACAGGCACCGTTCTCCCTTTTGTTACAAATGGTCTGCAGAAACTAAAGCTCTGATGCAGGTTGAGTTTGCACAAACAAAAAAATATGTAAAATATAATATAATATATAGATACGCAAATATAAGATTATGGGGTTTTATGTTAGAGTCTGGGGCCTTGTTGATGAGGCAGCTGCAGACGGGAAGAATCTGTTCTTGCTGCGTCAGGTTTTGGTCTTGACAGACTGCAGCCTCTTGCCGGAGGGGAGTGTCTCAAAAACTTTACGTCCGGGGTGGGAGGTGTGGGCCGTGATCTTTCCTGCTCGCCTCAGTGTCCTGAAGGGACGGCAGGTTGCAGCAGATCACCTTCTCAGCACGGCGGATGATGCGCTGGCGGAGGTATTATTTCAGTTTGTTGTCAGTATGATGCCTGAGTTAAGGTAATACTAAATTAAGTACTATAAACATGTTTTATCTGCAAATTCCCTTCTCCGTTTAATGAAAGATAGCAGACTCCTCTGTGTGTCAGTGTTTAATGTTTTAGCTTCACCCAAATAAAATACAGTCTAAACTTAGCAGAGTTATGATTAAAATCAGGAAATATTTAACTCTTTCTTAGGAGTTGTTAAAACTCTGTATTAACCTGTACTGAACAAGTATTGAGGTTTGATACTAGAATCATGTAGAACCTTAAACTTGGAAGTCTTCTCAAGTGCAGTATCGTGAAATAAAAAATACGTTCCAACCATTTTACACTATGAGTTTTGGTATTGAAGCATCAGCAGCGGAGAATTGGACGCCTGTCCGTTTTGAGTTTTGAGGGGCGCAGCACACTTTCTGACCCAACCTTCACATCATGGCAGAATACCAACGTAGCCTTTGTGGTTGAGTGTATGAGGACCAAGTACACAAATACACGAGCTGCAGTAAATACGGACCATGTCGACTCTAAAGTTGGAGTTGAAAGTCGCTCTACACCAGTTGTGCATTGCGTCCTCATACATTTTATACTCAGGAAGTCGTAGCACAGTCGATGAAAAACAAAAAAACTTTAAAGAATAGGTGAAAGGTTACATCTAACTGTTTTCAGTGGAAGCTGCTGCTTCGTTGCATCTTGTAGCAGCATGTAGCTTTTGCATGCGAGGTAATCTTTGCCTGCTGCTGTTCTGCTCTGAGGCGAAGTCTTGCCTGGCTCCTCTACAGTTAATGAGACATGGATGGTATCATGAGGCGGTAGAGATGATCAGCTGTCCTGACGGGCATGGAGAACGATTATTTCTCATTTTCAGTATAATACTGTTGTCATTTAATAAAATAAAAAGAATCAAATATGCATCTGAAAGGAGTGTTTGTCCAACTTCCCTTCTTCATGCTACAGGAAACACTGCTCATCTTCATCGCCTTTTAAAAACACTGATATACCATCTTGTTCAAACCTTACGCCCAAACTTATGCCTGAAGTATGAAAATGTTTTAAAATATGACAAAGCTTGAGGGTGTTGTAACACACGGCGATACTGCATTACAAGTGCTGCGTGTTTAATGAATTTCTGAGTATATTATATGTGTGTGTGTGACTGCTGCTCTCCATCATCCTCAGAGCTCCTTCAACGTGGCGGTGTTGAACGTCGGTGCGCCCGCAGCGGGTATGAACGCCGCCGTGCGTTCTGCCGTCAGAGTGGGAATCACCGAAGGCCACAAAATGTTTGCGGTCAGCGACGGCTTCGAGGGATTCTACAAGGGACAGGTGAACGTGAAACCGATGCACGGTATATTGGGTCATAAGAGCTTAATTCTCTGCAAATCCTGAACATTTCTGCAAGTTTTGTGCTTTTTTTTTTACAATATAATATTTAAGTTTGAATTAATTATTCAGCGGACAGTCATATTGAGTGTATCTTGTACTTTTAGAGCACATGCTGTGTGTTTATTTATTCATCAAGGCTAAAAGGCATCTTTTTTAGCTACTAAATTCACAAACTGATCAGTAAAATAGTCCATAAATAAGATCATACATCTTACACCCTCTCCACAAATACATTCCTAATCGAGCAACAAAAATACAATTTAATGACGACATTTGCAGCCTACAAGTCTGAGCTTGTTTCTGCTAAGTGTTGTGTGTGTGTGAACTCAAGTGCAGGAGAAATGTTTTCAACTTGAATAAACATTACAGTCATGCTGATTTGCTCTCGGTTCTCACGTCACTCAAGTAGAATCATATCCACCTGAACTTGACTCCACCGTGCACTAGTCAACGTTATCTTAAAACGTGATTGGTCAGGCCGCTCTGCCTGCTCTCCCTCGCTGTGATTTCACCACTCTGCACCTCTCTATCATACACGGCGTTCACTATATCTGGCGTCTGCACACTGTCACTTTGCATTCCTCTGTGATCCAGGAGCAAATTCTAATTTTAGCTCCAGAGTGCAGCTCTAGACTTCTGTTTTATTTGCAAAGCTAACTGTTAGCGCTCACTATCGAGAGCTAAAATAAACCCAAGGGTGAGCAACAGTTCCTTGGAGGTCACAGTGACTTTACCGACCAATGGCAGGGAGAGCAGGAAGTGGCGGCGCAGCCTCACTCCTCCCTCTGTGCTGCACAGGGCTACAGCGATAACAATAAGTGTGTCCAGATAAACAGCGCTGCTTACTGTAAGCCAATTACTCCGCTCCTACAGCAGCTACACAACCTACACGCATGCTTTTGTCTCGATTATACTCTGCTGATTGCGTGCGAGCCCTCCACGGACGAACAAACACACAGGTAGACGTTGTCAGCTGCGGAGAGAGTAGCAGTGACCTGTTGGAAGTGAGGAAGCTCAGAGGCGAGTTCTCATATAGAAGGATTAGACGTGATTGAAAAGTGAAGCCGTGATCCCTGGATAAAACCCAGACTAAGTAGGACAGTGATTATAATGAAGAGCTGGTGGTTATATGTAGCTACGCTGGCACAGTAACAGTACAACAGCACAATGATAAGAACGGATACTTAATAATATAAAGAGGAAGAGATACTAGCAATTATTACACTGGTGGTTTTAGTGCTTCATGGGGCCGATTCAACCAAAATACACTATACTTTCATACCTCTAGAGGTATCTTACCATGCAAACAGCTATTTATTGTGCAGATTCTAGCCCCCCCCCAGTACAATGGATTTTATTTGTGGTAATCAAAGAAATTTAAAAAAAAATAATTTAAATAATTCAGCAGCAATGTCTCTTTTAAGACACATTGTGTCTATTAGTCCATATAATCCATAGAACACACTGTATACAACGTCTAAGAGACGATTTCTTTGGTAGAAAATGTTGACCGTGAATCTGGTTCCTTCTTATGTTTGACAGTTTGTGTTATTGACACAGGAGAATTATCCATATAGTGAAATATTAGCTTAAAATGAAATATTGAAGTTTAGTACTTGTAAAATAAAGATAGAAAGTCCAAAAAAAAAAAAAGGAAAATGTGAATATTTATGGCATCTTATGTGTTTTTGTTTTTTTTAAAATCAGATCAAGGAGATCAAATGGGGAGATGTAGGTGGTTGGACTGGCCAGGGAGGGTCCCTGCTAGGGACAAAAAGGTGAGTCAATGCAGTCAAAAAAAGTGGAGCACAATGTGGATGAATTAATTAATGATGATTGTACTGTAGATATTCTTAGTGACTTAAATCCTGCATGAATTTTGTCTCTGCAGTTCATAATTTTTTAGTTTTAGAGTTAAAATTTCTATCTTTCATGCTTAAAAGTCGTGAATCTTTAGAGGAGGATTTGGAAAAACTTACGCAATAAGTTGTAATAAGTCACCCATCAACCCCCTGGAATAATAATCTAATCTAGATTGGTTTGAATTCTTTGTAACACTCATTTAATCCTTATCTGACACTTTATGTTAACTGAAAAACAAACAACTTGTCAAACATCGTCGCTGTGACTGTAACCCTCACATGTTGCACAAGTGTTTACCTGCAGTATGAATTAGAAATAAGAAATTAAATATTGTGTTGTGTTCATAATCACTCTGAGTAATTCTGGGAAAATCAGAATAATTTAAGTTAACCTTGTATAATGATAAATGTAACATACATGTGGATTTAACTGTAACATTGTTTAACTTTTCACTTATTCCTTCATTTATGTGCTAGAACTCTTCCAGGAAAACATCTGGATAAAATCGCTGAGCAGATGAGGATCCACAACATTAACGCTCTGCTCGTCATCGGTGGATTCGAGGTTCGTAACTTTACCTTATTCATGTGCATTAGGCAGTTTATTTACAATACTTTATCTCTCTGAACATGTTTTATCACTAACAATACTTATTATTCTGACTTTGTATCATTTCAATAAGCTACTGATAACTGTATAAAAGAATAATCTGAATAACTTTCATTGTTTATCCTTATTAAACCTGCCATAGTCCATTATTAAGAGCTTCATTTATGATGTTCATGCTGTATTGTGTTGTTTAACATTGACTCCATTTCATTTTCACTGATTTGCCCCATATGACATTTCAATTTACAAAACATGTGTTCACCAAAGTACAATGAAGACACATTTAAATGTCATAGGCTCTCTCCTTGGTTATCACTTTATGGTCAAGCTGCAAAGCCAAAGCTTGTGATGATTTGGATGTAAAAAGTCAAATGAATCATAAAAATGAGCTTGATTGTCTCATATTTGGAAGGTTTCAGGTTTTTAACCGGCAAAACTTAGTTACATTTTTTAAAGAAATACAACTTTGTGTGCTGTCATTTGATAGATGAACTAAAATAAAATGTAAAATTCTAAAAATAACAACAAAATACAACAGTAAAATAATAAATAGATCTAACTAAAAAATACAATTTCAATAAAATTCTGTTAATTGTTAAAAATACAGTGGTTTTTGACTTTCGCAGCTTGACCAGGAAATAAACATGTCCCCGTGTTTGTCTTTGTGTGTGTGGAGCTACACTGTCTACTTCCTGTGTTTCACACTGTCCGTTGTGATTGGCCTGGCTCTCTCCCATTAGCTTCTCCTACCAGTTTAAACCTCCCCAAACCTTTTGTTTGTCCCTTCCCGCCATCGCTGCCTCTGTTGCATCACCCCTGTGATCCAGGCTCCTCCCAGAAGTCGGCTCAAGCCCCACCCGCCTCCAAAAGCCCCTCCCACTCCGCTATAAGCCCCTCCCACAGCCCGTTTATGTCTCCTCGCTGTTCAACAACACAGCCGAGCTCTGTCCTGATGTCATACTATGGTACATCTATATAGGAAAATCCAGAAAATTAGAAAATTGGTATTAAATCTCACAAAATCTTGCTTTCTCTTTATATTTAATTATCAATAACCTTCCAAAGTTTAGCCGATAAACGTTGGTGCATGTGTTGCATATTTTTGCAAGTGCATACGAAATGGGTAAAGTTAAACAAATTAATATTTTCACATAATATTAATTATGTGAATTATCACCAACTCTGCAGCTCTGCGGAGCATTAAGCTTCTATTAGATCATTTATTTTACATCAGCATTGACCATAAGCAACTATCTGGTGAAGAAAGTGAAACATTTAGCAGCTGAAGAGACAGATAGTTTTCTCAGGAGTTGGTGGAGCCAAGCAGAGCTAAAAGAAAGGGAACTTTTGAATCATGTGGATGCTGGATGTGTAAACAGAAAAAAACATAATGAAGTGCTGCAGCTTTAACAACATTGATATCTTATATATGAACACCTGAAGGTAGTGTGTGTGCCAGTGATCCACACCTGGGTCGAATCAGGTGAAGTGTAAATATGGAGCATCTTAGTCACATGTTGAATGTTACCTGATGAAGACGTGATGTCAAAACGTTGTAATTATACTTAATAAATCGTCTTTTTAGGAGCATCTATTCAGCGTGTTGATGCTCTTTTCTCTTGAGATTGTCTACGAATTGGAAAAACAGGTTACTTTGAAGATTAGTTTAATACTAATAGTATGTAATACAGACTTTGGACAGAGCTCCGCTGTTCCTGACTCCTCCTACTGAGTTGCTCTTAAAACTCGCCTCTGTCCTCTTGTCCACATTACCTGTAAAGACTTCGGCACTAGGCCTCTTCATCTTCCTCCCTCACATCATCCCCCTTTGTCTGAACGTCCTCAACAACAACAACAACAACCAATAAGACGCTGGCTCTTACTGCTGCAGGCCTACGTGGGATTACTGGAACTTTCTACTGCTCGGGACAAATATAACGAGTTCTGCGTGCCCATGGTTATGGTCCCCGCCACCGTCTCCAACAACATACCCGGTTCAGACCTCAGCATTGGCTCAGACACGGCTCTGAACGCCATTACTGATGTAAGTGAGGCTGGGGTCACGTGTTTCAAACGCACCACCGCCCAGCCTGTCCAGAGTTTGGGGCTTCGCTGATCGACAGCTCGCATCCTCACGTTAACAAGCAGAAGGTCTTTTTTTTAGACAGATTAAAAACTTAATCATAGGGCCACACACATATATTGACAAAAAAATCATCCTGTGATATATTAAGCTAAATTTTGCAATTGTGACATTAATTGAAATATAATAAACAGACCCTTTGTGCCAAAATAATATGCTTAGAAGATTACAAAAAACTTGATAAAATAGTTAAAAAAGCAGACTCATGATTTGTAAACTTGAAGTAGATCATATTACAGTTTTGCTTTCTTTTAAATATGAATATATGATTTAGGTTTTAGGGTGTTAGCTACAGGTGTTGATACTGTAAAGCAGTGCTTTTCAAACCAGCAGACAGAGATATTATATGGAGGCAGTTAAATTAATCTTATCAATGTGGGAACAACAAACAAGAGTGCTCTGATGTTAGCAAGGCTATCAAGATCCATTTATTCAGAAAGCAAAACTACAGGTTTAGTACAAGATGGACTGATTTTTGACAGGGAAGAAAGAAAAGGTGATACTCAATAAAATCTAATCAACATCTAGAATATAACAAATACAATCCTGTCAGTGTAACAGGAGTATTTGTGCCTAAAAATTAGCAAAATGTGTGAAAAGAAACACATCAATATGGCTTGTTTTGTTAGTAGTTTCCCCAGATTGTTAATGGTTGATATAATTGAAATAAGGGTGAAGTATTATTATTATTATTATTATTATTATTATTATTATTTGGCTTCTTAAGGGAGGCATGACAGAAAAGCTTGAGATCCACAGCTGTAAAGTGTCAGTGGGCTGTTATATTTCCAGTGTAAATACTGGCAGCTCCCAACTCTATACCATAAAGGAACGTACAGACTTAACCCTCTGCTGTCACCTAAACAAAACCATACCATAATGGTAGTAAATAGTGGTTGACTGGCAACACATTCTCACTCAATAATACTACAGAAAGCTTTTAATACTGGCCCTAATTGACTTAAAATAAATAAAATATCCTGAGTTCGATGCTGCAGCCTCAGGGGCTGCCACATTGTTGCTGCATCCAGCACAGTGGATCAGGTTAACGTCCTCACACACACCAACAGTAGAAAACCTTTGTTGCTGGTTGTTGTTGGAGGCGAGCTGATCAGCGGAGGTCCCAGGTAAGTGTCGGGGCATGCAGTGACGTGTTGTGGCGTGTTGTGGCATGTTTTTTTTTTTTTTTTTGGCGCGTGGCCCTGGCGTGTTCGTGGCGGCCCTCTCTGTGTTTATTTGGTAAACAGCAGATGACTGGACTGCACGGCGGTCTGGTGGAACGCAGCAGGATGCTCTCCGCTTGCTCCGTCTCATCCAAAACGGCACAGAGTCAGTGCGGTTTTGGAGAGTAAGTGTGCATGCTACGTAGGCATGCGCAAGTCCAGCATCACTGAATGCAGTCATGGTTTTAGTCTTGTTATTGTTTTGAGGTCAGGCTTTCTGTCCTGACTTCCTCCAGGCTGCATACCTGATTTTAAAAAAGACAGAAAAACGCTCTTCGCTTCTTGGACATAAAAGGAAACATCGCTCAGTGCTTCTGGAGTCCCACCTCTGTCTTTATCTTATCGCGTCAACACTACTACGTGTCAGCCAGGATGGACCCCCTCCTCCACCCCCACCCCCTCCATCCCATCTCCTCTTAGCCAATGGGAAGCCAAAGCCGCTGTCACCCGGAGAGAGCCAGCCAGCAGCACACACACACACACACACACACACACACACACACACACACACACACACACACACACACACACACACCAACACCAACACACACACTGCAGGTCATACACGCTATACGGAGCTGCATCTTTAATAAAAACGGCTCCCTTTGCTTGTGTCCTGACCACTAGAGTTTACATGTACTAATAAAATGACTGAATCTCCTGAATCATCAGTATCACTGACCCAGTTAGTCGCTTTTTGCTTTGAGCTCCTCTAACTGTGATATACAGTGTGTTTACTTCCCAATTAAAAGCTTAATGGGAGACTGAGACAGCTACTCAAACAATCATGATGTGATAACTATGTTGTAGATGTTTAGTTGCTGAGCTTTTTGAGTTTTATATTTAAGTGACAAATCTTTCAACTGAGCTGAATAAAATGATTTAAATCAGAAAAGTGATCAATAATTTTCAGCTGTAGTGATGACAAGTAGAAGCAGTACCAGACTTTACTTTTTAAATAAACCGATCCTCAACAGATTAATAGGATTCATTATGTTTAAACATAGATATCTTAAAACAATAAATTACAAGTATTTAGTGTTCTTTTCAGGGTTGGAAAAGCTCCTGAAACAGCATTTAACAGTCACCAACTCCACACAGTGAAAGATTATCTCGTAACCCTTGACAACCCGGCAAAAATGCTTCATACTCAGAGTTTTCAGATCTTTTAGAGTTCTCATTTGTTGTATGCATAAAAATTTAAATGTGCACCAATATCAGAAACCAATAAATAAATAATAAAACTTTGGGAAAAACATTTAGCCTTCTCTTTGTTAAGTTTAATTGGCTTTCCAAAGTCTGTTTTATTGACGTCTGTTGCTGCACATATTGCATTATTTCCTGTTTGTACAAAACACAATACTTCTTGTTTACTGTCAAAAACCACCGTATGCTATGAAAATTAATATACAGCACGTAATGCAAACAATTGGTTTGTTGTATGGAATAGGGTTACAGCTTTAGTTTCAGCCTGACCTGTCAAGTTACCATGGTAACCGTGGATACAAGCCAAGGGAGCCACTGTGCACCACGAAGCAGCCTGTAAAACACCGGTAGTTCTCCCACATTAGGACACACTGATGTGATCTCAGATATGCAGTGTGCCCCCTGGTGGTCTAACCCCCGTATTACGGCTGCCACCATCAGGCCTTTGAGTCCCTGCTGCAGCTGTACGAGGCCCGGGCCGAAATCGAGGAGTTTTGCATCCCGATGTGCATGCTGCCTGCTACCATTAGTAACAATGTGCCCGGCACAGACCTCAGTATCGGCGCAGACACGTCCCTCAACGCCATCGTGGAGGTAAGGGCCCAGCCGGAGAGAACGAGAGAAAGACATTATCAGGGAGGTAAAAGTACCTGTTTTAGAAAGAAGATAACTGCTAGTGCTCACTTTTTAGCCCCCAAAACATGGAGAAACCTTGAGTTAACTTATCAAGATACGTAGAAAACACTGTTTCATGTTAAATTATCATCTGAGTTCATCTGAAACTTTTGTACGAGCAAACAAAAGTAAAAGCACCACCAGCCTGTGAGTACACACATCCCTGTTTTGTGAAATGCCAATCCGAAATGCAGAAACTCCAGTGACCACAATGCACTTGCATGTCAGTGAATGCAGTTTTACTGATCATGTGCAGCATTTTTTTTTAGACAGTTTTGTTTCATATCCTTCTGTTCCTGCTGGTGAAAGTTTGTGATGCTGTTTGTGTTTGAAACGTGCATCACTGTGACGTTTACCTTTTTTTACCTGCTGTAAGTTTAGTATAAGGTGAGTGAAGTCCGCCACCAGAAACAATACAGTGAGTCTCAAAACCTTAGAGAACTATGATATGTATTTAGGTTTCTGAGAAGGTGAATAAGACCATAAACTGAAGTCTTCTGACAGACTGGTAGACTTCACTCATCTGATTGGAACAAACGCTCAGTAGAGATGCACAAGTCGACTCTGATGTGATCTTCATATACTCAGCGTCGCCATCCATTCTGACTAAATGATTCCTTCCAGTGTGGAAATCTGTGTTGATCTGCAGAAAACCGTTATTTCTCAGTGAGCTACTAAATCTACTGTACATAGTACAGGAATGATAAGCTAATGCAGATCTACACTACTTTTAACAGGATTGTTTACTGTAGATCTAACATCAAGCTTACAGTTAAACTGTTAAACTAAAGGAAAAATGGCTTGTTACTTTCCAACGGTAAGAAAAGATTAACTGAGCTCAGGATCAATTTTGTAGTCGCTTACAAGAAGAAAAAAAAAACATACCAAAAAAAGACAAACAATCCTCATCTTTAATAGCATGTAAAGTTGTTTTTAGCTGTCCAAAGTATGTATTGTCCAGCAATACTGTTGGTTAAAAAGGCAATTTCTCATGTTTTATTGAAGCTCATAACATATTCTAAGCACCCATGAAAAGACCAATAAATGTACAATAGACTGTACAAACATCTTAGATATTGAGATATTTTTACATTATGTCAAACAACCTGATCTCGCTCACTTCTCTCTAATCCGTCTGCTGACCTGTCAGTGTGTCAGTTTGATATACCGTCAGCTGTGAATAAGGAGTCGACCTGTGCATCACATGTCTACTTGTAGCATGGACTGTAAAATGTAAATATGGCTGCATGTTTACTCAGTATTTTATATACATTAAAGTAGAGCTGGTAATGATCATTTTAATTTATTCTACTATGGATTACTTGTTGGATTAATTCACCACCAAAGAATAAGATTATTTTATATGATGTGATACTGAAAAAAGCAGTAATTGAATTAATTTTCCTGTAAATTGAAAATGTTTCAGCTCTACTTTAATGACTGTAAATGTTTTTGTCCCTGTCGTAAGCGAATCTGCCATTTTGATTTGATAACAGTATACGTGTGTGTGATTCAGACATGTGACCGCATCAAGCAGTCAGCCAGCGGCACCAAGCGGCGGGTCTTCATCATCGAGACCATGGGGGGCTACTGTGGCTACCTGGCCACCGTTGGCGGTCTGGCTGCAGGCGCCGACACGGTCTACATCTACGAGGAGCCCTTCGACATCCGGGACCTGCAGGTCAGAGATAAACATCTGCTTACAATAAAAATACCTGTTTATAACCTTTTATCTCCCCATTTGAGTGTTTTTCCTGTCGGGAACTCCTTTAGTTGTATATTTCATCCTCTTATCTATATTTCATAACTTTATTTAACAGTATAAATGTTGCCCTTGGCTGTAATAAAGCACCACAGATCACACGTTACCGTTCACATGAGCTTCCGTGAGTCCGTCACTGCCTCTGCCTGGAACGTTTTAGGAGGAGCGTACAGGTGACCCAGATTATGACAGTGCGTATGAAGCAACTTATTAATAACCTCTGAGCTGCATCACTCATTTCCACTGATCCCATCAACACAGATCAGGTCGGGATGATTAGAGACGTCAGGGTCGTCACCGTGTTTATGTTCTTGTCACAACGTCTCTGTTATTGATTAATTAATAAGACTTTATGCTTTTACTTTGGAGAAATAAAAACGATTTGGTTGTTTGTAACACTATACTCCTCTGTTTTTAATATACAACCATACCATGAGAGGTGAGAGATGGTGGTTTAAATACTTTACTTCCTAATTATATTTTACAAACTGCAGCAGTGATATGAATTTAAAAGACGATCAGAGCTGCTTAACACCCAAACAGTGGAGTTAGCCTCCCCCTGCTGGTGTAAATCTCACCCTGCTTCTCTCCGTCCTGGGGAGCAGCGATGAGATGAGACCGAGAGGCGTGTGATTTGTGGCTGGATCGATCGGCTGCAGGTGCAGGTCGCAGGCCGCCGTCGCTCCGGTTTAACGTGAAGCTTCGTTTCTGCGTTTTCAGGCCAACGTGGAGCATCTGACGCAGAAGATGAAGACGAGCATCCAGAGGGGTTTAGTGCTCAGGTGAGGATCAACACTCACATACTGTTTCAATTTCAGCCTTTTTTTTTTTCCTGTTACATTTCTAAGCCACTATTGTTTTCCTTGCATTACCTCACTGCACAAACTCTTTAGCCTGTGGGATTATGGAAGTGTATTTGTGACAGCGAGGGAGGAAAAATACTTCCATATTCTATTGGTAATGTAAATAATCAACATTTTGCAACGCTGTTATTGTAAATGCATATTTGTTCTCAATTAACGAGATAAAATCAGTCGGTCTTGTCTGTATTTGACATCGAATCAACCTTACAGACGTTATTTCATGTCATCTATTGAGGCTATTTTAGTCCACTGCACCATCACGCTGTGTAAATTGCTCCCGGCAGGATGGAGGTCTGTGGAAATAGGACAAATGTAGTGTTTTGAACGGTGTGTGTAGGTCACATTGTGTGTCTGTGCTGCTGAGGTTTGCACCTGCATGATTTCACTATTACAAGATCACCTAAAGCACAGTTGTGTGTCGCAAGCGGCTCTGCGGGGTGACAGTGGACAGCGGGATGATGCTCTGGCTCAAGGGCAACACGAGCACTGGTGGTGTAGAGAACCAGCAGTCGGAGGACACTTAGTGGGTAGCCTGCTTAAAGGGCTGGTTCACCCATATTACAAAAACAAGCCACTGTCAAATTTTCGTAGCGAGTATTTCTTAGGTTGAAACTAATTCCAGTGAAACCAGTTTACAGCAGCTTCTGTTGGGGTAACTTTGTTTTTTTTTATTATTCTGGTGAACTGACCCTTTAACCAACCTGTTGCCCCGGTGACTTGTGTGTTTTTAGGAATGAGAACTGCAACGAGAACTTCACCACTGACTTCATCTACCAGCTGTACACCGAGGAGGGACGAGGAGTGTTTGACTGCAGGAAGAATATCCTTGGACATATGCAGCAGGTCGGTCCCACACACACACACACACACACACAAATACACACTTCCTGTGCATTATTGGCATCAGCCGAATTCATTTGTAGATGTCTTGCAGTTGGCTGTTTGTAAGAAATTATATTATCCTTTAAGCAGCTATAATCAATATTTTTAATAATTAATAATGCATGAAATGATAGTGTGTAATGTGTGCAGAGACTCTGCAGCTCCCCTCAGCTTTATGTAGCTTTATAGTGAGTTTCAGCTCATTGTTTAGCTGACCGGCTGCAACTTTACTGTTTTATTTCACTCTCAGCATTGTTTTCAGAGAAAAAGCTCTAAAAAAGCCACTACCTGCTCAGCACCAAATGGCAAACAGACACAGTTAGCTGGTGAACATAATGGAGCATTTAGCAGCTAAAGAGCCAGATATTTCCCTCAGGAGTTGATAGAGAGCAAAAACAGAGCTGAAAGAGAGTGAATATTGGATTTGCATTCACCAGGTGGACAGAAACACGACTCTAAATGAATGATAATGTTGCTGCGTAACTGCAGGATGTGGAAATGAACAACTGTTTGCTATCAAGTTCAACTTAAATGTTATGAAGTGCAGTGTTGTGTTTCTGTTGCCCTCAAGTGGCCAAAAAAAATCAGTTAATGCAGGTTTAAATTCCAACACCAGTGAGATAATCATGCTCATGGAAACAGGGAGCTGTACACCCTGAACAGGTTGCCAATCTGTTTTAATAAAAATATATTTCCTCTTGAAAGGGAGGAGCTCCATCTCCATTTGATAGAAACTTTGGCACCAAAGTTGCTGCTAAAGCCATCCAGTGGATCACACGGACGCTCAAGGAGTCTTACAAAGGAGGTAAAACAAAACTCCTGTTTGATACATCATGCTATGAGAGTGTGTTCATGTCTGTGGTTAAATCTAGATTGTGTTGTTTGTCTCAAATGCAGGGAGAGTGTTCGCTAACTCGGAGGACACCGCCTGCCTGTTGGGGATGCGTCGCAGAGCCATGGTCTTTCAGCCCGTGTCACAGCTGCAGAGCGAGACTGACTTTGTGTAAGAAAAACAAATTTTCACAGTTACACAACTTTCCAGCAGAAATTAGGATGATTTACAGTCCTTACCTGTTTGGCAGCAAGTTCCTGTTTGATTCTTAGAGATTTCTTTTCAGTTAAGACACAAATTTAATCCCATAATATTGGATTCTTGACCCACCACATAACTTGAAACTATTAACGTTAATAATGACTGCATGTCCGCCTTGAAAAAGTTCCATACCCGCATAGAAATACTGAAACCCAACTTGTTATTTTCAGGTGATGCTGAGGTGAAAGACTTAAGTTTTAAATTTCCTTCTTAGATTTAAAATGTCACTTCTGGGCAGAGAGGAAGGTAGCCTCTTAACATCCACCCTTTTTTGGGGGGGAATTTTCATGTATTTGGCACACCCAAATGGAAAAGCTTATAATAGAAGAACTGTGAGGCCAAAATACATGTATTAGGCTTCATTTGAAAGGTAACATCTTCTAGTTTCTGGAAATGTGCTTGTTTAGCTTGTGGCTAAAACACAACCAAAACTACATCAGTTCAAATAAGGCTAAAAAAGTGTTTTTGGTCCTTGTCTACAATGAGTCATATTTGAATAACAATAACTAGGACACGCTTTATGCCAGAACTATGTAAATCACCACATACCTTCTACATCTTGTCAACCACACCTGTATAAAACTCCAGACCTCCAGATCTAACCTTATCAGATGTCTAACCTCATGGTGTCACTGGTGTCCCAGAACCTCTCCAAGTGGCCAAATTGTGCCAATCGCTTTTATTCATTACTGTGTGATGCTAAGCTGCTTACAACTGGCTTAAGCAGGTTTCCGGTGATCCAGTGGATGTTTAAGAGGTTAACTTGGACAGATGAACCTACAGAGTGACTCTGAGGACAGAGAGAAAAATCCTCATCGGCACATTTTGTGTTTTCAGCCACAGGATCCCGAAGGAGCAGTGGTGGCTGAAGCTCCGTCCGCTGATGAAGATCCTGGCCAAGTACAAGACGAGCTACGACGTGTCCGACTCCGGCCAGCTGGAACACGTGACCCGGTTCCGACCTAAAGAGACCAACACCATGTCGGCCATCTGAACCGCCGCGCTACTGCCAGAGAACACCTTCACTCCGACAAGAAAAACAGCTTCACAAAAAACAGTGACAGCTACTCACACAATGACTGACTGAGCGCCGATCGACACGAGACAAATTTAAGTTAGATTTTAAAGGATAGAAGGAAATTTTAAAGAAGTTATTATGAACGGTAGAGTCTTGGTACTCTTCAGAAGGGATCTTCTATATTTTAGATGATGAAATTTGAACGTAGCGGTTTGGAATAGAGCTCTTTATAGGAAGTAGTTTCAACTAGCTAGCATAGCATTTTCAAGATCCCCAATTAAAGTTATTACATACTGTATATGCACTCCTAATCATGTACTGTATTCAAGTTTTAGTCCTGAAATTGTAGCTATATCTGAATTTTTTTTTTTTTAAGCGACCTAGCTGTGAATTCAGTAAGGCTGAGGCGATCCATCAGAAGTCTAGCTTTTGTCATTTTTCTTATTTTCTACAGCACTTTGAGCCCCGTCGTTAACATAAAACCCCACAAGCTGCTTATAAAAAGAGAGAATATATGTATCGAGAGGGTCACACGCTGTCCGTCTAAAAGCCTGTTCACACCGAGGATAAATTATCTACCATCTTGATTGTAAAATGTGACTCCCAGAGGTTTAGTGAAGCTTTAAGATGAGCCAGCTGTGTGTGTCCTGTCACCTGCTACTTTAAATGTGTGTATGAATGTGTGTGTGTGTGTTGTGTTGTTGCCGCCTTTGCTGTTTGTATCCACCCCTGGGCTTTGTACGTGGCATCCTATAGTGGTTATTTGTGAGTAGGGTCCTGCTGGTGCTGTAGTTTGGCAGTGAAGTGGAGAATGTCTGAAACTGTACGCAACATTAACTTTATGTGCTGGCAGTGTGACGTGAGTGTCCTGTCGCAGAGTAATAAAGCATTTATTGTGTGAAAAAGTCTTTGTGTGTTAATGTTGTGTAGCCTGTTTTTGAGGTTTTTCTAAAAACAGAAGAACCACAGCAGAGAAAAACACAAAAATCACCACATTTGAGCTGCTAAATAAAGAGCCGACTCAGGTTTTATATTCCAATATGATAATGTAATAGTCACAATTTCATAAATATGTACATGATGGTTTAAACGGAGAGAACGGTGATAATCTGAACACTCGGGACGTGACTACAACACTCATTAGGAAACATTCACCCTCTCTGTACCGCGCGCTCCAGCTCATTTGCTGCCATTTTTAAAAAAAAATCCTATAAATAGAATTGGCTTTGTGTTTTTAGTTCATAGTTAGTTCTTCCACTGTTGTACATCTGTAGTCCAGTTCAGTTTTCAATTAGAAAAATACCTACTGATAACATTATTTAACAATCCACGATGGATCTTTCTTTATCGTCTCGTTCTCCGGGCCCAAGATGGCGACGCCACACGTCCTCTGACCCACGCCGAGGTACCTGTGGGAGAACGAGAGCTCAGTTACATGTAGAAATGTTATTTTCTCCTCATTTTTCTTTCATTACTATTCTAAATAACAGGTAAAGATTTTACCTTCCAGCCACATCCACCAGGTTTTTATGATTGACAGCAAAGAGTCTTTCTCTGTAACTCTGCTTCATCTCGTCTGTGATTCCACTGAGGAAGCGACCCATCCCTGCAACACAAAGACCAGATGAACTTACTAAGATCTGCTGCTCTAAAGCCTCAACAAAAATAAAGGCAGAGCAACCAAATCAGGGCTGCAGCTAAGGATTATCTTTCATGATTGATTAATCTGTTGATTATTCTTATTAAACCATTAATTATTAAGTATAAACATGATAGAAAGTCTAGAAAAATGCCCATTAAAATATTGTCAAATTGCCTGTTTACTCTGTATATGAAACAGAAAAACTGCTAAAAGAAACTCAAACTTCAACAGAAAACCGAAGAAAAAGATGCCACAGCTTAGAGAGCACAACAAACAACTGAAATCTCAATTTAGATGTCTACAAATCTGAACTCACAGGAATTTATAGCATATCTAATGATTACAAGACCCTCTGGAAAACTAGAGGAGCACTGAACCTACATTGTAGTTTCATTACATTTGACTACATTAAATGTTGACGGCTCAAAAGATTTGATGAATTAAAGCATTTAGTGCAGGCAGGATTTCAGGATGTATTTGTTCATTCATTGTCTCACCTTTGTCTGAAGGGGCCACAGGTGCGTCGACCGCTGAGAAGACTGACAGCTTGGCTTCGTCGATGTCTTGCTGGGTGAACTGGCCTGACTTTGCCCAGTCCACACCTTTACGAAACGCCGACAAGGTCTGCGTCGAGTTCGGGTCCCTTAGAGACAGAAGAGAAATAAACTCTGATGAACTTTCATGGTTTAAACTTGAATCATTAATGATAAATATTTTAAACTGAATTTATTTAATAGCCTATATTTTCCTCCCCAACTGATGGATTGAAGTACGTCCATATTTTAAACAGTAATACTTTTTTTATCCCAGGAGTTGAAGACTAATGTTCTGATGTTAACTTTTCATTTTTCTTTACATAATATGTTTAAATGTTACAATACAGTCAAACATTGTGATGATTTGTATTGAAATGCTTCCCACCTGTACGAGTAAAAGGAGAACAGACCGCCTCCTCCCATCCTGGCCCCGCCCCCATAGGCTCCGCCCTTCTCACGGATCTCTCCGTGGAGATATTTTGCCGTCATCATCCTTCCCAAGAGACAAAGACTGACGGAGGAAAGAGAAGCTGGTATCAGACTAGGATCTAGATGATTTTTACTGATTTAGATAAAGTTGTGATGTCATTCAGAGAAAAGCAGGAGCTTATACTACAGTCGTACTACAGAAATAACAGATTAAATGACATTTAGTGAAGAATGAGTCACCTGGCGTAGTCCTCGTGGTTGAACGGTACCGTACGAATAGTCTCGCTGACAAAGTTGACGGGGAAGGGCAGCTGGAAGAAGGTTTTCATCTGACACGGCTGGAAATTTGGCTCCTGTGGAGGAAGAGGAAGTGTTAAATAGGTTATTATTGAGAAATACCTGCAGGGATTTTTCTTAGACACTAATAAACAATAAGAGTACACATTTAGCACAATTAAAAGGTGTTATATGCATGTATGTATATTATATATTCATATAAACCACCATAACTGAGACATTGCTAGTCTTATTCTCACACAAGCACCCACATCATTTAATATTCAGTCTTGAAATCAAGGCTACATGTTCGATGTTCCCTCCAGATTCCAGTTACAACGACAACTTTCTTTTTTTTGCTTTATGATAACAGTGATTTTCCAGCTGTTCCTGTTTTGTGTTTGTTCTGTTTATGGTAATTAATAAACTCGATGTGGCAGAGATTCATAGATGACAAAACAGTTACGTCACATTTAAAAATGACAAACAGCACAATATGGATAAAAAAGGCAAAACTAAACTTACGGAGATGAGTTTCTTACTTGGCCCGGAGTCGTCCAGGAGGTCTAGTGGCCTCTGTATTAAAAGAATAACAATCATTTTTATTTGATAGATAAATCAGTATATCAAACATTCTGGCTGGTATGATCATTCAGTACGCCTGTTGAAAGCTTACCTCGGTAATATTTGATCGGACAGGTTTGCGCTCTTTTCTGTTTCCAGCAACGTCCTTCATAAAGTTCTCCAACTGTCCCGCTGCGTCAGACATTTTCTGTGGAGTTGCATTAACCGCACACCTGTAAGGACATTTCAAGTGAGGAAAACGTATAAGAACTAATACATTTACAATAAAAAAAAAATCTTAATTGCACTAATTAGAGCAAAATAAACAGCAGCGATGGACAGAAAGAAGAACTTCAGGTCTGTGGGGGTTTCATACAGACAAATCCCTCTGCAGTCAGTGATCATATAACCCAACAGGGAGCTCTGATACAGTGTGCAGGTGCTTCATGTATCTAATCATATGAACCCACCTCATGTTGTCAGGATTGAGAAGGTGTTTTTTGATCCTGGGTAGAGTTCGGATGACCTGGCCCAGGTCTGACATCTCAGCTATCCTCTTCATAAACTTCACCTGATGTTCAAATAACCAAAAACATAAAAAACTGTCTCACAAACTACCTTTACTCAAAAAAAACTTAATTTGAAGACATTAAAAGGGTCTCTGATAATAAAGAACCACATCTAATGTCTGGTCTGGGCAACAGGGCTAAAATCAATATCACAGTATTAACCTCAGTAAGTACTTTTGTTAGTTTTTAATGACATTATATGATAGTTGGACAGTTGAAAGTAGAAACTGAATAATAAAGATACTCAAGATATACATATATGTAGTGTACAATACCTGTTCCATCCCACCAAAAGTCTCCTGCAGGTCTCCCGCTGGAGTCAGGTGACGGCCTGCCCGGGTCATAGCGTACAAGTGACCAGAGTTGGAGATACCGTTGGCCAATTCCTGTGCTGACATCATCACCAGCACCCTCAGACGCTCCTCGTTATCAAGGTGGGGGCTGAAAAAAAGGTGTTAAAGTTGGGTTATTTAGCTACAACAATTAGTAGCTTAATTTTCAGCATCCATGAACGAGATCAGTGCTATTTTTGTGGATTGTTAGAGGACTCACCTGTTGAATATGTCGCTCCACAGCTCAAACATGTGAGGAAGGTTCCTCTCCAAGCAGGAGGAGGACAGGAGGACGCCCTGAAACATACCGAACACACAGATTTGGTGGTTTGAGAAGCAGCGCTGTAACTAAAAACATCACTGGTTCCAAAACCTGAAGCAGTAAATCAATTTTCAACAGAACTTCTCACTCATTCATTCATTTCCAGGCAGGCAGAAAGCTGCAGCTTATCCCAGCATGCACTGGGCTAAGAGCAGAAAGGCAAACGACCATTTGCCAGGCTGGCACTGATTTACAATTTGCTGATTTGCGTGTGTTTTGAATTGTGGCAAGACATTTTGGTATGGCAACCTCTTTTGGTTGAGGTTTCAGACACAGATAGGTTGAGCTGGCGCTGACCTGCTCGTACATGTCCAGCTGGGTAGAATCAGGGATGACTTGGGTGGAGATAGACATGCCCCCTGTCCTCAGCTCCTTCTGCTGGGCCTGTTGTCTGTAGTCCAGAGCTCCACAGCCCATCCTGATTAAAACAGACAGACATACACACTTTCTTTGATATGTGCTTTGCAAGTTAGGGTACAGCCTAAAAGTACACATAAATAATGGTCCATCTGTGCCGATCTGACATTTTAATTACAATAAACACACTAAATCAATCCACACCACCATCACCATCAACCACAGTGCTCTCCAAGCTTCAAACACCTCTGAACTACCATTTCTCTGTATCTGTCTCACCATCTATACCCTCCAAATCCTGGTCCCTTCTACACAGACAGGTTAACTCACCTGGTAATAACGCTGCAGAAGAGAGGGACATAAAGCCTGAGGTCCTCTGGCAGGGTGTTGAGACTACACATGGCTCTGAAGTAAACCAAACCGTTAGTGGGCTGCTCACAGTACTGCACCGGAACGCCTCCTGCAGAGATCAGGAAACCACTTTCAAATCAGTTGTTTCAAAACCAGAAACCTTGACTGTGATATTTCTGACCACATTTTCATTATTGTACAAGTGTGATATAAAATGTAATAAAACAGTATACCTGCAGTGCTCATTTGAACAGGAGTGATGGGTATCGTGGGCTCGATGTCGGACACTTTGACTGCAGGTAGACAGGAGGCGTCCTGGGTTTTACTCTGAGCATCCAGCAGCTCCAGACCTTTACAACAAGAGACAATATGACGCTGTAACGTCTAGTCTAGTGGATGGATACTTAGTCACAACTGCTGGAAGGGAACTGCTCAGAAATCTTCCTGTTCATTTTCGACAACACAGAAAACACAGAATCCCCACATGGATCTGTGAAGTTATCGTTACCTTTCTCATAGATCTGCTTTCTGTCGCTGTCAGTCAGAACCTGGATCTTTTTCTGGAGCTTCTCCTCCTCGGCCTTGGCTTGTTTCTCTAGGTAGGCTTCATCTGGGCTCATGGACAGGGTCAGTCTGTGTGTGTTCTCCTGCAGGACAAGTTGACGGGAGGTGGAGGAGTTGAAGAGGTGAAGGACGGCAAAAATTAGCATTAAACCTTAAAATTCTACCAGAGGGACTCAGGTGAAGCCACTTTTGACAGCAAGTATCTGTCATGAACGTGAGAAAGACATAAAAACTCAGCCAGTTTCTGCTCTGTAGCTGACCTCCCAGTAGAGGAGGGAAAGAGGAAAGAGAGACTCCCTACAGGAACCAATACAGGATCATATGATTACATCAGGGCTCTATTATGACACAATGCAAATACTACAATGTAGCTCTTTGTCATTACACGTTTGTTTGTGGGACTTTCAATACTGGTTAACATTTTCCTTCCTCAAGGATGTATGAGATGCCTTCTGATACATGCAACTGGCAATGACTTCTGCATGTTGCCCTGTTTTCTCTGATATCTGCTAACTTATACATACATAAATACATACATACATATTTCGAATTGTTTTATTCACCTTAAAGTAGTGTCTGACTTTGTCCTGGAGGAAGCGTGGGTTTTCCTTCAGTGCTTGTCTGAACTTTTCAACACTGTCACTGATCTGCAGCAGCTCCACGGGGTTGCCGTCATGATTCCACGATGATGCTATGTACTAAACACACACACACACACACACACACACACACACACACACACACACACACACACATGTAATGTTAAGAGTGAGACAAAAGACTCAAACAATGTAATCAAAGTAATAGGTTCTGACACTGAAACAATCTTCCTCAGTTTCTACTTTATCAGACAAAGAAAAGCTACTTATGCTTATTACATACATGTCTAACTGTTTAACAGTGTTCTTTTTAGAGATCATAGATTTTGGAGAGAGAGTATACTTTTATAGAATTGCAAAAACAAATCCAAGAGAAAGAAATCCGCAAACTGCTTCGTATTTAAGAGACAATAACCATGGAAATGTTTACATTCTTTGTTTGTTTAGGAACATACACTTTACAGGGAAAAGCAAAGAAAAACACTAGAATTCATGCACAGAGAAGGCAAACTAACATCCTTAGTGTTGCTAAAAACCTCCCACGTAGAGGTTTATAAATGTGCCGTTGACGTAGCTGAGAAAGTCCTTGTTGTTGTTGTTGTTGTAGAAACAAGATGAAGGTTAGAGATAAACAGCAGTGAGCTCACCGAGGCCAGAGACAAGCCGAAGCTGGTGGACTGGTGCTTCATCTGGATCTCGATCTTGTGGAGGAGACCCTCGATCCTCTCCTCCTCGAAGCCGTTCCTGTGACGGATGATGAGGAGGAGGAATAAGTTGAGATGATCTTGCACAACATAAATGTGGAAATGTTTTTTTTTTTTTTGTGCTTCATCCTGTTGACTCATTTACTGAGTAATACATCTGGTTTACTCTGGATTGAGGAGCAGATAAAATGTCTGGAGTGTGAAGGTTATAGAAATATTGTGCAGTTGTTTCCTCCTGATGAATGAGTAAAACTGATTTCTATGGTTGCAAGAAGCCACCAAGCCTGACCTGCCTTTATAAAACCATGTCTGTTTTATCAAATCTTTATGCCTTCATGAAAACAGGTTAAAAAAATTCAGAGCAGATTTTTTGCACTTCATATCTGAGGCAGTTTTTAAACATTTAACACTGAGCCATGTAAAAAAAACACCAGAAAATAAAGTAAATCCACAATATTTACATGCAATTTAGCAGATTCTGACTGCTAATGCACCTGTTGCTGCCATATGTTTGTGTCTACTATGATAAGTACTTACTCTATGATGTCATTGATGGTTTGGTTTATGATTTGTTTGACCCTCTCTGTGTCCTCCTCGGCCATTCCTTGCAGTCCAATGCTGAATGACGCCTCTTTGGTGCTACCGTCATATCTGCAGAAGAGACGTCAACATGATCTCAACAAATACAGTCATGTAACAGGAGCTTAACAGGTTCTTCAAACTATATGTGCCATTACAATGTTACTATTTTAAAGGCCGTGTCCAGTACGCACCCGACGACTGAGGAGAAGTCGGTTCCTATCTTGGGTTCGATGAGAGCTTTGTAGAAGGGAGAGTTTGGACCGGAGATCATCAGAGAGGACAGCAGGCTGAGAGTGAAGCCTTCAAATGTGTCGGTGATGCTGCACAGAAACACCAGAAGAAGAGATTCACACACATGTTACTGAATTATAGATGAGAGTCAAAGCTTCACTTTTTAAAAGAGAACATGGCCAATTTGACTGTGGTGTTTTTTTGTTTTCTATTTCCCAGACTTTCTCTTGATTATAGTTATTTCATTCAGCTTTTTTTGCTGTTTCTTTTCATCTTGAGGAAGATACCTCTTGAAACACTGTCAACACAACTATACAAGCCAACATAAACACATAAACGAGAAGCTCGAGAGCAACAGAGGAAGCAGAATCAGCGGCTTTAGAATCTTACAAATGTCACCCAACTTCAAAAAGGTGTTTGAGTACGAATGTCTCTATAAAACACAGCAGGAAACAGAAAGGGATGATGTGATCTTACTCTCCCAGCAGGTAGCTCACACACAGCGTGTTCTGCCTGGCTGGATCTGGAGCCAGAGCGTCAGGGCTGCAGGTCACATGGTCCTCTCTCTGGGGAAACCGACGAAAATTCACAATGAGATCAGACTATTAAAAATGAAAAATGGAACCATACTTGCAAATAATAATCTAATACATAATTTAGTTTAATTAATTCAATTTTAAATATGCATAGCCCTACTGTGATCTCATATATCCATCTGCCAGTGCTGTGAACTTACGGGGCTGTTCCAGTGTGGCTGGGAGGGGACCTGCGTGTTCGGGTCGATGCGTTCGAACTTGGACAGAGCTTCTTCTTCAATTTGCTTCAGATGCTGCTCCAGTGGCAAGTCTCCATAGGTGAAGAACCTGAAGATCATGTTAAACACACTTTCAGGGGTTTGTCTATGTTAGTTTTTAGTTTTGAAAGTGTATATAGTCGTGAAATAGGGTGATGAGATGCGACAAAGGTTCCTGGCCTGATTCATACTGAGGATGTTGCGGTTTACACTGAACACATCCTAACTCTGAGGCCACCATGACATACTGTTTTTTAAATCAACATTTTCCTTAATGAAGCACCTTAAAACCTACATGTATAATTAAAAAATATTCTGGGATTAATAAAAGTGGAGGGAGAGAAGAATGTCAAGAAAAACTAAGTTCAGGATGTTTCAAAAACAAGATTTTAGACAGAAAACTCTCATTCATTCTAATAAAACATCCCAGTTCCTAATCATTTTTCACAAAACAGCTTTTTAATCTTTCTTCAACAACTTATGATTGATACTGTTTGTGTTTGTGTGTGTTTCTCAACCTGGCGTTGCTGGGGTGGTAGTGTGTGGCGTGGAATTGTTTGAGTTGCTCCCAGGTGAGGTCGGGGATGGCCAGAGGCTCTCCGCCTGACACCACAGAGTAGGTGTGGTCTGGATACAACTTGTTCTGGAGGTGCTGGGCATACAGTCTCTCGTTGTCCGACTGTGAGAAAACACACACACACACACACACACACACAAGCAGTTGGTAAAAGCATTTCATGATGCATGATGAAGACCTTGGATTTCTGTGTTGTATTCAGCACAGTCACAACAACTTCAACACCCTCTTGGCATATTGGAAAAGGCTCAGTCTGATTACACATTTTATGTGAAGAACTGCAGTAGGAGTCTGACTTTTGACAGTACAGCATTAATCACAGTCAAAACAGCTTTGAACACTTCAATGTCAAACAGTCCACTGTGTTTTAAACTTGGTTCCAGTCTACTTTAAATGGTTTAAAGAAAGAGTTGATTTCAATGTAAAATACTTGAACATACAGAGCTAAAACACACACACACACACACACACACACACACACACACACTGGACTGATCATTAGGACAAATACTGAATGTCAGCTATCAGCTGGACTGAGGCCAATGCTTTGTTTAATTTTTTTTCAGTTTTTACACTTTGTTCTGGAAAAGTGCAACAGCACCAGACAAACATTTGTGAAGCTTTACAAACTTCCTCTGTTGCAGTTTTATATTGTATCAATGTATTATTATAACACACGTGTGCTGTTCACTTTGCATTAAAAGCTAAAACTATTGGGGGAGTTTGTACTCTGGACTGGGAAAGCTAAGTGTAATTTTGAAATAACATTAAAGTGTGCTGACATGGACTACAGTATTTATAAGGAGTCTTAATGACAGTGACAGAGAAAGTCTTGACTTACAAAAGCTCCCTTCATTTCATTAAACACCACTCCTTTAAACATCAGCGGTGAGTTAGGATCTGTGGGGTTTTCATTCTCCAGCCTCCAGCCTTCCTGCCTGGAAAATAAAACATACAGAAACCGTTCGGGTATTACTGATTTCATCAATATGACTGTATCAGACCTGTCAAATGATATTCATAACCAATTTTCATGATGTGTTACAGCCGACTGTGGACGGTGAGTATCATATTGTCAAGTCATATAATCACTACAAAGTATTTGAAAGTTAACTTTGGCTACTTTTTTGGAGAATACTGCATTCGTCTAATGCCATTGAGGACTTTTACATTATAGCATAATGTGGGGCTGCAAATAACGATTCTTTTCATTATTGATTAATCTGCATTTTCTGGATTACTTGTTTGGTCTATAAAATGTTGCTCTTGTTTTGATTGACCAACAGTCGAAAACCTAAAGATATTCAAATCACTATCATACACAACAATGAAAACAATTAAATGATCACATCTAAGAGATTGAAAACAGCCAAGTTGTTGGCATTTTTGCTTAAAAAAGGACTAAAACAATTCATCTATTATCAAAATAGTTCCAGATTAATGATGAATGATTAAAGATTGACTAATCAATCCCTGCAACTCTAGTATACAATAACTGTTCAGCGATAGTTAAAACTCACCAGAAATCCTGCTCTCGTAAACAAGGGAAGAAAACTGCATCCAGATAGACTGACAGAAGATTCTGGAAGTCTTTTCCATTTTGGGTTGAGAAGGGATACATAGTGTAGTCACTGGCTGTTCAGGAAGACACAAGCGAAACAAAACCTGAGTAAAAAGTTTGTTTAACACGTGTTTTTTTCTTTTATATTGTAGCTGGCTGGCAAAATGATTACAGATGCTTCTTATTCAACTATTGAAGTATTCTCACTATGTATTAATACATATAAACACTCATTGTGTTATTGATATATTATCAGTATATTCTGCCCTGTAAATACTTCACCACTTTACCTCTGGGATTGTCAAGCAGTGCAAGTGCATTAAAATAATGCTGTGATAATGAATAGAGCTAGAAAACTATACAACACTTGATTACACCATCTGTGCATATGTAAAATACGTTAATATCTATCTGACTTGATTCTTAGTCAAGATACAACTGATATTTGAAATATTTCTGTAAATACACACAGATTTCACAAACAGTGTTCACACATTTAAAGGTCACTTGATTTTTTAGAGTCTAAATATACTTCTACCAACCTGTGAAGGCGTTCATGAAGGTGGACAAGGACCTGTTGAGCATCTTGAAGAAGGGGTCTCTGCAGGGATACTTCTGGGATCCACAAAGCACCGTGTGCTCCAGGATGTGTGGGACCCCTGTGCTGTCCATGGGGGTCGTCCTGAACTGGACACTGAAACACAAAAACAAATATAAGAACCAACAGTTTTTGCTTTTGAGGACAATGGTGTACTGTGACTTGAATGGAGGGAAAGATGCCGCAAAACACAAAGTAAAAGACAAAGACAGAGTAAAGGTTTTCAAATTGACTCTGCACATGATATATGGGTATGATACAAATGGAGAATACTACTAAAACACATTTAAACCAACCTGAAGAGGTTATTGGAGTCATCTCTGGCTGCATGCAGGTACTGAGCTCCTGTTTTATCATGAGTCAACTTCACTGCTGTGAGAAACAAGTCAGGGACCTCCACAACCTGTGAAAAGCAGAATTACAGCTGACATGACCATCTGTTAGTGAAGACTCCAGTCAATGTCATTCAGGGTCAAGGTCAAGTCTCTGTCATTCATTTATGTCAGTAGTAATGGAGGCACAGGAAAGTCGAGGAAATCACAATAAGAGATTCATCCATAAACAAATTCACATCAAGTTTATGCTACAAGCTACGTTTACCAACCTTTGCACAACTTTGAATAGATGTCTTATGACATTTTTCAAGCTTCTCCATAGAAGTTAGCAGTATGTTAATGTTCCAGTGATAGCTAACAAAGATAATACTTCAAATGAAGCTGGATCATTACACTTACCTCTCTGACTGTAAAGCCGTGGATTTTCTGTCCCGCTTGGTACTGAAGAGCCCTCTCTCCTGCTGAAGTGCTCTTCAGCCTCCAGGTATGCTGCTGTCCATTGAAACTGGGAGGAAAATATAGTTATTAGTATACAGAATTAATTAATTAATCCTCACACAAACGATAAGTGTGTATATACATTACTGTGCAAAAGTTTTAGGCACTTTAGATGTTTAGATTCTTATCCAGCAATTCCATAAGGGAGGCGTCTGATCTGTCTTAAATTAATTCTGCTGCATGACAACGAGCCCAAACATACAGCCAGAGTAATAAAGAACTATCTTCAGCCCCCATCACTTACATTGCAAGTGCATTTTGAAGGGATCTTCTAATGGTCAGTATGAACAGGAGGAGTGTTAACAGTAAGAAAAACCTATTTCAATGTTCATTTGGGAACCTGACTGTTGTTTTAAGACACACTTGGAAAAATGTGAACCTGTATTTTAAGTCAAACCAAGTGGCTTTAGCCTTCACTTTAACTTTACCTTGTTCTGATACCCCCATGTTCTGGTTTAGGGACAAAGCACATTTCTGATCTGCTGATACATGAACCATCCAGACCTCTCAGGTCATCTGGGACAGGTCTGCTTTCTGTCCCCAGAGTCAAAACTAAACCCGGAGAAGCAGCTTAAAGTTTCTATGCTCCACATATCTGGAATAAAAGTCTGCTGCAACTCTCAGTCCTTTTAAATCAAGAAGACTGAAGACTTTTCTGTTTGCCGCTGCCTTTTATTAAATCAAACTTGAGGATTTTGATTAATATCTTGCACTGCAGTATACCTCTTATTCTCTATTTTACCTTATTTTGTTATTTTCTATTTAGCTCCTATTTCTCATTACATTTAAATGTATTTTTTATATTGCCTTGTGTTTCTTGTACATTTCATCTTATTGCCATTTATAATTTGTGTAAAGCACTTTGAATTGCCTTGTCGTTGACATGTGCTTACAAGTAAATTTGCCTTGCCAAAACAATATTTATTGACCAAAATACATATATTTAACAGCCGACAGATAGCTGAATTGGCCATTACATTAAAAGGGCGTCAACATAAAAATATTAACAGTAACGTTTGCCATCTCAAAAAGGGAAGCTTTCTCATGTTAGGTTGCATCAGCTGTTACATCAGCTTATATCACACTTGTATAAAGTCAAAACAGCGTTTTAATGATATCTCAATATCTTGTCAAAGGCAGTAAGACGAGGCTGTCGTGTTACCATAAAGTCAGCAGCCCGCAAATATGTCGTTTCATCAACCTGGCCAGGTGTGTTAGCTTCACGGTTATTTGCTGTACCGTTAGCTAAGTTACCTTAGATATCGAAGTTTCTGGAGCGCCGCCTTCGTTTGCCGAAACATGGTTTTGTCAGGGGTTAAATTACACAACAATGACTATCCCCGCTATGTTCGGCTATAAAATTACAAAATTTTACTAAAGTAATGTCAATAAATCCACATTATTTCGGTAAAGCATCCCGGGTCCGTGTCCTCTCACGCCGTGTGTAGAACAGTTGACACATTGGCTCAGTAGTGCGCATCAAAACGGCCGTAACACCTGCGCAGACGGCAGATCTAACAGTGATTTACGACGCAGTTAATCCCATCCTACAGCATTGGAACTCTACACATACACGCGGAGCAGTTTTTGACACTCGTGAGCAGAACTTTCACCTCGCATCATACTTGTTTTCGATTGGTCCAGCTGGGGAAGAAGAGCAGCTATGATTGGCTGAACGTCACATCTCTAAGGTTACCAAACGGTGACTGGTATGACGAGTTTTTGAAGGGCAGGAGTTTTGTGACAGATATTCAGCACTGAAATCAACTTTGTTCCAACTTCATATTCAACATTTTTAGATTTTAATCTAACTACTGACTAACTATTAATTTTATCCACAATTTTCCGGTTTTAACTGTGATTCAATCTGTTTTCCAGCAGATGTCGCTGTTACATCATACTTAATTAGACAAACAAGTATGTTAGGCAACTCATTTCTTTTTTTTCTAAATGTTCCACTCTGGCCTCCCAAAGTTTAAATAACACAAACAGCAGCCAACACATATTATTCGAGTTAAAGTGTACAATTTTACTGTCCAAAAAGTGTTTACTAAGTCCCCCACACTTATTTTGAACATACTGTATTTCACATAATCTAACATTTACACACTGACAAGTTGGTACTTTTAAGACTGCACTGCTGTGTTGCTAAGCAACTTTTGCATTATGCCATGACAATGCAAAATTCTTTTAATGTCGGGTAGAGCTTAAAGGATTAATATATAACTTTTCTTTAAAGGGAAGCTACTTTACTAACATATCATACAATGTACATTTGCATTAGTTAGTTAATTTTGTTCTTAGCATTAGTGGTTGATGTTTAAAGTCTGTTATAATCCACGGGATGGTTACAGAGCAAACTTTATTAACAACAATGAAGTTAATACTATTGTGTCCAAATAACCTTTCTCTCATTGACATGCAAAGGGTTTTTGCACTGTCTGAAGGCTTATAAATCCTCCTTCTGCCTTACTCATCTCCATCACTTTCATTTTCATGACCTCTAAATGAATTGAGAGTATATACCCTTGAGAATCTTAATTAGAGTATTAGAGAATTGAAGCGATGTCACTTGCATTTTCTACATCTTCTTATTCCGGTAAAACATACACTGCATGGTCATGGCCAGATTAACCTGTTAGGGACCAAAATGAGCTGCTAGGCCTCTATTAAGCCCCATTACTCCCACTCTATGTGTAATGTACACATTATTCCTGTATTGGAATACAATGCAGCTTCACATTTGACATTCTTTTATTAAACATTCAATAATAGATGCACATATGTGGAAAAATGTTTGTACGCCCTTAAAGATCTTGGATCCTGGGGTAGTTGCCCACTCTTCCCAATTAGAAACTCAGCTTTGTGCTTGGTGTATTCAAACCTATGATGCCATATGGCTACAACATTAAATCAAATGGAGCATTTTAGATGTTATCTTACATTATTTTATAAACATTTTGGTGGAATTCAGCCAGACATATTTGAAACCTTGGGATATCTACTTGAATTTGTAATAAAGTTTCCAGAGTTTGGAAAAAAAAACCTCAGTGGCATAATGTGTGTTTATAAGGATGGTCCTGTTGGGTACAGCAGGGTATAAAATCATCTTATATCACCTGAAATCAACTGGTTTAAGGTGATTCTAATAGTTTATGTACATCAGCTTTGCCACCTCCTTTGCAGTCTGCGTTTCAAGACCAAATATGCACATCATAACAGGTGGACAAGACTGTTCCTTTTGAAATGCGACCAAGAAATGCAGCGATTTTATATATAATATCCCAAAATCCACTGCATGCAAGTCACTGGTCTCTGTGAAGCAAGGAGGGAAGTAAATGCTATCCGTTTGAAAGGAGGAATCATGCAACCATGTGTTTGGTTGCGATATCAAATAAATCTACTATGGAAAGCGTGATATATTTTAGGATACGTTTGTGTAAATACCACAGTAGAAATAATAGAACAGAAAAGGTTATAGAGGTGTGTGTAGTCACTCTAAATCTACCATGAAATACTGCAGACTCACAATAAGATCCTAAAGGATTATAGTCAGCTCTGATCTTAATATGGACTCTCCAGCACCACGTGAATCTTCTTTCTTCCCTACAAAAATCATTCTGTCTGTATTGACAGCAACAGTAGACTGCCTTTTCTTTCTCTCTCTTTTTTTTTAATATCTTTTGAGGCACCCACGGTCATCCCTTGTGTTTCCACTGACAGCATGTGGGAGATTTTCCAGCAGCATGAATAGGAGGCCTTGGTGAGGAGGCAGGAGGGGTTTTTTAACAGAGCAAGAGCGTCCTCCAACGTGGTGGCTGGCTCCAGTCTTGTCACTGCATGTTCATTATCAGCGAAAAAACCTTGATGGCACAGAGCGGGGTGAAACAGATGCTGCAAAAAAAATATCTTAAAAACTTGGTTACATGAAAAGCAAAAGGCCAACATGAGGTGACATAATTTCAGTGAAAGTTTGACTCTTTTCAAGGATTTTCTTACGGTAGGTCACATTTAAAGAGGTGGAGTAACATTGTTGCTTGCAAGAACATTGTACTTATTCCCTTTCCATCTGTCCTGTGTAATTTCAAGTGAAATACATAACTGCAATCTACAGGAGGTATTTTTTGTGTTTTAAAGTCAGAGTGAAAGAGCTTTTTGACTGCAACTGCTCCTGTTGATGCAGGGTGTTGAGGCAGGACATTATGTAGGGAAGAATGAATAAAAAAGTATAAAATGATGGGATTATAGAGAGATTTATAGAGAGATTTTATTTCCATACTTTCCACATCCACATGACATTTTCTCATGTTTTAGTGTATAAGAATAAAAACAAGAAAATAAAAATGTCCTTATATTTTGTCACTTTTTGTCACATAGGATTATATAAAGATGTGGAAAATTAGCAAGTAAAAAGTTGAAAAAGTTATTTTTCATTTCACGGTGACTTTAAGGTCAACTGAAGGATTATATACGCCTCTATAGGTTTGACTCTTCAGCCCCTCTGCTTTGAAATATTTGAACAAAGTAATAAATACATGGTGGTCACGTTATAAACAAGACTGTTTTTATGTGTTCTGACAAGAGGATAAATTTGGATGAGATAATATGACACATGGACAACACATCCTCAAATGTCAAATAATAGATATATATATACACATATACAAATATACTATCCAAAACATACTTGAGATAATAGAAAATGAATGTTACCCTACATATACAGAATGTATTGTTGTCAGGGGATGTGAGTGACCAGTTCCATGTTGCAGTTTAAGTGCTCTTTCCTCCAGGTAATCCACAGGATTTTGTAAAGGTCTGGACTGTCCAGACACCGGTTCATCCAGGCTTAAGTGATCCATCAGTGTCAGATGGAAAACAAAAACCCCGGCTTCTCACGCTCTTCCTCACTCTTTGTCTTTTACAGCTTTGTCATCCAGTGACAGTTTGCTGAGCATTGATGTTTCTTTCCCCAGCAACAACCTGCCACATATTCTCACAAAGGGAAAAATTTATTATAGACAACGTGCTTTCAACTTTGTGGCAACAGTTTGGAGGAGATCCTTTCCTGTTTCAACATGACAATGCCCCCGTGCACAGAGCCAGCTCCGTGAAGGAATAGATTACCTCGTTTGGTGTTGAAGAGCTTGAATGGTCTGCACTTAGCCTTGACCACAACTGCATCCAACACCTGTGGGATGAAATGAGAGGCTGACTATGAGCCAGGCTTTATACTCTTGTAGCTGAATGGGAGCAAATCCCTGCAGCCAGGTGCTAAAATCTGGTACACAGCCTGAAACTAGAAGAGTGGAGGCTGCAGATTAACGCCTGTGGTTTTAGAATGACATGTTGACAATCAAATATGGGTGTGAATGTCAAAAGCTTTGCACGTATTCGGTCATAAACCAAAGTGTTGGACAAATTAAAAATCTGACCTGATGATGATGCTAGAGGACAAGTTAAAGGATCACCAAAGTGATTATAACTCATCCAGAGGAAACCATTAATGTGAGTACAAAACTTCATGGCAGTCCAGCCAATAGATGTTGAGATATTTCAGTCTGGAACAAAGTGGTGCACTACCCAACTGACCGACTGACTCCAGGGATGAAAAACTGCTCGCTGATATAATAGTAAATCTCAGAGCTTTATTGTTGAAATGATTCAAACAGTCACATCATTTCTATCATTGTTTGACACTGTGTGCTCTGCAGTGACCACATTTAACGCACATGATGCAACCACATCATGCACGCTGGCATTTTGGCTTGCACTGGCTGTATCAGCGCTATAAGGTTTATCACATAACGCCCTCTCCGTCCCTTTATCACTCCCCTCAAAAGGGCAAACAAAGGTTGGGTATTTGATAAAATAAATTATCACGGGCTGTTTACTTTAGCCCGGTCCATGAGCGGGAGGAGCTGTGCTTTCTCTTTCAACTCAAACATCCAAGCCTTCATTTGCACCAGGTAATAGAAGTGAGCGAGCGGGGTTGTTTGTATATGAAATAACCATATTTTACAGAATGGAATGAGCTGTAATTTTGAGATATTGAACAATATCCAGCGACGTTTTTGTCTCGCTGAACTCGGATTGATCTGGGAAAATGCGTTTTGGAATGAAGCCGTTCCAGATTGTATAACAACATGTATTAAAGCATGAAGTAATTTGATGCCAGCCATCAGTGCATGTGTTGCTTTTGTTAAAAAAAAAAACAACAAAAAAAAACATCATTGAGGCAAATATTCAACCTGATGCTTGTTGACTCTTGGGATCATTTTCTTCATCACAGTTGCTCGTGCAGGTGGTTAGTCAGGATGAAAGAAGTCTTACAGACATTGTGAATGTGCAACAGAGGTCAAATTCTGTGTTTGGGCATATTTTTTGATAAGAAGGTGTGAAAGTCTGTTATGCAGAGTCAAATTAATACCTCTGTGATATGAAATATTGAGTTGCTTTGAGAGTATAAGTCCCATGGGGCTCTTTGCTTGGCCACTAGCCGATCTGACGCGGCTTTGCTCTTTTTGCACCGAAATGTCAATTTCTCCCCAGACCTTTTCATTAGCGCAACATTTCAGATGGATAGTTGGCCCTGGGTCTGCTCTCCCATCCCATCCACTTTCCTCCTCACCACTGGGGCCAATTAGGGCGCTGGAGCTGAAAATAAATGAAACGCGGTGGCAAAACAGCGTTTACTTCAAAACCTCGTGCTTAATTTGAAGATCTCTCTCTGATCTGAAGTTGAATTAGCAGGGTGATATTCCTTTTGATCTTGCAGGTTTTGCATTTGTTGCCAACTTATTGAGTGGAGACTCTAGGGGAACAGTCAGTGCTCAATGTGTGGATACATGGGATGCACACACACACACACACTCATAAAGAAAGTGCATGTACTAGAGCTGAGTGCTATCTTCTCCATTGCTTTTACTTCAAGACACACACATACACACACACACGAACAAAATATGCCCACAAAGACCTCTGAGATCCCTCACTGACAGGGTATCACAGCCCCTGACCATCAAAACTACATGACTAACCCCGAGCCTTACCCTGACCTTGAAGGATAATTCTGGCTTATTACAACTTTCATCTAGTTTTGGACATCAGTGAGAAACCTTAGCGGTCAGATGTTCAAACAGGTTGTAAACAAGCATAAGTAATAAACCATTACACAACAAATCTGTGTGCAGAACTACAGTATATTAAACTAAACATTAGGTCTGTAAGCTAATGGATGTTTTTTAGAGCAGTGCAGTATGACAGTTTGGGTGATAATTTTAAGTTTCCCTGTTTTCTCTTCCAGAGAGGTTTGGCTAACATGTGGGTTTGTTTACAACCTGTCTGATCATTTGATGGCTTGTGCTCTCTTCTCCTGTAAGCATTTCCAGATTTCAGCAATTAACTTCAATAAAATGTTTCCATAACTAACAGAAATTATGGCCAAAACTACGAACATAAGACCAAAGTTGAAATAAACCAGAATTATCCTTAAGAGGAATACATCACCAAAGATGTTCTTATAACTTACTCAGCACACTGTAGATTTGAAAAGTATGTATGTATGTTCTCCTTCATGGAGGACGGCAGCTACAGTCAACTTGGATTCACAACAGTTGCAATAAATTCATGGTGACCAAGAGTCACAACAAACCCTAACCCTAACCCAATGGCAGAAAAAAAAAGTGTCAAAACACACTAAAATGTCCAAAGAAACTCCTGATGTTGTTGAATGCATGACTTCTGTTGGATCCTGACCTACTGACAAAGTTACAATTGTTTGGAAGATACTAAACATACAAATCAACTTGGATTCACAACAATTGCAATTAATTTAAATGGTGACCCAGAGTCACAACAAACCCTAACTCTAACCCAATAGCAGAAAAAAATGTCAAACACATCAAAAAAAAGGTCAAAACTTACTAAAATGTCCAAAGAAACGACTCATAATCTAATCTCTGCTGTTTTTCTATATACTCAAGATGTTCCTAATGTTGCTGAATACATGACTTCTGTTGGATCCTGACCTACTGACAAAGTGATATTTGTTTGGAAGATACTAAACATATAAATCAAACAGCGAAGAGGATTTTGCTGAAGGTTTGGTTTCTATTGTCGTTTTGATGTTTTTTCTGTGATGCTTGGTTGCCATGGAAATCTACTGCACCTGCTGTGAATCAGCATTAAGTGTTAAAATTCACTCTTGACCTTGGAAACAGTAGTTTGGCAAACAAATCTTAACTCATCGTCCATTTACTACTTTTTTTTTTCGCAGCATTCAACCACATCTCATGGTCTTCCTCAGCGGATGGAGTGTGCTTACTTGTCATGGAGGTCTATAGCTGTCATCCTTCATGAAGGAGCATGCTATAAACTTCTCAGAGCCACTTGTTAAGGTGACTTATATTTGATTTTAATTGAGTAATCATTTCACTTAAACCAAATTCTAAGCTCATTCCTAAAACCAAGACTTAACCCTGCACTCAAAGAAAAAAATGTATCTTGATGTACACTTCCCCCATCAGTTTGCACACACTCCTTAGACATAACACACACACACACACTTCCTAGACATAAACATTCCCTGGTAACACACACACACACACTCCCACCACAGACAGCAGTCACCTATGTCTGCCCGGTTAAATCCGGAGCGTCGTTCGTGTGCTTGACGCTAATCTGGACGGATCGTCTGGACGGACGCTGGCCCTCGTACCTCAGACTCACATAGCTCTCCTGACACACAGCCCGAGGCTCTGCTGTTTTTATTTGGACTGTGGTAACATTTTAAAACATCACACACACACACACACATACAGCGTAGCTGTCCGAGCACCGGTGAACCACACATTGTGTCCGCATGAGGAAATCGATAACACGTGAGGTAGCCGGGTTCAAAACATGATTGGATGTGAATTCTCTTGTTCATGTGTTGTGGGTTCAGTATTGAGCTGCTTGCTGGCTGCTAATAGCCCCTCAGTGGGTGTGTGTGTGTGCTGCTACTGTGCTGATTTTGAATGGGATTGATTCTCACTCCTGTGCCAGAATATCTACTAAATTACGAAAATAGCACTTGAAATTCGTCAAATTTGACCTTTTCATGATCACAATTAACACCCATCAGAATGTATTTACTGAGGACTATATCAGCTATACTGCAGTTTTAGTAGTCAGGAGCTGTTGCTGTTTGATAGAATATAAAAAAGCTTAGAATTCAGCTTCAGTCAATGTTATACATCACACTGAACAGCAAACGTATTGACGTTTGTTGAATATGAATTTTTATTGAGTCTGCACTGTTTGTGTAGAGCCAAAATAAAACCTGAGAGAGACTACAAGTGGATTGGCTTTTGTTGTAACTGCAAATGCAGTGATTACAATGTCTTAAAGTCATGTTCAGAAACATAAAAATACATGTTTTTATAATCTTTATGGTATTATGCATGTGTATTTAGTCTGTCAAGACAACAACCATTTAGTGCATTATTTTTAATAAACTTATCTGGGTGGCGCAGCCGTTGCAGGATTCCCCTTTGTTGTGTAACTACATTTATTTTCTTTTAAAGCAGCAGAAATGATCTTGGCTTATAGAGTTGTCAGGTGTGAGGAGTCACTGGTTCCCATTTCCCAATTCAGAATTTTTTCCCATTAATTTGGTATGGCAAATGACTCAAAATACTATGATACCCATGAGCCTCAGCCTCTGTTGATATGGAGAAGAAACCTGCCAAAGCTGCAAATCAGAGGTGCAGCAAAAAACAAAATGCTTCCTCATTACAACTGACAACATAAAGTGGTGTGCAGTCGCTGAATGCATTTGAAAGTGCGCAGGCTTGTGCCATTGACTTTTTCTCAATGCACATTATATATCTTCTAACCTAGTTGTTGGAGGGTGTGTAAATCGTACAGCACAGGTCGGGACTTCTGTGAGTGCTGTGTGCAGTCAGTGAGGCTACGCTAACGCTAGCTGTTGACTGGTCAGTAAATCCTTCTGTAAAGTCAGTAAATCCAAACTGTATCCTGCCCGTTTGTTAAACCACAAACATTTTATACTTCTACATGTGTTAAATACAAAAGATGCAACATGTGGATGTGGAGGATTTTGAATTATTTAAATGCAACTTTGACAGAGCTGACGGCTGAGCAACGAAAGTAATGAGTAATGTAACGTGTAACTTTGCTGCTGAGTAATGAGTAAAGTAATGTAATTACTTTTACAATGAGTTATGTGTAAACAGAAATCTATCCATCCATCCATCCGTCCATCTATCTTCTATCTATCTATCTTAAGGACATTTTCTCTAATGTTTTCTCATATCGTGCTCTGTGAGTTCAGTTATGTGGGAGTTTTTTCCCTGTTTGAGGAGCCTTCCCAGCAGCCTTGGCTGTGACCTCTAGAGAGGACAGATAATAACTTCACTGCAATGAATGTTCAAAGTTAGTTTGCCCTCCACCCACAGCTATATCTCCAATTAATGCATTCGCTTTCAAGCTTGCACTCCTCAGACTTTCTCTCTCACACATACACAGTCTATCTCTACATCTGAGTGTGTGCACGCATTCGGTCGGTCTCATTCGGTGTTCATACATAAGAGTATTTATATTTTTCCTCTCTGCACCTGCTGTTATGGCAAAAAAAGTCTGTTTTATCTATTGCATTCCACCTTATTTCAAGTCATTTTATCTTTGAAAAAACTAGAAATGTGATAAAATAAGCAACAATATGTAGCCAACTCTGAACACAGATCCTTTAATCTAAATATATATCTTACATTCTTCATCCATCTTGCATCTTTATATTTCCATCTTTCTTAATATTTACTTCTTTTAAAGGACCAGTGTGTAAGATTTTATGGCATCTAGTGGAACGGACTTGGCAGATATGGAATATAATATTCATAAGTATGTTTTCATTGGTGTATAATCACCTGAAAATAAGAATCGTTGTATTTTCGTTAGCTTAGAATGAGCCCTTTATATCTACATAGAGAGCAGGTCCTCTTCCATGGAGGCTGCCATGTTGCACCACCATGTTTCTACAGTAGCCCAGAATGGACAAACCACTGACTGACACTAGCTCTAGAGAGGGCCTTTCATGCTTTTCGTGAGTTTCGCAACCACCGTAGGTTCTCCTACACGCTTGGAAGGAGAGGGGGAGGGGTGTTCAGTTGGTTGCAATCTGCAACCTCACCACTAGATGCCGCTATTTCCTAAATACTGGTCCTTTAAAATATTTTTTTTTCTCTCTGCTCTGGTGGAGTTTTCTTACTGGGCAAACAGTGAAGGTACTGTCGATGTCATGTTTGATAGAGACGGACATTATTTCATCTGAGGTTCATCTACTGTCACTCCACATGTGCACAACAGTAGTATGAGTGTTTGGTTTGAACCTGTGAATTGTTTTTCTGTTTGTTCAAATGTAGCCTACATTCTGTATTTGGCAGAATTGTTTCTGAACAACTGTCATACCGATAAAGTCATTGACTTGAATTAAACCGTATAAAGCAGCCACAGATTGACAGGTGTTTGCCAACACATCAGTGTGTTTCCACCTGCTGCAGCCTTGCTATAACCTTGCTGAATATTTCATATCTGCCAATATGTTTCTGTGTCACACTTTTGAAGTTGTGGCGTCGAATTTCACAGGGGTGAAATTTTTGGCGGATTGTTTTTTTCTTTTATTGTTTTGCTTTGCCTTTTTTCCTCCACAACGTCAATTTAGCATGCATCGCTCATCAAAAGCAACCTTGTCTGCCAGCTGCTGAACAGAAACTGTCTCTTTCAGAACCTGGCTGTTGTCATACGTTTAAATTATTCATCCGAATTTTAATAGACAGGAATATGATTATATAGTTTGACAATGAAGAGGAGGGGGCAGAAGAGGGGGGGAAAAAAAATCCTCCAAAATTCATTTCAAACATTCATGCATATTTAATAAGCTGGGTGCCAAGACTTCACACAGCAGTATAATCCCAATATGCGGCAAGTCGTTATCGCTGTCATAGGCAATATGCAATAATTCTGCCACTGTGCACCTCTTTGGAAGACCAAACAGTGTGGTACTGGTGTTCAACAACCCCCTCCCAAAAAAAAAACAGCATCCAAAGTCAAAACCACAGTTTTCCTCAACCACATGCACAATCACAAACACACACATCTTCCTCTCAGATTCCTTCACTGCCTTACTTTGTACTCAACAGCACTCCTGTCCTCCTTGTTGCCATCTCTGCTTTCTGATGGGTGTAAATGGGTGATGCGTGGGTGAGGGCGTTCCATCCGGTAGCATCTCTAAACACACTGTGGAGTGTGTTTCCACCTCTCCCTCAAACCTCTCGACAACCCCGGCGCTTCGGAGGGAGGTGACAAACAAAGCACAAATGAGGTTTTATTCTCTACTTTTTTCCCCCAAAACTCTTGAGGAACACAATCTCAGAAGAGAAATATTCATCAAATGGCACAATGGTGAATGCAGAAACACTTCCTCTATCTCTTTTGTGTGTGTATATGTGTGTGTGTGTGTGTCTCCCTTGTGGAAATTTTTAATTGCAGGCTCCCCAGTGTCCCAAGATTGTGGAAGTGTTGGAGACAGTGTTCAATAATGAAGCAGAGCTGGGAGAGCTGTTAAAATACAAACACATGAAGATAGGGTGGGAGAGGAGGTGTTGGTTGGTGGCGGTACTGAGGAGGTGTGTGTATGGGGGCTGGGGTAGGGATGATGTAAACCCCTTAATGGGCTTCCCTCAATGGGGCTGCGAAAAGAGAGTGGCGATGGGGGGGGAGGCAGCCAGACTGATTCACAATGCATTTGCACCTTAAAGAGGACACTCTTTCTTATTGCATTTAATAATGCGTGTGTGTGTGTGTGTGTGTGTGTGTGTGTGTGTGTGTGTGTGTGTGTGTGTGTGTTGCCTGATTCAGTCAACAGGTAACACACAGGTTACTGAGTGCATGTGTAGGAGGACAGAGAGATTTATAGCTCATACATTGTCACTCCTGTATAAACCATATACACTAAATAATAAAAGATGAAACTTTCATATAAACAAAAGGTCAGTTTCTCTTCTCACTGTCATTGGTTGATGTGACTCAGACTGTTAAAAAAAAGTGGATGGTTACTGATAACACTTGAGTTGCTTTTGTCAATCATTAAAAAAAACCCAAACATTTCAGCACTTTTCACAAAATAAAGGCAACACAACGCACTCGTTATTTGGAAGGTCTTGGCTCCAAACGGGAAAGATGGCGCCGACCGTAAGCTGCAACTCTGGGCTTCAAACCAGCTCCAGTGCAAACCAACAGGTGACGTCACACCTCACAGTCTACGTAGTAAGTAGATGACAAAACAAACTCCCCACAAGGTCCATTTAGGAGCTGTTTTGGAACTCGACAACATCCTGTGACAGGATTGAAAGCTCCAGAACAGCTACTAAATGGATCTTCCGCTGACACTGTTACTGTTTCCAAGGTTAAGTTTGAATTTTTCAATCTTAATTTGTACAAGTAATCAATATTTGTTCTCCAGGAGACGAACAAAACAGACTTTTAATGCCACTATGCATCTGATTAAAAAGTCTCATGCTCTGAATACAAATTGAGAATAATAACTGTCTCACAGCTTTGCCTTATGAAGCACTGCAGCTTTGACTTGAGTTGGGAAAATATATCCATATTGTATTTGTTTCTCCCTTGTTGTGCTGCAACGATGTGGCTAGCCAATTAATGCACTGAAATAAACCTATGTGATCTTTCTGAAATAATTAAATTCACAGTTAAATGCTTTGATTTACTGTTTGTTTGGATGTTTCAGTTGGAAATTTTCATGCATGTAGAATAAAAGTACAATGATTGGAACGATAAATGGAGCCGACACATATATATTACTATAAAATGATTCATAAAACATCAGGTAACAAGTATACTACTTAACAAATTAGTATTAGCATTATTGCTGAAGTTAATTTCAAACTCAGACTGCGAGGTGAAGATTTTCCACCTGCCGTAATAAAAATTATGCTGCAGCTTTTACAGTTTGACTCCAATTAACATTCACATTTACAGCTTTGGCATACTGTATCTGACTTTTTCTCCCTTTATGGATTCTGTGGGTCAGAGTAAGCTAGAAGGAGATCACACACACACACACACACCACTTTTTAAATAACACGGCAGGAAATTACCCTTTTCTCACTCTACTGTGCCGAGTAATGGTGAAATGACAGGTGGTTACCAGCCAAGTGGTTCATACAGAGGATGTGCTGTACCAGCTGTGGTTGTAATAAGAGAAAACTGCAAATTCAGAAAATATAGATGATTTCAAACTCTTACCGCTTTCATTTTTTTGTCCTCCAAAAAGTAAGAAAGTACACTTCTCTTTCAGAGTTCAGGTGCGTGTCATTTGGAGATGAAACTCCCGGTCGTGGTACCTGACCGTTCCAAAATGCTTCAGAGTCTGAACAAGCCCCCCGTCACCCGTTTCAGAGCCGGCGTCCAGCAGCCACCTGCTTCCCATGAGCCTCTGGTGGGCTGTTGGCCTCCATTCATAAACGCTGGGGAAATTACACATGTCGGCTCTGACCTGGGCGGCCATGTAATGGGCAGCATGCATAATTAACCTGGAGAACATTTATTAGCCCCGATGGCACTGTAGGCAGCGTGAGGAGGTGTGTGGTGAAATATATGTGTGTGTGTGCACATGAAAGGGAAGGGAGACATTTGAAGTGTGTGCACCTGAGTATATGAAAGAAAGTAATGGGAATATGTGTGTGTATTGTACTAGTTTATGTCTGAGGACCAATTGGAGTGTTAGACCTGGAAATTGAGGACATTTTGGAAAGTACGGACAAAGCGGGCAATCTTTGGAAAATGAGGATAATTTTGAAAACAAGGACATTTTTAGAGAGTAAGGACATCTTCAGACATTTTCCAAAGAGGGGATTTAGAATTTGGGGACTTTCGAAAAAGTCATAAAGACTTATTTGTAAAATCTGAACATTTTGGAAAATTAGGTAATTTGGGGAAGTCAGGACACTTTTTGGGAAGCAAGGACATTTTAGGAATTTGAAGAGTGCGGGACTTTTGTCTTCCGCTTCTGGCAGTGAGAGTAAAGGGGGGGCGCTTGGCTGTGATTGCCTGACACAGGCATGCAGCATACTCTCATTCACACCCCGAATGACAGGCACACAGAGAAGGCCGGTAAAAATGGATATGTTTTGATGGTCCACCAGCCCAAAATAATATTTTTTGATGGTCCACCCGCCCACCAGGATTTGTCCCAATATGCCCAATTGCCAGTACACCACTGGCCATAACTGTTGCGGCTGTAAAACGGATAAATTGTTTAAGCATCACACAAACTCTGCAAAATGCAAAATGCAAAATGACTCATTTCACTATCAGAATTTGGTCCATTCAGTCCGATAACATTTGGAAAGTCTAGAAGAGTTGCATGATTAACAGCCAAATGGCCAGCATGGGAATGTTGCACCTGACATGAGATTTAAAAACTTTGTATATTGTGAAATACAGAGATTTACCCGGCGGCGATAGGCTTAATCAGCATTGTGTGAACTCGTTTGGCAAGGGCTTGAATATAATGGACGTTCATTTATATGTAAATGTTCCGCACTGCAGGTTTAAAACGTTGTAAGAAATTCAGGACATTCTTTGAAGGTGACGTGATGCATTTACCTTGCCAGGCAGCTGGATTCGCGAGAACAGAGAGAGATCACGAGAGAATCCATCTTGTCAGGCTTCAAGTTATCCACTTGTGTCTAAATCACTGGTGGTTCGGACCAATCAGTGTTGTGAATCCAGCTGCCTCACAGGGTAAGATGGTGATAGACGGTGATAGACAGATGATTCTGTGTAACAAACCATCTGGCGCGTCAGGTTAGTGATGCAAAGGACGTTTTGTAAAACACTTTTGGAAAGTAAAGACATTGAATTTGCATTTGTGAACAGTGAGAACATTTTTGGAAAATTAAATTTAATTTAAATATATGAAAAGGGTTGATTGATGATTAAGACTTTGGTTTGCTATAGTTAGTTTAAATGCTATACATAAACCATACAGTCAATACAAAGCATCATAAGCTTTATCAGTTTGTCAGCATATTTCTTACTAGATGTTGTAGTCACAAAAACAACTGAAGCAAGCTTAAATATCTAAAATTTAACACAATGCAAAATTGTCTGCCAGTGCATAAAAGTCTGGATAACAGAAGAAGTGACACTTATTACTTTCGTGTGGCGAAGAGATATGTATGTGTACAGTGTGTGTGTTTCCATGTGTGTAAGTAGTGTGTGGCCCCAACAAGCCCTTATGTAGCAAGTAAAATATCTATTAATACTGAATATCTGTGGTGAAACCTCTCATTCAAATTCACCATCACTCACTGCTGAGTTCCATCAGTCATCTGTTTTTTTTTCCCCATGCACCGACAACAAAGTGAATCTCGTTTGGAAGCAAAACAATTACGCCGGCTCTGTCACAGATAGGTCTGCCGAGTGCCTCAGTTCCTGTGAAAGTATGCCAGGTTTTTGATGCGTCTCTCCCTGCTTCCCCCCCTCCACCACCCCCCCTCCCTGCCTCTCCCGTCTCATGGAGATGTTGGCCGGCTATCGCAGTTGGCCAGTCGTCCCGCTGTTTGAGATGTGCTCCCTGTTCTTCAGTCTGGAGGGAAACGGTGACAGGCTTATCTCCCCTGACGCTCACTCACCTGGAAAAAAAAAAAAAAAAAAACAGGCTGAAGGGTTTCGCAGCTTCACTGAGCACCTTCCTCCGGGGCTGAAACTCACACTGGAAAGAAAAAAAAAAAAAGTCAATTTCAAGAATGTGTTTTATCGGGAATTAAGTCTGTACATTAAGTGATGTTAGGTGTGAGAGAAAACAGCCAATAGATAAACTGAAGAAAATATACTGTATGTATTACAAATACTGTGTGTATTGGAGAGAAAGTACCTTAAAGAAAAGATACAGGGACATTTTGACAGCTGAAATACAACATACATGTTCTTAATTTTAAAACACATCAGCTGACTTTCTTACTGTATCTAAATGGCATTGCTACAACAACAGTCGAAGCGAACGGTCAGACAAGAGCTGTTGCAGGGGGTGCAGGGTCCTAATCACTGACATGAACCACATATAGCATGAATAACACACATAGCTAGCTTCAAGTAGCAGGGCAATTTAACAGAAATGCAGTCTAGATAGAGTACTAGATACATGATCATTAAATATTAACATTAAAACAACATATTAATAAACAATATGAATGACATCAGACTTTTTTCAAGCTTTCAAGCATGCCACTATTTTGAAAAAGTGGCAGCAGATTTGAAGCTGATGTCGCTCACATGCCGTTTCTCTTCATCGATCTGTCTGTTCTCTGCAGGTGACAAAGGTGTATCAGTCAGGAAACTCAGCTGCTGTATTGTCTCCCCTTGCTGTGGTTTCTGTGGTTGCCATGGTCACACGGTGAGCTGTGGTGGCAAGTTGAAAAAGTTGGACCATCATAAATTCTGAATACAGCAGCAAAGAGTTGTGTGTGTTCACGAGAACGGTGAACCGCTGCCGCTGCCGCTCACTGTCTGAAAGCACATTAAGACAAGTCTATCTCCAGTCTGAATGCTGATAATGGTGCTACATTTGACTTATTACTCATGTCTACCATATCTGTACATGGTTACAACAGTTTGGCTAAGGTGAGGCAAGGAACACACTTGTACAAGTTTGGGTAAAAGTTGTACTTACGGTGAAAAAAAACATTAATTGTTGCACTGTGGGTAATAATTTTAACATTCGGGAAGTCACAGTTGCACCAGCCAAAAATGTAATGCATGTCTATAATGGATACATTTGGTAATAATTTTAATGTTTGCCTTTGTTTTTTCTTCCAAAAAAGTTTGTTAAAGCTTTGGATGGCTGTCTCGGTTGTTCGCACTCTAGTGCTTTCACTGATTTTGTTTTTGTTCAGCCTATACATTATAGCTATATGTTTAATGGTGCTTATCTCTGTTAGCCTGCTGTACTTGTGTAGCTATTTGTCTTCTGTATGTGTATCTTTCGGGTCATTATATGTGAGCCACTGAACCCGGAGTCAAGTTCCTTGTGTGTTCAAACATACTTGATAACATACATACTAACATACCATTAAAGCTGATTCTGATTCTGAGACCGCTCATGCTCTAAGTTGCTGAGTTAAACATTACCATGAGTTGTAGGAATGATGATTAAAACTACAAAAATGAGAACCAGGTTGTCAGAAACAAATTACTTTGAAGCACCTGCAAATTTGCTCATAGAACTTAGCTTTATCAGAGCAAATAAATGACTTCTGCTACCATAATATTTGTTTACATGTTACTATTTTACCAAGGGGTGTTATATGAAGCGCTCCTCATATTCTGATATTCTAATTTTTGTTCAACTATTTATCTACTAAATATATTGTTGTGCTGTCGGTCCAGAAAATGGAGTGTTCAAGTGGAAACTCAATTTCAGCTCTGAGCATCTTATTAATGTTGACAGCAACCAGAGCACCAGTAAGCTCCATTCTAGTGATTGTTACTGGTTTAATCTGAGCCTCTCGAGCTTTCCCCAAGACAAAAGCACTGTAGATAGAATTGGTGCTGTTCTTCAACAATAGATATGAAACTGTGCCATATCCAGTCTCAAGTGTATCAGAAAAATGATGGAGCTGAGCTGAGACTGGTTCTCCAAAGGCTTGCTCCTTGAAACCATTTGGTCCACTGGTGAGCATCGGCATCCAGTATTGCTTCGTCCCAGCCATACTTTATCCTGCACAACTCCTGTAAGATCTGCTTAGCTGGGCAGAATTAATTAAAAAGGATTCTGAGGGGATCATAAATTGAGTTGACCATCAATGGGATGCCCCGTCTCGTGAGAGGTTTGTCTTTAGTGACCATTTTGAACTTCAGGGCATCTGACTCAATGCACCAGTGGACTACAAGTACTCTTTCTACTGGAAGTTTGTCCTGATCTAGGTCCAAATCTTTGACCTCTTTGGCACAGAAAGTGAAGCCCCCTTTCTTACAGAGCATACTGAGGTCTTGGATGAATGTGATAGCAAATTTGAGGCAGTCATCCATGTAAAAATTCCTCTAAAGTGCTGATGACTTCTTTCGAGAAATGGTCTTTATTGTCTTCTGCACACTTTCTCAGAGCGAAATTTGGCTGGGTGAAGAGGTAGCGCCAAAGAGATGGACTACAATCTTGTACTCTTGCAGCTGTTGTTGAATGTCACCATTAGGCCACCACAGGAATCTTAACGGGTCAGGAACTTGTGGTGAAACATGGCCTCTACATCTGCCATCAGGGCGACTGGCTCCTGTCTGAATCTGGTCTGGGTTCCAATGAGACTGTTGGTTAAGTTGAGATTCTGCAACAGCTGGTCATATTCAGTAATATGCCCTGATAACACTGCTGTCAAACACCACATGTAATTAGTTTTGTCTGTGGACGGTACACACCATGATGTGGGATGTACCAAACCCATTTGTCCGGTGCCTGTGTGGAGTTGGACAGCTTCACTGCAAAGCCTTTGTCAGTCAGTTCTTACATGAAGTTGTTACAATCATCACAGAATTGTCTGCTCCTCATCAGTTTCCTTTTGATGCCAAGTGCTCGTTGTTGTACTACACACTGGTTGTTCGGAAACAAGCACTCTTTGTTATTTAAAGGGAGGCCAATGCTGACACCTTGACATGGTCCATACACTGTTGATTCTCAGTGGACGTCTCCTTTTGTTCATCATGCTGTTTTTCAGGAGAGTCTCACTTAAGTTGCTGTTGGACATGGCATAAGGTGTTCCCTTACCTTCTCCAAGCACTCTTTGTTATTTAAAGGGAGGCCAATGCTGACACCTTGACATGGTCCATAAACTGTTGATTCTCAGTGGACGTCTCCTTTTGTTCATCATGCTGTTTTTCAGGAAAGTCTCACTTAAGTTGTTGTTGGACATAGTATAAGGTGTTCCCTTACCTTCTCCCCGCAGGGGGCCATTAACAGTTCAGCCTAACATGATTTTAACTGCATATGGCCTTTCTCCCCGACTGTTGATGACCCTCAAAGGCTCCATAGCCTTGGGGAAAGTGGTTCCAATCAGTAAACCGACTCCTGCTTTGATATGAGGGATGTTGACATCTTTTAAATACAGCCATTTGTCCACATCACCTTGCAGTGGAATGTTTTCAGTACTGATTGGGATTTCCTTTTGGCTGAAAAAATGAGGAAGGTCTATAAACACGTCCTCATTCAGGCTGCTGATCGCTAAACCAGAGATGCTATTGGAACCAACATATCTTAGTTGTCCCATCGTTCGCAGCAGAATGCCAGTTCTCCTTCCAGACACCTTTAGATCTCTCATCAGGGTCAAAATGTTGCACTATTGCCTTGGTCGAGGAAGGCATATGTTGCAATTGTTTTACTACCTTTCTTTAATTTAACCAAAACAGGTACAACAGGAAATATGCAGTCTGTCTCACTGGCCTCATTCTGTCCATCAATTAGATTATTCATTGTTACCAGTGCACTAGTGACAGTTTGCTGGTTGCCTTGCTCCCCTTATTTTGAGCCTTTTTCCCCTGAGATATGCAGCAGGGTAGGATGCCAGGGTATAGATTCAGCTGTTGTTGGGAATGTTAACAACAGCTGATGAACTTAAAGAAAAACTGTGTTCATGTTCATCGTACTGCAGTGGATGCAGGTACAGGTGATTATTTGGTGATGGTTGCACAATCACAAAGTCTTTCATTAACACCTTTCCCCTCGGGTTTCCATGGAAACAAGCTTGGCGACTGCACACATGTGAATGTGTCAGAGAGAGGAAGGTCTGTCTTCTCACTCTGTCTGTGTGTGTGTGTGTGTGTGAAGGAGAGAGATAGCATATGGCAGCAGCAGCATGTGCACGACTGTGTCACTGAGTAAATATACTGTATCTTTGTATGTGTGTGTGTGTTCTGTATGTACAAGTACATGCATTTTCAGTGATGCATGAGTGCAGCAAATGAGCATGTGTTCACTTTATGTGTTTGACAACGTTTGGATGACTGCTTGTCCATTTGCATGTGTGCATGTATTTGCATATTAAATTATGTTTATGAAGTAAGCAAATGTACAAACCGCAGGAGCGCGTTTGTGTTTATCTTTATGTGTCCACCCTTGTTTATATAAGTGAGCATACATATGGCTGTGTGCTCATGATATGTTACATTGAGTGTGTTTGTGTGTAGTTTTGAAAGAGAAACAAAAAGATTTAAAGTGCGGACACATGTGGGTTTTCATATTGTTGTGTTTATACATGACAAAATGTGTGTATCTTTGCAGGTGTGTATCTCTATCCTGAAAGTGTGTGTTTATCTGAATGCGTGTATAAGTGTGTAGGAGCAGTGTGATGGGTAAACAAGTAAAGATCACTTTCTGATGAGGATTAAGAAAGATCCACTTGATCCTCTTCTGAGAAGCCGCTGATCGCCTTCCTCCTCACACACACAGACACACAAACACACACACACAAACACACAGACAAACACACTTCTTTCCCACTTCGTTGTGCAAGTCGTCACCAGTCAGCAGCCGGTGGCGGCTGTGGCAACATCCTGCACTATCTCAGCCAACAGATGCAAATTACTCTCCTGTGACATTTCAGTGCTTAAAAAGAGAAATTTCATTTGACTCCAATTTGACTCTGCTGGACTGCCGTTCGAACACCAAAACACACACACACACACACACACACACAAACACACACACACACACACACACACACACACACACACACACACACACACACACAACACACCACATTAACTCCAGTCAAGCACTGCCTTGAGGGAAAGAAAAAAACAAAAACCAGAGGCTAATGGGGACCTGAGGCAAGTTGGAAGATTTTTTACATACATGTCCATTTGCGCCAGCTTTGATCTCAGTGGTATTATTTATTAATGTCCACTCCACCTTCATGTGCACACACACAGACACACACACACACACACACACACACACACACACACATCTTGCTTTCTATTTTTCTGTCTGAAATTCTTTGTTTGATTTTGTTCTCTGTTTTTCTGACCCTCATTACCTTTCAGTTCTGTTCTTTCTCTCTCTCTCTCCCATCTCATTTGTTTGTTCAGCTTTCTTTCATTTTCATTTTCTGTCTTTGTCTTATAGAGGTGGGAAATGGAAGGAATTATTTCAGGGATCGATGGTACCAGAGAAAGTAAAAGTTCTGTTCATTTTCCAGGCAATGTGATGCGACTGTCAGAGCGCTTCCGAAGTCTGGACGGTTAAATCATAATAAGATCTACTGTGTAAGAATAAATCTGAGACTTGGACAAAAAGTCTAAACCGTAGAGAGAGAAGTGAACTATGGATGACTTCCCTAAGAAACATCCAATCACAGATCTTAAAGGAATAGTTTGACATTTTGGAAAATATTCTAATTGGCTTTCTTGCAAAGATTTAGAAGATGAATACCACTCTCCTGTCTGTATCATCTTTTTCTTGATGAACAGCAGTTTATCCGTCTCTCAGTACGTCTGCACTGCATCACAAAGTGGAAACTACTGCGGCTGGAGGCTGAAGCCAACATGGAAGTACCCGAAGGTGCAATACCACTAATGACTGCTAGATGCTGGATGCAAAAAAGCCTGGCTCCAGTTGACTCCCATTCAAAAAGCATCATCTTCTCTCTAGGAATCCAGAAGTCTTTCTATAGCCTGATACCTGATGTACATATATGGGTAATTTTTCACCCCTATCCCAGTAATAATTACAGCTGAAATAACCTGCGAACTTGCTGGGTCCTCCTTTAATTTAAATCCTGTCAAGAGCAAGATCTTTGTAATTTAAAATGTATCTCTGAGCTTTTTCAGCATGACGAGCTGTTTTACTTTCTAATGAAGCTTTTGTGAAAGTTCATTAAGGAAGGAAGAGCTCTTTGACTTGATTCCTCTATAGGTGAATGTCTGCTATTTCCTGTTCTATTGTTCTCCAACACTTCCGCTTTCCCTACATTTACAATGCCAGCGTCACCACACCTGACTAATGATCTTCCTGCCCACATTCCTCGAATTGCTCAGTCATTAGATGCCATTCTTTAAATATTGCTGCAATTCTGTCGTTCTGTATTTCAGGACCTACTTTTATGCAGCCCACCTTCTCCCCATCATCACCACCATGACCTCCGTGATATCCAGGGAGACTTGTCCAAAGGTTTCCATCGACCACTTGCTGGCTGGGGGGGGATCAGGTCCTGTCTCTGCTATCTTCATATGGGCCTACACTTAATGAAGACGCTTCACATCGACAGGGTTTAATCGCTAAGTATCATTCTCTGTCACTAACCTCAACAATTGTTATAGACTTTGACTTGACCTCTCCTTAATGAACTACATTTTGTCACCTGAATATGAAATTTGACTTTTGTGTGAAAACAAAGGAAGTCAAAAATGTTCTCGCTAATCTTGTTAACACCATATAGGCCTATTTGGGAACCAATAAGATAACAGAAAAAAATTAAAGCCATCAGGAGAGCAAGACCCTGTAAGATCATTAAATAAGACTTTAAAAATAACTTTTTATCGAGGTATTTATGAGATGTATGATGTGTATTACTGTTGATTTATTTGGTTGGTTTTGTTTTTCCAAGGCAAACTTCCCTCTGGGACAATAAAGTCTTATCTTCTTATCTTATCTTATCTTGTAATGTCTAATATTAATCCTGTCCGTATGGGATACATTTTTTCCACATGTCAATATGGTAATTGCTAAATTCAGCTTCTCTAATAAGTGTGATCGTGGTCATTTGAGAAATTACTTCTCCGTTAATAAGATTTTAAGGTTTATTGAAGGCTTTGATGTCTGCCTTGTGGGTGTTGATTGACAGGTTGAAAGTTTACTTGCTCGTTGCTAAATTATTCCACGAAGAACGTTGTTGCTCTTTCTTCTTGTTTGTCTTTTTAACACTCTGACTATTTGTCCCAAGATACAGTCATTTTCATACTTTTCTCTTCCTCTCTTTCTCTTCGCCTGTTATTCTCTCACTTTTACATCCTTTACTCACTTTCTCGGAGTCTCTGATTGCTTGTTTCTCCCTCTTTTCCATTTTGTTTATCCTCTCTCGCCCTTGTGTCCCTGTCTTTTTTTTTCTTCTCTTTCACATTCTCCCGCTGTTTCGCTCCTTCCCCTTGTGTTTCACTTTTTCTCTCCCGTTCTTTATCTTTGTGACTCACTCTTTCCTTCTGTCTCTCTTTCCATGTCTGACTCACTGACTCTCTATTTTAATCTCTCTCTCTCTCTCTGTGTCTACTCTCCCACTCTTTCTTTTTCTGTCTCAGTATTCAAATCTTTGTGTTTTTGTCTGCGTCTCTGTCTTTCTTTCCCTTTTACTGTATATCTCTCTCCTCCCATCTCTCTGTTTCTTTTCTGTTGTTTTCCTTGTTGTCTTTCTTTTGTTGTCTCTTTTGTTCTGTACATCTAAGTTTGTCACCCTTTGTCCTCTCTATCCATCATCCCTTTCAGTACTGTATATGTCTCTCTCTCTTTCTCTCTTTCTTTCTGTCTCTGTACTCTGTAGTCACACCAAATATGGTGGCGCAAATCCTCTCCAGCCTTTTCTGTCTATCATCCTTCTCCCTCTGTGAGTAACCTGATTGACTCAGCCCCCTCCACCCCCCACTTCCACACACACACACACACACACACACACACACACGCACACACACTCACTCAACGCATATGTATCTGAATTAGCCTTGGTTGCCCGCGGCGACTTCCATCTTAATAAGTGCATTGTTTATGGGCCTATAAGCAAAATGTTGCCTGCACAGCTCATTACTGCTGAGTGGTGAGGGAAACTCCCAGGAGGCAACACACACACACACACAGACACACACACACACACACACACACACACACACACACACACACACACACACACACACACACACACACACACACATAAACGCCTCCATCGCAGACTCTCCTGCCTGCCACACATTCAATGCAACTGACTGGTTTCACTCTTGTATCCTTCATGTCCACATCAGTCCTGTGCACAGAGAAGAAAATGGATATTTTGTCACCGCTTTCTAATAATAGTTATAACAGTGGTAACTGTGGTAACTAAATTATATATTGATGTTAATAAATTATTTACTAATGCTTTAAAACAATAGTCAGATGCTCATATGAATATTGAAACAGGTTTTGCTCACTTGAATCATTCAATATTGGCCATTTAAAGATCCCTATCTAATGCACTTTCAATGTAAGTGATGGGGGACAAAATCCACAGTCTTCCATCTGTTGCTAATATGAAGTTTCAGCTGCCCAAAGTAGTCAAATCAAGTTTTTAGTACAAATGTTCCTCGTTTTTGTTACTATTACTCCACTGCAGCTCAACAAGGAAACACAAAAGGGGGAATTTTGTACTAATAAAACTGTAACCTTGGAAGATATCCACTTGAGTTGACTGACTCAGACTGCTGAAGCCTCATATTTGCTTCAGATAAACTTTTGAATACATTTTTGTACAAAATAAGGACTGTGGATTTTGTCCCTCATTACTTAGCCTGAAAGGGGATTATGAAGGGATCTTCTACCGGTCAGTGTGAACAGGAGGAGTGATTACAGCCATCAGAATGAGTATTAGATCAATAATAATTCATTAATAAGACAACTTTTGGGTTGCCAGGTTTGTCTTTTTAGGAAAAATTCTCCAATAGATCATAGACCTATTGACTTCTGGACCAGGGCTGGACAAAAACTTCAAAAAACCCCCATTTTTAACGACTTATCAACAACAACATCTGAAGACTACAGATGGATTATTATAAGAACCCTTTATTAATGAGTTGTCAACAGTCGTAACTGCAGATGACAAGCTAATTTTGCTGATGGTTTATTAGAGAGTAACAAAGCCATGTGCGTTTATTAATGACTCGCTAATGATTGCAACTTCTTGTTAGTGGCTTGTTAATGGCTTGTTAGGTAATGAAAAACATGGCAACTTGAAAGTTGTTTTTTTGCTTAATCAATCTAGTTATATTTATTCATAAGGTAGAGTAAATATTAGAAACATCTCTCAGTATGAGACAATACAATTCAAAATCAATAACTACACCCTCCAAAACGACCATAAAGTTGAAAACCTCTCTCAGTTTCAGTTCACAGTTTCAGTTTCACAGTTTCAACAACAACAGAACAATATAACTTCATAAAAACTGTAAGTGAACTCTAGGTGTACTTAATAAACTGGCAACCGAGCGTATAAATGCCTTATTGAAAAGTGATACAGATATTTTAAAACAGGAAGCTCTGCTCTTCCTGCCAGATACCAGTTCTTTTTTTGTAACCTCACTTGGCTAAAAAGAGAGTAAAGCTTTTTCCCCCCCTCAATCTGTTCCTCTTGGCAGTACAGCGAAAGTGCAGCAGTCAGCATGAATTAAGAAGTCTGACTTCTACAAAAGCAACATGCATGCATCTTTTTTTTTTGTTTGTATGATTTGTATGATTATACATGTCAAAATTTCAACATTTTCAAGAATATATAACTGCATTTTTTCAAATGATAATATGCATGCAATTAGAGGTGAAAGGTAAGTCGAAGAATGTAGTGATTTGACAGATTGTTTGGGAGCAAAGTATAGTTTAGTGAGACCAGCTTTTGATTATATTCAGTCTAATTCAGCATAACCTCAAACTGCATGCAGAAATATAGGAGAAGCATCCATGAAAATGTCCCTTTAAACCTGCAGTAACTGATTTTTGTCCACTTGGTGGCAGCAGAAACAAGCTGTGAACACAGCATCAACATATCATCAACTTTTAAGTTGATATGTTGATCTTGTTAGGAGACAGTTGCTTGTTTACACATCTGGCAGCTACAGAGCAACATTATCATTCATTTGGAGTCGAGTTTCTGTCCACCTGGTGAATTTAAGTCCAATATTCACTTTCTTTCAGCTCTGGTTTTGCTCTCTACCGACTCCTGAGGGAAATATTTGGCTCTTTAGCTGCTAAATGCTCCACTGTGTTCACCAGCTAGTCTCTGACTGTCTGTTTGCAGGCACAGTCTGTTATGACTGCCAACATGTCTACTCTTTTCAGGGAGGGAGAGAGAGAGAGGCAGTAAATAACAAAACATATGGGAAATGTAGTTTTTCTTTTTCAGTACAATAACACTACAGACGTGAAACCAAAATGATTAATTGTGTGCAACATGTCACCATAATATCACCGTTAATCTTTTGTTTAAACTGTGAATTCATTGTGTTTACATGGTCAACAGGATGCCTGATTATAACGAATGACAGTGATATATTGTTTAACATGCAACATATTTATATCCTTTAAGAAAAATAATTCAACAGTGAACTTTAATTTTATGCAACCAATCAATTGAGCAGGTCTCACGTTTTGCAGATATCTCAGAGCTACTCATCTAATTCATATTGGGAGCTTATTGTGATATTTTCCACACTGCTTCCTCCACAGACTGCAGGAGCGACAGTATGCAGTGTTGGAGAGTAACTACTTACATGTAATGGCGTTACAGTTACAGTTATATGTAATTAAATTGTAGTTGCTAATCAAAATGTTTGTGATTATAAAGGGGTTGCATCCAACCCATATGCAGGGTATAACATTCATTCTGCCGCTTTGCATCTTTTCTTGTAATTTTCTTTTTGTTAAAATCAATATTTTAGAAGCTATGCAAACATTATTGTTTATCATGAATCTGTATATGACCTCAGAACTTTCTGTAAATAAAAAAGAGGTACTGAGGAGTCATTCAGGAACCAGTGTCAACAAATTTTGAGCCCTGTTGATAGTTCAATCACCACTCAGCATGGAGTTTATATCAATGTGGATTTGGTTTGAGGTTATGGTTACATTTTTCCTGTGAGCGACATACTTGTGATTTGTTTTGGTGGTCAAATTATATTGAAGAACTTTTAATCAAACTTTGTCAGTAGTCAGTGTTGAGTACTGTTGTGAGGTTTACACTGCCTGGTTTAAATTCATGGTTTTAGGATTTTTCAGCTTTATTGCCAAGTTTAAAACATTTGTTATAAAAGTAATGGAAACGTAATCAAATGTAATAAGTTACATTACCTTGATGAAGTCTTTTAAAATAGTTACATTACTTATTACATTTTTAACAGGGTCACCAGTAATCTCTAAAAGTAACCTTCCCAACACTGACAGTATGTAACACTCAAGCACATGTCCACACCGGGAGCAAGTTGGGAAACAGATGGCTTTGCAGTGCAACAGTGAAGAGTTAATGCCTGAACTGTGCATGACAGAAGCGTCTCTCCGTGTCGCCTAAGTGTGGGATCAGGCATACACAGACAAACATACAAATTAATACATACAGAAAACACACAAATAAGCAAGCAGCCACTTATACAGACACACGCAGATACAGTGTGGCAGCTGCGACTTCACACTGGTTATTACAGTCTTTAGTCCCTCTGGAGCGGCGCTGATGGAGCTGTGCTGCTGAGAGACGCAGGTCATATGAGTCAAGAGCTACAACGCATAAAAAACACATGAAGAAGAGATAAATCCGGCCCTGGTTTGCGCCTCTCTCGCTTTTACATTTGAGGCCATTTGAAACCAGTGGTGTAGTCTAGTTTACTGTAGTGGGGCATACTGTGATGATTCCCGTCCAACCTCGTACACACCCATCCCGGAGCGACACCCCATAAGCACCACTCACTAACGCGTTCACTACATGGATCCACACATAATGGAAAGCACTCTGAAAGAGCGGGTATGTGTTATCAACAATTTATTACAAGCAACACAAGACTTTAACAGCTAATGACATTTACAGCTGGGGAGATTTAAACGCTTTGGACTGATTTTCTACTGTTTTAGTGTTAATCACCATCCCTGGTGATTTTTGCATGGCTGGAGGAGACAGTTATTCACCGCTTTGACAGTCAATGGTGCGCTTCACATGAGGGTTCATCTCAATGATAGATTTTTTGGGCGTCTGAATCGTGGTCTGGACGATAGTGAGAAAAACATACAAAGAGGAAAGGAGAGGAATTAGTAGGGGGGGAAACATCCAAGAACTGCTACAAGACCAATAAGCCTCAGAGACAGAACTCCTTAATAAATTAACTTACTCATCAAAATCATCAAATTATGCATACTGGGTTTGCTGTGTATTAGCCCACAAGCCCTGGAAAAAAGTATGGAACACTTCCTGTTTCACCTGGTCCAGTTTCTTCTGTTTGCTGGCAGTGTCCTTGGGGTGGGGTAAGAGGGGGAGGCGTGGGATCGCTACAGAGAAGCAGCATAATGTCCATAAGGGTGAGGTGATGTCACCCACTTAAAAATGCGGATGATGTCAACATCATCCAGTGACGATGCTGACATCATCCGCATTTTTAAGTGGGTATATGGAAATCCTAGAGCTTTCTTAGTGGGGAGCCTATATGGTGTTTACCTGCATATCACATAGACTACACCACTGTTTTCAACTGATTATTAGATAGATACATAGATCGATAGATATTACTTTATTGATCCCTGAAGGGAAATTCAAACACACACGAGTCACAAGCATTAATCAGTGTTTATGTAAAAAATAAATTGAAGTCACACTTATCTGAGGACAGTTTTGAAATCTTGAGAAACTCCTCCATACTGCCATTACACAAACATGTGTCAGGTGTACTATTTCCCTCTTCACCTTCATCGTTCTCTGGTCGATGACTTGGATCACCCTCCCAGTCGATGATGTGACCAGTTTTGATCTGGTGGTCTATCAGTCTCTTACGCAGGGTCACTGCTACTAAGAAGACCGTCAAATGCTGTCAAAACATCCGAAAAGCTTGTAAGTGAACACTGAGTTTAGAATATTTTATTACAGATATTACCAGGAAGATTTAGGAATTGCCTTTAAAACACTGATAACTATTGTCCAAGTTTGACTCGTATTAATCTTTGAAGAAAACATTGGCTTTATATCTATGACTCTAAGTGTCCCAAATATCATGAAAATGATTACATGACAGGCTGGGGTAATCCACTGTCAACAATGTTTTCAACTCTATTTGTTACATCTACTTCCAATCTCTCCAGAAACCCCAACACAGACAGACAAGCGCACAGCAGCAGTAAAAGTGTTAGAACGATGCTGAGGAATCTATTCTTTGTCTAAACTCCCGAGAGACAAAAATAATTACTTTACCATGAAATTCACACATTGTGAATCTTGTTTTCCTCTATAATTTTGTAGATAATTGAATTGGATATCCCCAAGGTATTATATTGCCTAAAAAAAAACAAAAAAAAAAAACTAAGCCATCTGAGCAAACACACACACAAGGAGAAATCTAAAAATTTGTCTCAGTGTTGACTTATTATTTCTGTGCCATTAGACGACTTATCTGAATGCGCCGCGTGTCAGTCTGGATAATGCCAGATTGACTGACGCCGCCAAAAACCAAGATAATTGCCTTAAAAATAACACAAGCAATCGCAGTGGATGTGAGCAGCCACACATACATACACTCAGAGCTACACACACACACACACAAACACATTTATGCAGGCAGAGACAAATACAGGCATGTAGAAGCACATATACTCTTGCAGGCGAAAGACTACAAAGCGCCTGGCAGTTCTGTGTTTGCTTGTTGAGCTTTCATTAAGTGTGATGGAGGTGTGAAGGTTTCGTTTGATCACTGTCTTATCCACATCCCAATTACTCCGGCCTGTTAGCTGCCAACGGTAGTGAATGGGGAAGCTAAGACAGCCTTGAAGTCCGATCCCCTCCCCCACTTTTCCCACTTTAAATTAGGGCTTCTTTGCACTTTCACTGTTGGAACATATATTTGGCTTTTGGCTGGTGAACGCGAGGGGGGGTGGGATCGCCTCTTTACTGAGCTTAAGATAAAAGGGATGTGATATCTCCAGTGATCTGATCTAGTGTCAAGATTTAAAGTAACTTCAGTCAGCATAACAAATGTAAACAAATGCACAGGACGGTGTCTTTGATTGTGTCCGTCGTGCTGAGATGATAATTTACAGAAAATAGAAAACTAAGAACAGCAGGACATACGCATGATGATTTACAACAGATACAAAAAAAACGCTGTTGAGTGAAAAAGGCATTTTTCGTGTTTTAAATTGAATTCAAGGTCTTTTCTAGGTGGAAAATAATTAAATTCATGAAAAATTTAGGACTTTATGTTTTCGAGCCAACACTGATTGTTGATGAGAAATGAATCTGTAGTGGGTTCAGACAGAATGCAAAGCAAATTTTAGAGGCAGTGCAGTTGCATAGAAAGTCAGGGGAGACATAATTAAACGCAAATTTGCTCGGGGCAGCACAAATTGATGCGAAAATGCAAGCTGAGAAGGTTTCAACTTAACAAATAAACAGAAAGAACCGAGTTGTTAGTGAGTTCTGAGTTCAGTCTGAAACTGTGCTGAACTCACTTCCACAGACATCTGTTGATAGCTAGCTTACATTTAATGATCAGATTTGTGCTATCAACCTTATAAACAGTGCTTTTAAAGATGTAATTTTAAACTTAAAAAGTTCAGACATGCAACAGACTGCAGCACCGTTGCAGACACAGTGTTATGAATAGCAATCACTTTGTGTAAAAAAAACAAAAAAAACCACATAGTCAGTGATTCAACGATGATTCTTTGTACTGAACCAATTAAAATGATCTAAATCTGTAAAGTAATTTGTAATTTCCGCCTGTATCCAAGCTAAAAGCCGGGGCTTCAGCCTGCTCTGAACACTTTGTCTGCAAAGTTACCTCTACTTCCTCCTTGTGATGACATCAGATTGTTTGTGCACGCCCACAAATGGCACTCCGTTATGTAGCTTATGTTACTAAGGTTGTTCCCCAGGTTGTTCACGTTGTCCACTCGCATATTTTGAATTGGTTTTTGCCCCAACATGTATGAATGTATTTGAGAAGTTTCCATTTTCTGTAAAGAACAAGAAAAAGAAGTGAAATCCTGCTTCTATCGTTTGTTTACGTAGCCTCCAGAGCTGAAGTCTGCTGAGGTGGAGCTTCCGATAGCAAACCCATCAGAACAGAGTGGGCTCATCTGGAGGCGGGCCTTAAAGAGACAGAAGCTGAAACAGCCTGTTTCAGACAGAGGCTGAACTGAGGAGCTGCTGAAGGACCAGTATAAGATAAATAAGGAGTTTTTTGAACTGTAAATCATGCAACGATACTCCAGTTCACTCCAAGAATAAAACTATAGACCTGGAAATGTGTATGATACATCCCTGTTAACAAGTAACGTAGCCTGATGGTATGTTACCTGCAGTTCAGAATGACTTGCTTACAGATTTATAATGGAGCTTAAACTGTTGACTGAAACTATACATTATAGGAGTGATAATATCCAACAAGGTAAAATCCTTGCAGCGGTAAAGAACCACTTGATGCAAACAATCATGAAATGTACAAGTTTATTATCTCACTTATGCCACTTGCCAACATACAGTGCAATACGTAATTAAATCTAAATTATCATCAGTTGTTCATTTAGTGATAAAACGAATTTTGATCTCACTTTTCTGTTTTAAAAATTCCTGAAATATAGTCCCTACACCTCCTCCCACTGTCCATAACATTACCTTGTTTCGGTGGACTTGGTGGTTGTATTGCCTGCAGCATCGACGTATATTAGGGGAGAAAATAAGTCCTGGAGAAAAATTAAAAAAAAAAAAAAAAGCCTCAGTCCTGTATGTCCCTGGTGGACTGGTGTAATAACTGCAGTCAGTCATTTTGCATTATATAACAGCAAAGGGTACCATGATATTGTACAAGGCTCAGCTGAAGGGAGGTCAGGTGTGCACTGCTATTGACCTCATTCACTATTCTAATCACACACACACACACACACACACACACGGCTGTGTCTGCTCAGTCTGAAGTCTCCAGCCCGAGGCCATGAGAGTGTAAAGAGACAAGTGTTAGGATGTGAAGTGACATGAGCTTCCACGCAGGGAGGAACAGTCCTCTGTCTGCCTCTGAGGCAATGCAGTTACAAGTTAATAATGCTAGATATGTGTATCCATCCCATGATGCACTGCTCCAATGCAAAGGTTAGACCCTCACTGACCCTCTTTTCTCTTATACATCTGCCACCACCTTGTTCACCACTCAGCCACAAGGCATACTATGATGAAATGCATAATGTATAGCTGTAGAATATGTAAAATGTTATGTTTAATAGTGTTTTTGAAAACCCAGAGGGCATTTTCATACTCTTATTGGTCTGACTTTCAGGGGCATCTTGGTCTGAATGTATTAAACTATGAACTAAATCATCGAATAATGACATAAAAACACCACACTGTCATTTAGATTAGTCTGAACTTCCTTTCAAATACTCAAAATTTTTTCCCTCCTTGTACTGTATTTAGTTCTGTCACTTATTAAATGATATGTAGAAGATGGCATTATGCTTCCGCCTGGTGATTCCAACATCTTTTACTTCTTTGAGCTTCATGTATACATTTTCTGAAGACTTTTTCTCACCCAGAATACAGTACAAGTGTTGAAATATGAAAATAGATGCCACACATTTTTGTTGACAGTTTTGCAACCACCTTATTCTTTGGAATTTAAAGTTTTTTCAAGGGAACTTGCAGGTTTTGTGAATTGTACATCTTCATATTGTTTGCACTAGTCACTTTGCAAGGTCTTGTTTTTATTTTATAACCTGTTTAACTTACATGAAATTTGCAAGAAAAGTGGGAATTCATTTCTCTACCATGAGGGATTGACATGGTGACATGCATCAAGGACACACTTGACGCTGAAATACTGCATTAGTGGGATATAATGAGTGGACTCGATGACTTGATTCTATCCAGCTCACATCTGTAAGATGTTTTATTTTTTTTAGTTACTGTTGACTAGTAACCAGATTTCATGAATGTCAAAAAACATGGTTTTCATAATCAGGGTGAAGTGATTACACACAAAATCCCATTTGCACATCTAGAGTTCTAATGAAGAAACATGATTTTTTGGTTATGAATATGCATACCCAGGTTTCCTACAGGATTTTAGAAGAGTAACATGACATGTGGCAGTGTGTCCTTGTATCCATAGTAATTAAATCCAAAGTCAGACTTAAATTGATACCGTAAAAAAAACGACAACAAATACAACAACCAGGTTACTGCAGTGCATGCTAATGTGTTGATTTGTCTGATTTATGACATAAACCACATTTCTCCCAACGTCCTGGTTTCTTGTGTGCATCTAAACATGAAGCTTTTCAAAATAAAAGCACAACTAAAACTTTCACCTGATTATATCTTCAGGTCAATAAGTCTATTCAGACTGCAGAAATCTTTAAGTGGTGTTATTGTGTTGTTTTCAACTGTGGCATTTGATCTGCCTCTTTTTTAATGTGTTTATATATTTTTATGTATATATACAGTATATATGTGTAAGTATATAGATAGGATTTATAGGAGCAACAAGGAAGGCTTAGGAAATGTGCATTAAACATAGATTTCTATATATATAACTAAAACCAGATTATTTGAAAGAATAAGATATTAATTAGGATCAGGCTACTCCTACTACTACTAGGTTTGTTCATGAAATTTGAATTTGAACTTGACCTTCATTAAAATTTAGAGTTACCACAGGCTGCAGCTATGTTTTTTTTATTTCGATAAGATGTTTAAGTGTGTGCTTGGCTGCATGTACCTCAGTATTAACATCCATATCAGCTTCATCTCCACCTGCTCTGCTCTGAACTTGCTGCTCTCTCTCTCTCTTTCTTTCTCCACCACATGTGCTTATGATTTGTGTTATTATATCACCTCATCTCCTTTTCATTCACCATGAATGTGTTTATTCCTCTCTAATTTATTAAAACTACACATATGCTAAAGATTATATCATAGTTTTTATGAGTAATATTTTGACTAATAGGTAACAGTTTTTCTCAGGCGTTGACCTGCAGCCAAAGAAAGTGTTTTTTGTAATCAAGATCGCAAAGTTATTATTCTTTTTTTCTGAGCTTAGTGACCTCATAGAAATCCCACTGCTGACAGCATCAATGAGCTCTCCTTCACTTGCAGCGTACAGCTCCAAGAGCTCATTGCTTAGTGAGCTGCTGTCTTAGTAAACAACATGCAGATTTCAGACGCAAGCTCAGTAAAAAATTGTCTTAGTACATCTGGCCAAGTGTGTACATGGGAAGTCTGTAATCTTCTGCAGTGTCTAGTCTTTATGGGTTTTAATAATCTTTACATCTGTTCCAAGCTTAAAGTAAAGATCATTTGCAAAAAAAAGCTAATCCATACCTGGGTTAAGATAAATAAAACCCTTAGTCCACTGTACAGACTTTAATCACACTTCTAATCATGCGTATTGATCACCCTCCCACATGTATTCGACTACATCTAATTCCAAGATGATGAAAGGTTGCAGCGCGGCTCGTTTTCTCCGTATATCGCTGGTTTCTTCTTCAGCGGCGGATGTTTGAAGAGTCTTATCCCCCTCTTTGTTGGTGCGAGTCAGCTTCAACTGTTCACACAAATGACAGAAGAAATGATTTGAGAAACGTCCTTGATTTTCTTCCTGTACCATTCCGCATTGATGCAAAGAACAAGAAGAAGAAAAAAAAACAAAGTCTTTCTCTCTTGTCATGATGAAATGAGCTTGTAAACAAAGACGGCTGTGTAGTTGCAGGCGTCGTCGTTTAAAAAGCCACAGCAGGAAACAGAAAAGAAATTGTTTCTGGGTATTTCTGGGCTTTGCTGCCGTCACAAGAGCGACCGTTTGAAAAATTCTTAGTCTCGTTACGTCGTGTAGAGGCAATAAAATCATAATTGTTTCATGGCTTGAAACAGCCAAGCGATTTCTGTGAAGTCTGGTTTTCCTGGCTGCTGCGTCAACAGAAATATCACAAGTCTTAGTTTCATCATAGCTCATTATGTTGTGCAGAATCAATAAAATCATGCAATTATGGGTTTTTTCTGCCTTGAAAGAAACCTTTTGTTTGTGAGCTCTCCTCCTTCTCTATCAGCAACAACACTGACACACACCTTCGCCTTTGATGATGCATGTTTCCATCATTAAACTGTGCCATTATAATAATAATAATAAATTGATCAAATGATTTGCTCTTAAGCCAAATTTGCCACCTCATCACACTTTTACTTCATGTTTCACCACTTCGTCGTGGAAAGCTCATGAAACAATCAACTGATTACTATGATACAGAGACTTGTGCATTATTGTGGAGAACTCACTACCTCACTATTTACGTCAAGTACCAACATCCAGGCGAGGGACCTGAGTTAGCATCCAGTCACAGGCCAGCTTACAGTTCGCCCTTTTATTAGCTGTGACTGTGAACTTTCCCTTAACAATAACCAAATGTTATAGTTGCATAACCGTAACCATGCCTCAACCGCAGTTGATTTGCCATAACCGCAATCTTGTCCTAACTGTAACCATACCCTCGCTGCCACATGCCAACCCCTGAAATTACTCTGAAGTGAACTCACTGCAGCTAATTAGGAATATTGGAATATTACATATTTCATCTGCATTATGAGGAATGAGGAAGCATTTTTAATGAACTTCTATGTGACAAATGTTCGTATACTATCAGCGTATCAACATAACATAATGACAACATCTGTTTTTTTTCCAGTATCCACTCTTGCAATATAATAACCATTCAACAACTAAAGCTTGATTATGTTTAGGCGCTCACTGAACATGTTTGATTTTAGTGAAAAGATTGTGGTCTTGGTTAAATATTGAAAATGTCAGCAGTGACATTTTTTACTGTACTGACATTTAACTGAAACCACAATCTTGAGCTTTTGTTGTTAAAATGTATTGCATGCAAAACAGATGAATAGTAACTTCTTGCAGACTGGGTTGCATGTGCACATATTGCAAAAAGCAAGATTATTAAAAACAAAAAAATAAAAAAAATAATTGAATGTAGTTTGCGCAATTATCCTTGTCTGGCAATATCGTTGACAAGCAACATGACGTACCCCCATCCTACTATTAATACATTTACAACATGTCTGATCATCTGATTGTTTGTGTTTCTCACCACATCTGATGTCTTTATAGCGATGTTGAAATGTTCCCAAACCTCAGCAATTAACTTAACTGTCAACTGAGTCATCATGACTGAAAGGATTCATGTCCAAAACGATGAAAATTACTCTAAATGCTCTGCTAAAATGACATAAACTAACACTTTTTCTTGCTTCATCCCTCTCTTTTCCTGTTGTTATCGTCAGTAGAAGTGTAACACACCTTCGGATTTGATCATATTGTTCATATCATTATCGTTTAAGAGCAAAACAGTCAAATTATTTCTCTAAATTCAAGCTGCTATGCTTTTTCTCTCTCTCTTTGTCTATCTCTACCAATCATTTGCATGCATATTTTTAATTCCTTCAACTTGGAATAACTGTATTACCCCTACTTCTCCTGTGTGAGCGGTAGTGCTACTGTACAACACACACACTAAAACACATACACACACACACACACACACCTTTTCTTTGACTATACAACGCGTTGCTCCCAGTGACAGAGGACTTTTTGATGTTGGCAACAGTGCCGGATCAAAGTCAAACACAAAAGCTCAGTATGGTGGGGGGCAGAGCTGCTGAGGGAGAGACAAGAGAGAGGGCAATCCCCCTCCTCCTCCCCCCCTAGGAGTCACCCAGTCACACACACACACACACACACACACACACACACACACACACACACACACACAAACTCTCAACGGCAATACACAGATGAGATCATTCCCGATGAGATCATCATGTCTGTGCATCTCTCTCTCTCTCTCTCTCTCGCTTTCTCTCTCTCTCTCAGCTTACACAGTATTAAGGACAAACATAAATTTAATAAATACAAACATTTTAAAAATGGCATCCTCTTTTTTCTTAAGGTCTCTCTTTGTATTTCTTTGGAACACAGAATTAGTAGATACAACAAAAGTTATAACACTTATTAAAGATTGATAAAATGGCATATTCATGTAGATCTTCTCACTGTGTCTGTTTTCTTCTGTTTCATCTCTCTCTGTCTCTCTGTCACTTCGGTTCAAACAGCTCTATTGGCATTTCAGGTTTTTTTTTCTTACTTTACAAAAGCCGTCCTACTGTACATCAATGTCAAACACAGCAAACAAATGAACAGACAACACACACACACACACACACACAAACACAGAAAAAAATAACATGAACACAACATCGGTTGATGGTATCTTGATATTTTGTATAATTATGAATTCATTTCCATTTAGGGAGAAGTGTGTTTTTTTAGGTTGATTATTAAGTTGAACAAAAGGTGAAAACATGCTGTTCTGTACAGTCTGGAAAAAAAAGAAGGCTGTGATTTGTAATGGAGAGGTTGTAGAGTTAAAGAGGCAGCATAGAGACACTAAAATATTTGTTACCAAGTGTGGAAGCATGTAGTGAAATCTGTGGTGACGAACACAGAGAATTATCACCAACTTTCACAGCAGCTCCGTGGGGCTTTTTAGCCTCTTTTAGCTTTTGGTTCTACAGCACATTTACTGTATCGTCATCAACCCCATATTCCAACCCTGTTTCCTAGAAATTACATGCAACTGAATTATTTTCCCAATTAAGTTGTGTTGGCAAATGTAATCACTGCCTAGATCATGTTCAATGTTGGTTTTTTTCAGATGAGTGACACGCAGTATGAGGTAAGAGGTCGGGGTGGATGGCGAGCATACAAGATGTAGGACTCTGACACCAGAGACCGAGGTTCGCATCCTGAGTTCCGTGTGTGTTTAGCTTTAGGCAACAAAAGCACTTTGGTTAATGTTAAAGATTGTCGTTTCGCTTAAATGTTAAGAAACATGTCATGCTTCAAGTCCCTGCAGACGTTTTTTCGGTATTAAACAGAGACCATGACCTTTCTCTAACCTTAACCAAATGCTGTCAGTGCCTTAACATAACCATAAATGTTTAATGATGCTTTACTTTCTACTACCAGAAAAAAAGAACTAGTTGTCTGTGAACATTTCACCTCAAACGTTCAGTATTAACATTTTTGCAACTTGCCGAATACGTTAATTAAGAACATTTTCTCAGGAGGCATAATTCAGCCAACATTACGTTTCTAGCAAAGTGTAGTTGCTGTTGCAATTTAGTCATATATGAACACAATTTAAGCACTTTACCGCTACCTGCCCAGCTCCAAATGGCAGACAGACAAAGTTAGCGACTAGTGGCTGAAAAAAAAAAAGAGCATCTACCAGCTAATGAGCCAGACATTTTTTCCACAAACTGGTGAAGACCAAACCAGAGCTAAAAGAAAGAATATTAGACTTACATTCATCAGGTGAAGACAAACACGACCCCAAAATAAGTGTTAATGTTGCTCTGTATCTGCTGGATGCTAGCCAATAACATGCTAATAAAGGGTGGTATGTCTGGTGTGTGTTTTCCAGGGTGTAAGAGAAGTATTTAAAGTGGCCAAACACAACAAAATAGTAAGTAAAATCTTGAAACACCTTTCTTTTCAGAAAAGAAACTACAGCAGCAGATAAGAAGTAGAAATCATTCTAGCTGTAGCTGTAGACTTTCACAAATATTCATCATCGATATTGCAGATTATTACTCTCATTTTGAGCGTAAACTCTGCAGCTCACTGACGACTCTTTTTCTTATTGTGAGTTTCTCTCATTATTGCACTATTTGTGCATCACTTCATTTCTATATCTGTTGCTCTGACTTTCACTCTCACCTTTCTCCTCACGACGTCGTCTTTCTCACTCTTACTTTTTCTTTTACTTTTAATCGTTTTCTCCTTTGCCGGTCTTCCTCCCTATTCGTTTTACTGTATTGGCATCACTGCTCATGAGAAACATCAGTCTTAAGCAACATGTTTATTTCTCTGCCGTCTCACTCTTACTAAAAAAAACAAAAAAACACCCAAGACCACAATGAATGCAGTCGACCCCACCGACACACACATCAGCACAACACAAGGAGCAAAACTCTGTAGCTCCCGGGGTGACTTGAACGGAGTAACATCCCTCCAAGGCCACGCAACTTTCTTAATTAAAGGCATAAATTTCTTCTCCCACTTCTTTTTCCACGACTGAACTACGGGGCGTTCGTTTCATTTGCCTCAGCTGAGCTTCCATGAAGACAATGGTGGTGATGAAAAAAAAAAAAGAAAAAGAAAAAGAAAAAAGAGAAACAAATAAACAGCAAACCCTTAGCGACTCAGCTGTGCTACTGTAGCGAGTCCTCAAGGAACCCTATCCTGAGAGTGCAGTCATTTACATATTGCTTTGATGAAACAATACATTTATTTGGTTTTTTTATTTGCATCAGTGGAACAGAAGAATCTTCAGTCCTCCTCCTCATTCTTCCTCTCCCTACCCGAAAAAAAGAGTAAGAAGAAGAACAAAAAGGGGGAGTAGAGGATAAATTGTATTGTTTTTATTTTCAGGTCACATTGGCATGCCTGGGTTAATTTAAACCCTGTTTGAAGCTTTGTTAGTATGCTTAGGCTTAGATTCCTGAAGGTTTGTTGTGCTGTTGCTGAGTGCAGACGACTGCCATCAGTCTGCTCCTATTTTTATCAGAGCTCACTGCCAATTTTAGGACATCCTCAGTTGATTTGTCACTTTGTTGTTGTAGGCTGTATTTCTGTCAGACCTGCCGTGCATTTATATCGCAGCTGACACCAGAAAATTCGTCAGGTGTAGCTTGATGTATTGGCACGATACCTGTGTGATCAGTGGTGGATTACCTGAATGTATTATTGATTTGGAAGTTTTTCTTTTAATGTTGTATGGTGCTGTATTGGTGTCAATAATCAAAATATGTTTATAATGTGATTAACTCATTTAGAAACCTCTTTGGGTTTCTATTGTGGTGCATAAATGTAAAATCTGTTAAATAACATTTACAGCGATAGAAAAGAGCAAATTAAATTTAAGAGTGTCTCTAAAATAAACCACATAACCAGAGTGTCTTGGCCCAAACGTCAAATTTATATTATGCCAGACTTGTGACGCATCATAGTCACCAGTCCAATTATAGCTGCCACTGTCCTGAAGCCAGCTGAACCCGATTTTCAGTGTAAAATCATCCGCAGCCCTTGTGCTATCTGGCAGCCTTATATGGACGTGTGCTGGCTTACATTTGTTCTTAAAATGCCAAAACACGACTAACAGTGCTGACATCAGTGTTTCCCCTAGGTTGACTGCTTTGGCCCGGTGGATGGACTCAGCAGCCACACATTTCTCCGTTTAGCGTCTTCAGGTTAGGGCTATCTCATTGTTGCTAACTTTGGAGCTAACCCCCTTTGACTTTGCCAGCACTTGGCAAAAACAACCGAGGTGACTCTTCTTGGTCTTGACAAGCCGCAGTATTTATTAACTGACACATGGTAGCCTGTACTGTACATTTACTGCCATAATGACAACTTACCGCTAACCTTTTCCTCTGCTCCACTTGCGTTCATCGTCACTTTTCCGCCACTCACTCTCTCATTCAACCGCTCACTTGCTACGCACACACATTACGCACTTAAGATTTTCCCAGGCAACGACACAGAGGTTGACTCACGTTTTGGAACAGCGCTACACAGATGCTACCAATGGATATTTGGCGTTATTTTTGGCAATAAAATTTTTTTTTCTTTTGGCCTGGCGGGGGTTCTCCTTGGCCAGGTGGCCCGCCAGCCCTGTACAATTACAGGAGAGATACTAGACATTACAAACAGCCACAATCGGCTTGATCCAACTTGCCAACTGGGAATACTGGCTCAGCAACTTGCCAGTCTAGTTCATCAGCTGGCTCACAGAGTGCTTTTTGATATCTCTTACAGTCCAATTTGGTTAGCTAGCAGCACTGACGTCTTGATACAGAATACACCCGAATCTCCACAATTGAAACTTGACTGAAGTGTTTGTTCCATGTCTACAAAGAACAAACTACTCATTGCTTGTTTTAGTCTGATTAATTTAGCAAAGAAAATAGATTAGTTTTGCTCATGTTAGTCTCTTGAATCTTTGCTACATCATGTTACCTGTTATCTGCTTCTTTATGACCCAGATTCTCCAGTTTCTGTTCCAATCAAAGTGATAAGAACTACTTATTTTTCAGCTCAGCCTGGATCCTGCCATGATTTTAATGAATTTAGGTGTCGACAACTGAACAAATAAAGTGTCTGAATAAAACATTTTTATGTCACCCACACACACAGACACACACACACAGCCTTCTTTACAAAGAAAAAGTCTGCCATTGTCCTTTTGCCTTTCAACCGTGTGAACATGAATTGCTGTCGTAAAACTGTGTGTGTGTACGGGGAGAGCTTTGCCTTGAGACCAAAACTTTCATTGCCATCTCTTTTACACACTATTTCACTGACCTTCACTCGGGAGACGACTTTGTTACTGCTCAATTTAAACTAGTCAGTTCGATAAACAATCACTACTGGCTGTTCTGTACAGCCTTGTGTACTGGAATTTAATTAAACGAACACAGTCTCTTAAAACACTTAAACGCTCCGCACATGAAAAAAAAAAAAATGCATTTTCTAACCTCGAAAATATTTGTGTGTGTGTTACAATAGGGTTTGGATGGAGACAAAATATTTCCATTCTGCTTTGACAACCCTGGTTTGTGAGTTTTCTTAATCAACATAAACAGAGCTTATAACTAAACATTTTAATTACTCGCATAAATCTAACCAATAGCTCGCCCTTTCAGCTGGGAAAATATTGTCACAGATGTTCAAAATGTAGTGGATGTTGGGTACGGATCTTAGAAAGCTTGTTGATCAGGATGTGAGCCAGCACTTTGGAGAAGCTTGGAGCACCAACGATCAGATAAAAAGTCTAGGATCTTAGTTCAGAGCTCTGTTTTTACTATTTTCTAGTTTTACTATACACACGCTGCAAAGCAATACTTGCTCGGTTCACATCTGTAAGGAAGGAAACAGCAGCTTTAAACGCCTCCCAGTCAACACCATCTTCATATTAGAGTAGAAAGACTGAGACAACAAGCTGTCAACCAGTTAAGTTTTTCCATTTCGGCCGTCGTCCCACGATAAATGACAGTCCTACCTCCCTCAAATCCCACTTGATACAGGTTCAGGTTGCCCCATGTTCATTATACTAAACCAGGGAGTGGACGATAAGGAAAATAATTACAAATCAAAGTAAAGAAGACACCAAAGAAACAAACTTGTGGTCGGTGAAGGCAGCTAACAGAGGAACATGATCTTCTCTTGGCTTTGTGTCCACAACATGTTCCCTTTGAAGAAAGTGTAGTATTGCTGATATTTGAAGAGATTTCATCTATTATATCACTATACTGAGCTGCCAAAGTATGTTGAGCACATAACACATAAACTTCACCTTTCTTTCACTTTATGAATTCAGATAATATGACATACTGTATGTTTGCAGCTGCAGGGACCGACAGTTGCATCGAAGTAGTTCACTGAAACAAAAACTTCTCTGTCTGTCGTCTCTCGTCACATTTTTCACTGAACCAAACCCCGCTTTTACTTCTCTCACTCCATCTTCTGTGTCTCGCTTCCAGCAGCCAGAGCTCGGTAGTATTTTTGTCTCAGCTTGAGCAGGATGAAGGAGTCGCTCCTATTCAGGTTTTGTTAAATGTTCAGTGCCGTGTTACGCAGCAACCCACCGCGGAGCTGCCTGTGAGAATGGATGAAAAGCAGCACTGTAAATTGAGATATCCACCACTGGGAGAAAAAGAAAAGAAGACAAAACAAAACAAAACAAAAAAAAAAAAACACTGGCATGAAATTAAAGCAGATTAATGATTACAACAAGCCAGGACTCAACTTAACAATTAGCTTTGAGGATTGATTTATCATTGGAGGAAGCAGGAAGGAAAATATCTCCGTTTTGTTTTGGCTGGAAGGCAATCAAATCTTTTATTCAGCCTACAAAGTTGGACAAAAATTCCCACCACCACTCCATAATTTCCCATGGATAGGTTTTCCCCTAACGAGTAAACATTTATTTGCATACTTGACACTAACGACCGATCGGTTATTCCTTAATGGCCTCATATTTCTCTAATTGGATGAGTGTGCAAAGCTAATTAATTAGCAATTACCTGCTAATGGTTGCATATTCATGAGCCCACAGCCTATTAGCTTCCAATAAATACTTATTAAGAGGCCCTGATTGCTAAGTAGCTTATCATCAACATGCTCATCGTCTGATAATTACAGCGTGTTTGCTTTCTTTCTTCAGTTTGTGTTGATAAGAATACAGTAACTCTGAGGGGACCGGGGGATAAATTGATAAGATTTCCATCAACCCCAAGAATAATTGCCTTTGCAGTGGCCTTATTGATTTGATCTATCGCCGATCAGAATTTACTTCATAAAGCACTTTATAAACTGCTAACAAGGAGGGGTTAAAGCACAGGTTAAAAGCAAAACTTATACATTTAAATGCAAAGGATTATTGAGCGTATTAATATAGTAGTATTATTCAAATTCATGAGGTTTCAGTCACTGCTTCTCCTTAGGGCCGTTCACTTAATGAGACACTGTAAATGACACCTCAGTCAATTTCAGTGATGTCTGCCATACACCTGGGATGACATTGGTTAAATTAATGAGAAAAGTCAGATGGAGTCAGCGCTTCCCAATCTTTTTTTTCCCATCATAGGAATTATTCTGTCAAGAAAACCCCACCCTGCTGCTCCCCTCCACTAACCGGCAGCTGTAAATCATTGTTAGGTTGGACATATTTAATAGGATTTTTAATATGGTGATTTTTGGTATGAATTGCTCATTATTTGATAAGTTTGAAAATGTAGTTAGTTTGAATGCTGCCTCGTTCTTTTTCTTTTTTTTTTCTTGTTTCCAACACAGTGAAACACGATTAGAAAGGCACAATAAACAAATAATGAAATGAACAAATCTTGCAGCACCCTTCCTCCATCCTCAAAGCACCCCAGGGTGCCACTTTGGGAAGCACTGGTCTATGTGAAGTACGCACAGTCTACAGAAATATACTTACACTGGCTGAGAAATTTGAATGAAAGAGAAATTTTTGGGGTTTCAGTAAGAAAATCACTTAACTCAAGAAGTTAATTGCTCTGGGAACGCTGCTTAAAAAGGAGACCTACTGTTCGTGGCAAGAATACGAACAATCAGACAATCCGACAGGTTTTAAACAAACCTCCAGATTAAACAAACCTTTTAGGCAGAGAAAATTATAATCCAAACTATCCACTGTAAACATCCATCATAGTTTACAGACTGGCTTCCTGGTTTGATTTACTGTAGTTACTGTAGTATGCGTACAGTTTTCCTGTGCAAATGTGCCCTCTTTTAGTTTTACCAGCAAATAAAGTTAGAGTAAGATTAATATATTATGACAAAGCTGTTGGCCTGTTGACTTGTTTACTGATTGCTTGGCTGCTCGTGTTTCTTGCCCTGTCAGACTTTATTATAGGAATGTCACTGTGGTCCCAGATCTCAGCTTATCATAATCAATAGAAATGATAGCAAAGTTGTTTTTTTAAAATTCATCTTCAGGAGGAATTTCTTCTACAATTCAGATTTTTTGGGCTCAGCAAATGGTAATTTTTAAAAGAAAATCACAAGGCCAGTGACTTATAATGATGAAGAAGCTTTGTGCCTTTAATTGAAGAAAGGCTAAGGTGCAGAAAGGTGCACCCCCCCCCCCCCCCCCCCCCAGCAAAGCTTTGCAGTTACACAAAGTACATTCACACCTTGAGTCTGCTTCTGCTGTTGGACAATAATCAGCTCCTCTCATGTGTTGCTCAAGAGACTTTTGATATCTTGCAAGGACAATGTTTGTCTCTCACTTTGACTTGTGCCTGTTTAGGATCTGAAACACCAAACTTCTAGCAAAAACCTTCCTGTCAGTGAGATTCAACGACTAAAGGCGTCTAATCAGTACTAATTGATTTAAGGAGGCGTATGACCCTGGAAGTTTTACACATTTACAAACCGGATCCTCTGTGTTTTGGAACTATCGAAGGATAACTTTTATGCATGTTTTCCCCTTGAGTGAATTTAAAACATTTTGGAACCGAACTCTTCAAATACAGCATGCAGCATTCCATGAAATACGGCGCTACAAGGACGCAGCCGCACCTGTGAACAACCTGACACAGTTTTGATCAAAAGAGCCAACTTTTGAAAGTGCATAATCAAATAAAAGGAATTATTAATGCAAAATGTCACCCGGGCTCCGACATCTCCCCGCTCTGAATGCTGCTTTTGAATTTCCAAAATGAAGTGTTGTCACCTTCCGCGCTGTCTGTTCATGTCTATATGAGTGTGTGTGCTTTTTTTTTTTCTCCTTTCCTTTTTAATCACCACATTGCTCTTTCTCTGTGTAAACACAATATATATCCTAAATGCTCGGCACCGAGAGACGCTTGTGGCTTATGAGGTTGCCATGGAAACGGCGGGATGCACTCAGGCTTGCTTCCATGCAGCTGGGACCCATGCTGCGCTGCTACCTCAGGGGTAATGCTGGGAATGTGGAGTGGAGGGTCAGGGGTAGGGGGGTAGGGGGGTAGTGGGTGGGAGGGTGAGCGGGGGGGGGGGATTCAAACTGGGGATTAATTGTGTTGAATCAACTGTCAACACGCACTAACCTCATGAGGATGCATCTTTGATACTGGTTTGCTTTTGAGCATTCAGAGTAGTTTGGTTGCACGGTGGAAAATCATGAGATGTGAGAGGAGTGAAAAACGGAATTTTTAAAGTACACACAAGACAAGGGAGACGTGTCTCATCAAAGCAAACAAATAACAACACAGAGAATCAATGAAAACTGAATCGGATCAGAGACTCTAAGAAAATCTACTGGAAATATAACAAATTGAAGTACAGTATTTCCTCAAATAGTGGCCAGGGCTTTTATTTACCTCAACTGCAGAGGATACCAGGTCTTTATTGGAAGCAGGCTTATATTAGAGAGAGGCCTTTATTTCTAATTCCTTCTGTTTGAAGTATATTTGCTCATATTTAAGTATGAAGCCTCCTTGTTTTCTGATCTGCTTCTATTTGCTCTGTTAAATATTTGTTAATGCATTGCTGGTAATCCACTTACAGTTATTCTAGCGCTTCCACCCGGAACGTTTTGGCAGTGCACCACTCAGCTGTAGCATACGTGTAGCATGCTCATGGATGTATGATCGCTGGCATAGCCAAGTTACCCTGGTTACCCTGTTAACCCACGCTCATGTAGTGTCGCTGTAATTAAAATATAGTATGTGCTGTTATCCCCGTATATAAACAATATTGCGCCTTCTCCTTCTCTGTGACGGTCAGCTAGACGGCTACGCATGTTCTCATACAACTGGAGTTACTACTATTATGCTTAACTGGCATGCACATTATATAACAGGCACCAGGAGTTTATCCACCCTTGTTTTTTTCCCAGGCCTGTTTCTGGGGCCGGCCTTTATTTGTTCGTGTCGACAGTTCCCCCCCGGCTATTATCGGAGACCAGGATTTTAATTGACTACCATCTTTAATTTGAGGAAATACGGGTATGACAATGGAGAAAATTAAATCAGTGACAGAAAGTGTGTGGCAGTGAGTGGGAGGATGTGTGTGTGTGTGTGTTCAAAGACACAGACATCAGGATGGAAGGAGAGAGAATTTATGCATCAAGCTACTGAGGGAAGAGCTTCTAAAACCTGTCAAGAAAATGTTGAATCAAAACTACTTTCCTGCAATCTTCAGGGAACTGTTTGCATTTTTTTTTTTTCATCAGTTTTATCACCAAACGCAGCAAACTACACTTTCCACAACAGTAGCAGAAATATTCCTGCAATATGAGGCGGCTCATATTGCAGGAATATTTCTGCTCCTAAAATCAGTTTTATGATGATGTTCAAATTGTTTGTATGAATCTTATCCACAACATATCCACAAATTTCTGTCATCCAAATATGAGTGTTGAAGTGGATATTCTATGATCTGTGATTCTATGATGTGATATATATTGCTATTTTAAATGAAAAACATAAATTAAAAGGTTTTAATTTACATTGAATTATTATGTACCAAGCTAAAACTAATGCAATCTTATACAACAGCTCTCCAAGAAATCCTAAATTCATGAAGCTTAATTTTTGGTTGAAACAGTTTCAGTTTACAACTTCAGTGACGTAGCGTTTTGAATTCACTACGCTTGGATTTGCACCCATGGCTTCGTCCCCATAGCAACAGCATTTGAGGCTCATGGGTACTGTAGTATTCTTAAGGCCCGAACACACCAAAAGCGTCTCACGCACACGTTTTGAAGTACACCTATTGTTTTAAATGGCAGAACACGCACCAAAAACGCTATGAGACGCATGAAACTGCCTAAACGCCCATACTCCGACTTTGCGACCAAAGCTGCTTTTTCTGCAGCAGAAAAAGAGGGAGATAGCACGAGTGAGCTGAGAGCATGAGCAAGCGTGTGAGAGAGAGAGATGGCGTGGTGGTGGTCAAGCGAGGAGAGCAAGTGGTAGCGAGAAGAAAGTCGGTTGAATGAGAGAAATAAACATTATTTTCTAGTTGTTTCATGGTGGTTACGTTATAAAGCACAAATAAATAACCATCTCATACTCAACAGGTGATTTACTGTGGAAACATTTTCCTCCTCCACATCCCTTCATTTTTCTCCTTTTCATTCATTCATTACATCCAACTAATAAATAAATACAAAGAACAACAGGACAAATCTGTGTTGGTTCTGTGGTGTTGGCATTTCAAATCTCATGCCTGCAGTGCGCCATAGGAGCATCAAATGACCCGCGTCAAATATTGCTTCTAGTGCCTTCAGCCATCCACCAAGTTGAAATAATTGAAACTGGTGGTCATAATATAACACTATATATAGGATTGTTACATTGTCTGGGAGAGTCCTGTGTTTCTATGTTGAGATGTAATATTGAGAAGAAAATTTTGAAATGGGAATACAGAATGGAGAAATACACTCCTGGAGCCAGCGGCCCTTCACACTTAGTATCTCTATAGTACAAGTACAACACTGTAATTAGTTTGGTAAACATATGCATAGAGTCCAGAGGGGTAAAAATAGTAAGAGAGTAAAATACATAACAGCGAACCCACCAGTAAATTATCAGTTACTTTTGCTATATTTTGTTATACTAACCCTAACCCTAAATTTCCAAATCACAAATCAACCAAACAGCATATTAATACTTACAGATAATAATCCAACAAGAGTCTTTAGGGATTACATAAAAGGTGCTTGTCATGGTGGATGTAACCAAACTGCTATGGAGCTGTTACACTAGTGGTTGCTACTAGCAACACAATGTTCAACTGAAACCAACAGTTGAACAGAAATCAATCAGAATAATTTTTGTAACATTCATTTGTGACACTTTTCTCTGGTGTCAGGGACATCTGATGAGAAAATGCCAACATGGGTGATTTTTGAAGGTAATGAGAAAAAAACTATTTTGTTGTTTAATTTGTAGGACTTATTAGGAAAAAAAAAAAAAACTACCACTGTCTCAGATGACGCTGCATCTACTCTGACAAAGTGTGTAGATGTCACAGTACCACCCACACAGCTTGATTGACAGGTGATGTCTGCGGGAGTGCAGTGCAGGAACATCACAGCAAAGAGCGCTCAGCCGCAAAGGTGGAAGACGAAAGACGCTGCTGCAGATTTCAACTTCTGTGAAATAATCAAGCACTGCCAAACAATTAATTAAAGAAAAATATGATTTTAAAATGCAAAATACAACTGCAATCAAGAATCATACAAATGATCATATCCTAGAAACAACCTATGTTACACCTTAAAGACAGTCTAACATCATCACTAAAATAGAGAAGACCTTGGAAATCAGGAAGTACAATTATGAGACTAACACATCCAGATTTTTGAGGGTGAGTTTTTCCTTATCTGAACCAAGGATCTATTGATAGTGGGTGTTGTATGCTGTACAGATTAATTTAATAAATATTCTTTAACATTTTTGAGAGTACAGTGATCAGGTTTCCATACTTTCAACAGTTAAAATCCCGCTGATATGACCTGTTACTCCATGACTGAACAAAACGATTTTAAAGAAACCAAAGCTGTAATTAAAAAAATAAACCTTTTCAAAAACCAAACGGAAATATATTCACAACAAATAAATGAACAGGATCTTAAACTGGTGGTCTGGGGCTGGCCGTGGGAGGGTCTAGGAGCAGCAGGGGCCAGTGTGCACACGAGCAGATCCGTTTCCTCTGCAGAGAAGCGCTCCTTCTTACTACTTGGCAAATGTGCCGTCATAATAGCAACCCGCCAAGTTGGGAGGGAACCTGGCTCTTAAAGGGAATGGGAGATGACACTCTGATTGGTTTTTTGCATGTTACGCTGAAAACACACCAATGATTAATTAGCAGACTATGGACAACCACTTTGAACTATGCATCTGGTGCATTGACCACTTTTCCGCTGTTAAAATAGCAAAAGTGGATTTGGACACACCTGAAATGCACTTGTGCCATGCGCTTCAGACCGTGCGCTTTAGATCATTAAAATAGGGCCCCCTGACTTTCTACATCTCTGAACCTCAAGATGCAACTTCAGTTTTGCTTTTCCATCTCTGTGAAGGGCATTTTTAAATGAGGAAAAGTATGAAAATGTTCTAACTGACGCCTACTTCTCAAGGTTGATCGTAGTTACTGAACACAATATGGAACTCTTTAATTAAAATGAAAATAACAATTGCAGCAATGTCACTCTTCCACAGCTGTATAAGGTATCTCTTTCTCTTAAAACTTCTATATTCAATGTTTCCGCTTCAGATAAGGAGTATATCGTTAGTCCCACACTTTCACACACTTGTCAGTCATCTTGATGAGCTGTCAGCCTGCCCGAGGCTGAGGTAACCCGGCATCCGCAGAGCCTACACAGGCGTCAAAGAGGCAGACGCTGAACCCAGACGATCTGCCATAATAAAAGGCAACACTGATGTTTGCTGTTTTTGAACATTTGGCGTTGCTGCCCTTTCATCTCTTGCCTCTGTGGTGCACAACCAGCCTACTGCAGGTCACAGGAAATTGTTTATATGCAACAAAAACCATCTTTAATATCACCCAAGCGCCAATGAAAAGGAAAAGACAGGACATAGGCATCAAAGAAAAGGGTCACAGATAAAGAGTGAGTGATGATTTATAGTAGTTTCTACTCACTTAATAGCTCTTAAATATGAAAACCTTCATAATGCAGTTTGAGCTCCACAAAATCTATAAAGTCATTTTGGAAAATGTCACCAACATATACTGTATGAAGCACTGCATCTGTTAACTGGTACAGCAGTCTGTATCGATCCTAACAGGTAACTAAATCTACCTGTCAAAATAACGCCTTGGGCTCAGAGCTAATATATCTCAGCGAGCAGATATATAGCAACCGCTATGAGCTAGCGAGGCGGGTGTGCTGGGGGTAACAAGCCCGTTGTTTAGCCGACATGTCACATGAATCAGGCCAATTGTATGATGGCCTTTTCTGCCGCGGCGGCCTCGTAAACACCAAGGTCAGCCGCAACAGTGGATGGAGACATAAATGGGTCATATATATTGTAACAAGGCCGCGGGGGTCCCACACTCCTTTATTGCTAGTTTCTATGGCAACGATTGGGTCCACGGATTGGCCTTTTAATAGTTAATAGCCAGCTTGCTCTTATGGAAATAGAAAAAAGAAAGAGAAAAGCCAGGGTCTCGCTTCATGATGTTTTTATGGTGACTAGAGCGCCGGGCGGCTGATCACTGAATGCCCTTTTTCTCCCAGGGGCGTTTGATTCGTACATCCTCAGCAACCCCTGCTCAACAAACATGTACACAACTCCACACATCCATTTCCACCCCTTGCCCATCTCAGTTCCCAGGTTGGGCCAGCCCACCGGGGCCCCTGGGGCGGGAAAACAAAGATAATAATTGGCTCCAGTTTATCGTTGACTGCATTGTATGCATCCCACATTTGATCTATTCTTTAGCGGCAGGCAGCAACAGCCCAAAGAGGCTCCTTCTGAACCAAGTGCCAGTGAGCTCATCCATGAAACATCCTCCAAAGGCTTAGGGCCATTAGGACGAGCAGCAACAGCTTCATCAGGTGTGGGAGGGGGCGAGTGATGGTAGAAGGAGAGAGAGCGATACTGATTCGATCTGGGATTCCTTATCGCTATAACTCCATAATTAATATGTTTGTAAAAATATTGAGGATGACCCAATAAAGATGTCACATAACTTTTCAGTGGTGACTAGTCACATAATTTAACTTTGCCAATGCAAACAAACTAAATTCAAACCCACAGTGCTTTATTTTAGATTCAAGTGAAGGCCCTAAAGTTTCCAAAGATGCCAAATATTTGTGAGGCATCTAGAAATTTTCCATTTAAGGTAACAGTAAAGTTACATAAAAATTGTGTCCTGGCTTGGAAAATTTTATTTAATAATAATAAAAAAATTCTCCTGCAGTTTCCTTCAGCCAACTTATTACATTATTTCCTCTGCAGACATGTGTGCACTGTCTGCAACCATTGATGTGTAAACATTGCTGCTATCTGGTTTTGCAGACACATTTTCAGCAAACTTACTGGAATTCAAGTAAATTCAATGAAAAACCACTTGCAGGTTTCTTTGTACAATGCTGATTATTCAGTGTTTAAAAACCCGAGTTCAGTAAATTGTCTTTACGTTGAAATGTCGACTAGCCTACATATGACAACATGGCATTCCCAGGGATAGACCAATGAGTCTACCCAAATTTTCACCTACTGAGAATTAGATAACCTAAATGTCGAGACTGTGTTCCCATATGAACAAAGAACATTGTTCTGTGTGACTGCTAGGGCTGTCACAAAAAAACTAGGTTGAATAAATGAGAACTAGCACATAATCATTTGGAACAGAGGTAACTGAAGATGTGCTGTCATGGAAACGTTACTGTAATGCTGTTGCATTTTTAAAAGGAAGCAAACAGACTTAACTTTATTCCTGATTTTCAATCTATGGGAATCCAACATGCTTCCACACATTACCTCACAGTTGGTTTGGTGCCATAATTATCCATTTGGCTGGCTAGTTTCCTCTATTTTGCGTCAATGAAGAGAACAATAATGTAGTTTACTGCTATGTCAACAGGGACTCGTTGGAGTACAAGGTACGGCCTGTTGCGCTTATGCACAGCACAGCGTTTTGAATTTCTCCTCTGTGCGTTGCTAAGGTTGTTGCTAAGGTTGTTTGCATCCACTTGCATATTTTGGATCAAATTGCAGCTCAAACATGTACAGATCTATTTGAGATGTTTCCATTTTGAGTAACTATTGTTTGTTTACGTAGCCTCCAGAGCTGGTTAGCTCCTGAAAGTTAACCAATCAGAAATGTGGGCTCATCAGGAGGGGGGCTTTAAGGAGAAAGGAGCTAAAATGACCTGTTTCAGACAGAGACTGAACTGAGAGGCTGCATAAGGGCTTAGTATGAGTTAAATAAGGAGTTTTTTGAACAGTAAATCATGCAAAGATATTCCAGTAGAGCCACAGAATTAAAATATAGACCTGGAAATGTACATGATATGTAGCCTTTAAAATTTTGAGAGGCATGCAATTACTCTACTAGCAAGCCGCAATTACATAACATTACATAGCAAAGGTTTGTGGTGGACCGCATAGTCAAGCACAAAAAGCATGCACTTGACCTCATTCTATTATAACTATTGTAAATGTTATTTACTTTTTTTTTTAGTCTTACCCTTGTTGTATAAATCAAAATCCTGCAACATCTGATGCGAACAACACATTCTACTTTATATAAATGAGTTCGGCTTTTACAAGCATATCAGTAATATGTTTAAGAGGCTTTTTGGCAGTACATGCGGCGACACCAGTTATTCTGATGAAGCTTGTTTCTGAAGTTAAAAAAAAAAAAAAAAAAAAAAAAGTAATTACCTATAAAAAAAAATAATTTTCCTGAATGCTGCTGTATTGGTTTTCTGAAATTGTACATCCCCCAAAGAGCTTTGACAGTTTTGGTTTAACAGTCACGTCAACAAAATAATGGAAAAGTGGAAATGAGAAGGGAGACAGCAGCACGCAATGCAGCTCAAAAAATACACTGGGGTGAAGAATGCAAGCAGGAAATATGATAGGTGATTACCTTTTGCTCATTGTGAAAATGAAAGTCTTATAATAGAAACAGAAATTTCAGAGAGAAGGCTCGTGGAAGAGGGGGGTGAGGGAAGAGGAGGAGGAGGAGGAGGAGGAGTGAGGGGTGAGGAGTTAGTGGATTTTTAATGCTTCCTTTCACAGACAAAAGCTGATATCATCTGGAGAGGCAGTGTGATCCCAGTTGTTTTCATGCTGTCCTGTTTTTTTTTTTTTTATTTTCATTTTGTTGTCATCCTTTTTACGCTGCACTTAGGCAGTGATTCAGGATGAATGGACACCAGCTGTGACGATGAGATAAATAGAAAGGAGTGGGTTGAAAGAGAGAGAGAGAGAGAGAGAGAAATAGAGTAGGTGAGAATGGGAATAAACAGAAAATGTGAAAGGGAGGAGATAAAGGAAGACGGACAGTGACGGAGTGGAAGAAGGAGAGGAAGATGAAGATGGACAGACTCGGGGACGGAGTCAAGTAGAAAAAGAGAGAGGTATCAGTGAAGTAGAAGATCTCGAGAACACTGAGTGGTACTTTATTTATCTTATCCAGGCAGTCGTGTGTCCACTTTTCAGGATATTTAGGTGTCTCGCAGGATGAGATGACTTTAAATCAAGCGCCTGCGAGTCATCTGGATAGTGAACACACAGGGGCAGGCTGATACAAAATAAATACTGACCTTTAATTAAAAAACACATTGGGTTCAGTCTTTGTTGTCAAGTCTGATATATGATGGATATGATGCAGTTTGACTGATGATATATCTGCAGTACACTGGCCAGCCTTGAAAGTGATTTGCATCAGAACGTGTAATGAACTGCAATGTATATTATGAGTATTATAACATTTTACTAATCAAGTTTATTGCTGAGACTCAGGACGTGACAACATTGCTGCAAGAGTTTATGAACAAGGCAGGGAAACAAGTGATTAAATGATCACACAGGTGGTCAATAAAACATTTTGGCCATTATCCATTTAGCCATTTTGCATACAGCAATATGTATTTTATTTTTTTCCTCACAGTCATTGTGTGTGTAGCATATTTTGGACATTTGTATACAGTGAGAGTAGAGAGATGGGGAATGACATGCAACAAAAAGTCCACTGCCCTAACTGGACTGCGGACATTGCGGTTATGTGATATGCATTTCAACTAGTAGGCTACAGAGGGAAACCATCCTCTCCTGTATTAATAATTACAACAAAGCTGAACTATGAGCCTCAGATTTAGTCAAAACCACTCATTTGGAGGTGAAACGAAATGTGAATGCACTTGAAATTTTGGTTATACTCCCTAATTGCATAGAAAAACTGTGTTCACAAACAAAACTAAACTAATTGTAGATGTTTGGTGTGCAAAACTGAACAGATGTTAACAATTGACAGACTGTCTGTCTATGTTTTTTTTTTCTACCAAACTTTGTAATTTTGAGTTTACAGTATTACAGTAAAACTGATGGTATGTTTACAAGCCGTCGGATCAGCTGATTGCTGATGTGCCTTCACTGTTATACATTGTTGTAGCACTTTTGTTGTTGCAACCTCATTTCTCAAAGAAATTTGTGAGTAAACTGTTCAATTCTTACATTATCCAGCAATTCTCAGTAGCTACAAGGTGAATCACTACATGGTTGCCAACAGGTAGTCATCTGATTTGATAATATTCCTAAATTTCACTTGGAACCAAGTGCAATGATCTTAATCTACTGATAGATTGTTTCTACTTGCTTAGAGGTCGAGGAAATCGCTGTTTCATGACTCAATAGTGGTCTGAGTGATCAATATTTAGAAAAATGCAATAATATCAGACATTTTTTTTAACTTACACTCATAAAATGACAATATTTTTTGGTAAAGATTACTTAAATTAGGTTATTAAAGAATTGAAAATGAGATATGGGACATTTTACTAAAAATAAACTTGTATGTAATGAACTAGTTAGAAATGACCTCAAACAAATATTTGGCATTTATCCAGAATATCGCAGTTTCCTGTTACTTTTTTTTGCCAACACCAACATATCTATGATAAAATTAGCTGTTATATTGGCCAAGCAGATGTATCAGTTGAGCTCTAATGCAAAAGATGCAGTGGAATTTGTGTCAAAAGTAAATGGAGTGAGAGCTTGGCCCCGAGTCTGAACAGTCCCCTAGAGGGAATGTGTCAGTGACCATGGGAGGACATTGTCAGCGGCTCAGGTCAGACTGTGGTTCCATTAGAGATGTCAATATTGACTGTGGACGCTGTAAAGCCCAGAGGTTTTTGACTGGAACACTGTGTGGAAGTGGAACAAAGCCAGGGAGGACCAGACCTGCTGAACAGCTGCTCTTCCCTGATTCATGCCAGTACATACACACACACATATACTCACAAACACACATGAATGTATAAACATCCTCTTACTTTTTGTCATATGCACATGCAAACACTCTGTTTCCCTTTTTCACTGCCTTGTGTATACACGTACAAACATGAACTTAGACACATGCATGACATACAGTAATGACATACACGTGTGCATGTGCTATATCTGTCAAATTGCAAAAACAACTTTGTCACTCTCAGGAAGAGCCCAACAACGACATGTGTTAATGTTCAAGTGAAATGGCCCTCTAGTGGCTGTGGTATGTATATACGATGGGAACAAAGGAGAAAATCATGTGATGTTATTAGCAAGCAACAAATTGTTACCCATTTCCAACTAGAGAAACTAAAAACTTTAAACCATGACTACGATTGTACCCTAAACTTTACCACGTGGTTATTTTTGTAACCGTGACGACAAAGATCCCTTAAATCGTTTTTATGGTTAAATATAACCGTAACCTTGTCACGTCACAAAATGTGTTTATTTTGTGATGGTATTAGAAAGCACTGAAAAAATAATACTAATTCTACTTTATGTGTTGTTCTGGAGTGCATGGAGCAATGACATATTTTGTTGTTTAATTTGGAGGACTTGACAGGAAACAAGGAAACAAGGGAGAAAAATGCAAACTCAAATGGATGACGTTGTAGTTCATGGTTGGGGTCTCAACCTCTAAGCTACAAGGAAACCCCTCTTATGTTAAAATTCTGTGTAATGTGCTGTGCATTACATTCAGGCTCCATTTAATGATTATCTTCACAAATGGGTTCATCTGTTGCTTATTTTTCATTTAAGTGATTAATTGTTTCATCTATAAAATGGGCAGAAAATAGTGAAAAATGCCCATTATGATTTCCCTTGGGCAAAACGTGATCATCAAATTGCTTGTTTTGTCCAACCAACCAGTCCGTCACCTAAAGATATTTAATTTTCAATGATATAAAACATAGAAAAACAGCAAATTCTCACATTTGAAAAGCTGGAACCAGACTCCCATTGTAAGCAATTATCTGAGTTACTGTATATTAATTTTCTGTAGACTAATCAGTTAATTAACTATAATGTAGACATACATATATCTGCTGTCCGCCAGGTGACAGAGAACAATTGTGGCGATAAAGTCTTCTTGGCTCATTACACGACTGTTGTTTTGTTTTACAGCATTTTCATTTGGTTTGTCTGCATTACCAATAAAAAAAAAGAACATTACAGATGAAGGCTAATGGCGTACATACTGTATATCCTGTATTTGCAAATAAACATTGTCAAACTGTTGCCATTCCTATAATAAGAATCAATTATTTGCCCTCATGCATGAGCACACAGGAAAACACATGGTCTCTTTCCACTTTCATGCTTTCATTCACTCAAAAAGGACACACACACACAGACACACACAAACACACACATACAGAAAACCACTCATACACAGTCAGCTGCTTCCAGTCTGTTTACAACCAGAATCTTTTGTTTTGGCCTGTTCCACTCTGTGTGTGAAGGGAGGGGGAGTCCCCTCAACCTTGACCGGGCGCCTCAGCATTGCTTTTCAGTTATGAATAGATAAGAATGGATAACATTCTTCATGGGTATTGAACAGTGGTGAGCACAGCATCAGCAGATCGTGTGTGGTCTTGTCACAGACATGATTTCTGAATCAGTTGCAAATAAGCGATGCGTGTTTATCAAGTGTGTATCGGAAATAGGATAATGGATGATACTTTGCAACATCAAAGCATCAAGTAAATCTGAAGCTTTTTTTTTTTTTCCCCTGCAGCAGCAAGAGCTGTTGTTCAAAAATGGAATGAATTATTTTAACAGCACAGTCGTTTGGTAGATTCTTCAGTATTGTCCAGACCTGGTTTAACCTCCTCCCCAGAGCTTCATCTATCATCATCTGTCATCATCCTTCATCTTCATCTATCCTACATTCATCACATTCATTCATCACACGTTAAAGGAAAAAAAAAAAAAAAAAACCTAACCCACCACACTAAAACACTTAATCACTGTTTAAAAAGCAGTGATTACAGCTACAGCTATTATTATACGTAGCTTTTAAAGCCTGAGTACAAGAGGGGATAAATGTGTGGCATTTTAGCATTTTAACATAACACACCAATTCATATATATCCTTCATGCAGTCTTGAATAATTATGTGAACAACGCACAAAATCTTCAAATCCAGAAATACATAAAATGTCATGAACATAAATTATATGTCTGGTTTGCACTCTGTAAAAAAAATGTTGAATTCTTCTATTCTGCTAGTTATGACAAACATATTGTTAGATATATACATAAGATTTGTTCAAACTCTCAAATATATAAATTATCTGGGAGATCCTACAGTTCCCAAAGATGTCAAATATATTAGGTGCAATTATAGTACAGGGAAATGTGTATAAAATGAAAATGGTGCCTTGGGTTTGAAAATCATGTTCACTTAAAATGTGATGTAGCTCCAATAAAACACTGGAACAAGCAGATATGGGATGATTTTTTTGTTGTGCTTTTAAGCAAAGTAGCTCCAAGGGAGAATATTTTAGGGATATTGGGTTTCCAAAGGTTAAACCAGCATTTAGCAATATTTTCGTTAGAGGGGACCTATTATGTTTTTTCTTATTTTCAGTCATACGGTACTGTGCAAAAGTTTTAGGCACCCTAGATGTTTAGATTCTTATTCATTATGCAATACCATCAGGGAGGTGTCTGATCGGTCCCAAATTTATTCATGACATGACAGTGACACATGACTAACCCTAACCCAAGCATACAGCTAGAGTCATAAAGAACTATTTTCAGCAACAAGAAGAATGATGAGTCCTGCAACAGATGGTATGGTCTGGCCTCCATAGAATCCTGATCTCAACATCATGGAGTCAGTGATGTTGACATGAAGAAGCACCTGAGATGGCCTAAATAATAAATCCACAGAAGAACATTCTTTCTCCAGGATGGTTACAACAACCTACCTGCAAGTTACCATGAAAAACTGTGTTAAAGTGAACCGAGGAGAACTGCTGCTGTTTTAAAGGAAAAGCTGCTCACAGCAAATATTGATTTCATTTAGGTTTCTGCTGTTTACTCAACTTTGTAAGAAGTTAATTGATAGATTAAAACAATTTATATCAATATTTCTGTAAGCATTCTCACTTTACTTTTAGTGCCTAAAACTTTGGCACAGTACTGTATATATAATATTACAATGTTGGATCTTCATATTAAATGTGGGCAAGTGTCAAATAATGAGGTATGTAGTAGTAATCTCTGTGAGCAAAAAGGATCGGCTTGTGACTGCTCTGAACACTTTGTTTCCAATGGTTTTTTCTTCTCTCAGCCCGAACAGATGTCGGCTCATGATGGATTTCTTTATATGGTCACCTGCTCCACGCACAGCATGCAGTTAACTGCTAACATTATGGCATTTTTCCATTGTTTTGGGTTGGGCGTTATCTCCCGTTATTTGGTCATTAAAAATCTTTTAATATCAAGCAGTAAAGCAGGAAGTGTTGGGTTTGCATCGGCGGTAACTTAACACAACTCTGATATTGCTGCCCTTCGATAGGCTTCCACAAAGCTGGCCAATCAGGACAGAGTGCGTTCATCAGGAGGGGGTCCTTAAAGAGACAGGAGCTAAGACTGCCTGTTAGAGACAGAGGCTGAACTGTGGGGCTGTGTAAAAATGTAGGCAAGTGTTTGCCATAACACCAAGCTGATGTGTGTATAATGGTTGTGTTTCTGTGGGTTTGTTTTGCCCTCTGGAGGTTGCAAGAGATTGTATTTGCATTTAAAAACATCATGCTTAGTTATTTCATAAAATTTCAAGTGACCCGGCAGCAACAGGAATCTCACACGCAAACTGAATAATCCCCACAGAGCTGATATGAACTACTGCTTCAATTTTGTTTCAATTTTGAATCCATTTGTCCTTGTGGCTCCGCTGTGTGAAAGCAAGAGGGATGTGGGGTAGAAGGGGGGTGAGGGAGCTCAACAAATACTCAGAAATCCTTGAGCGCAGTCCCAGAAGTAACAACAGAGTACACAGAGGAAGGACGGAGGACACTCCTCAACAGGAAGCTCCACAAAAATCTGCCTCTTTTCATTGTCTCTACCAATAATCTGGCATCAACCCAAATTAAATATTTGATTAATAAGCGAGGAACAATAACAACACCTTGCAAGGGTCCGGAGTCAAATCCCAGAGGGGCTGCTGGGAATGAGAGCGCAAACAGTGGTCCAAATCCTCTGTGTGAGCATGTGTGTAAGTGTGTGTGTGTGCATGTTACTAATTGCAGAAGTGGCTCATGTTGCAGCTAAATGTCAGGTTTTAGCAGTCAGAGGGGGATAAGCATGATTTGAATAATGTTTTCTGTCAGCTGCTGCCTTGCTTGTTAGCAGCACCTATTCACACACACACACACACACACACACGCCCACACATGCACATACACCAACTAATTCAGTCAGGTGCATACATGTATATAGTTGTATGGAGCACTTAAATGCACTTTGACAAGCATGAACGTAAACATGAACTGGAACACACCCAAATGCAAATACTCTCTAGCAAGAACACAATACACACACAATCACAGGTATAGAAATACATAACTGCACTTATGTGCTCAAACTCTCGCTATTTATAATAATGATAATCTTTTTATATATTTATTATATATTTCCTTGAACAGATTAAAAACACAAAGCCAGAAACACAAAGGAAAAGGTGATTATGGCAAGAGTGCATCAAAATGTTAACAAAAACTCTTTTAAAAATGTTTAAAGTCAGGTCCCATACTGCAATCTTAAAAGATACACAAGGGTTTAAATGTATTGTGCCGTATTTTGGCATAAGACCATTCAATAACTTGAAAGTGAGGATGAAAAATGCATAATTGGAAGAAATTCTGGAGCAGCATTTTATATCAACGAATCAAGCAATAAGATTGGCTATGTACATAAACTAGGTAACTGTTACTGACTGTAATCAGAGTAATGTTGAAACATTATGTTTTTGTATATCCCGACTGAGCGTAAATATGCAGGTAAACACAAGAGGACCATGAATGGAGCCTTGAGGTACACCACAATTAAATTGAACAATTGCAGAAGAGGAGGGTCCTATTGTAGCTGATTAGATTCTGTTGGAGTGGTAAGAATGTAGTGAATTAAGAGTTTATAAGGAATACAGGTCTAATAAAACTAAAATTTACCTGTCACATTTTACAGAATGGGTAGTTGTAAAAATATGGGGGAATGGTTACTTCAGTCATGGCTGAACAACTGCATGTTTTAGGAAAGTGGAACGAATATTTAGTAATCAGCTAAATAAAATAACTAATAGTACTACAGGACAATTAGCATGGACAGTATTAACAGTTGAAACTGGATTATGGATGCAAGATTCTCATAAGAGATGAACAGGACTGCAGCTGTTCAGGATAACACCCACGTTCAGAAATTATACTGAGGTGACCACAAATGATAGAATCTGAATTTCCATTAATTTTAATAACAGGAACTGGATTACCTTTAACGAATGTTCAAGCTGCAGCTGTTAATGCACTACAATACAGACATATATGCCAGTTAAGTTAATATTTGGTTAGCTGATAAGCATCAACACACACACACACACACACACACACACACACACACACACACACACACGCACACACACACACACACACACACACACGCACACACACACACACACACACGCACACACGCACAAACACACATAATAAAACACAAAAGCACCTACATATATGTCAAGCACTGACAGACAAACACAAACTTGTAAGACATCAACAAATACACAAAATAAAATCCAGCTCTACAGTAGACACATGTGCCTGAACTCTGGCACACACACACATACACACACACACACACACACACACACACACACACATCTACCTCAAGTGATAAAAGTGCAGCTATTTGCTATCAAATCTCCCATCATCTTCTTACAGTAAAATTGCCCAGTTTGCTACTTTTCACATCAAGGCTGTTACTGAAAAACACTCACAGCCCTTTGGCTTCACTATACATTAATTCATGTGTTTATCTGGGAAAGATACAAAGGTTCTGCTGCATGCATATTTTTCAACATAATATATACAGTAGTAGCGACAGATTTGCATATCTTGTGGGTTGGTGGATCTGTGGGCTTTATGTGTTTTTACCATGTATTTCCCGTGTGTTCAAAGGTTATATTGAGAGAATTAAGCTTTGAAGTCAGTATTCCTGATAAAGAATCACGTATTTAATGTCTGAATGTCTGTCTGAATTCCAAAATCAGAACTTTTGAAGTTGTACGGAGCCTTTTTTTCACATTATATTGAAACTGATTCAACAGATGTCGGAGAGACGTGCAACCACCAGAAAGAGTAACTTAGAGTAAGTTGATTTCAGCTGTATGTGTATGTATATGTACGCCAAATACTCCAATCAACTGTTAAAATCTAATAGTTTGGATATTGAATCATGTAAATTAGATTCTGTATGTCTCTGTGTACACCTGCAGGTACACCTGTAAACCTCCTATTCAACAGACAGTGTGTCTTTGTGTGTGTGTGCGTGTAAATCTGTACATCTCTACGAGGAGCAGAAACCCACACGGAGTTCTGCAGGGCTGTGAGATGATGAAGAAAGAGTGTATGTAACACTAAACTATGGCACAGAAAAGAAATGGAGCAGCAAAAAGCGAGCTTGCATTGCTGTTATATAATTAGTATGTCAAGCATTGGGCCCAGAGGCCGAAAATAGTGCCGCTGTCTCGCCTGGGGAGTTGTTGGGGGTTGGTGTCAGATGAGACACGGGGGTGGGGGTGTTGGGAGGGGGGTGGGGGGGTGTTCAAGGCCCAATATAACTGTGGTCTAATAGTGCCAGTCAAGAATTTGTAGCATCGGGCGGCCGCACACAGCGTGTAATCCCTGACACAGTTGGCGATGCTTTGCTGACACGACATTCAGAAAGTCAAGCCGGGGATGAAAGTGCTGAACTGTTCGATTCAGGACGGAGCACTGTGTGTCCACTTGATAAATTACGTTCAAAGGAACTGTGATGGGCCGATCATTTGTCATTTACTGTATATGTTGTTTTAGAAAAAAATGATCTGGGTCTCTGTGTGAAAAGGTACACAATATGGCCACTGCAAAGTTATGGTTCAATGGAAGGAAGAAAAATCACTGGACTTGTCAAAACACATTATTGCGTTATTGTGCTGTGATATTATGTGATATATAATGCTGAGGCTACATGATATCATTCATACGTTCATAAACATTGTATGATGTTGTTCCCTGGACTCACACATCTTTACTGCCTTAATATCAAGGACCAAAATGCAAATATGTCTTTATTGTGTTTCCCTTGACATTTTTAGATAATGTGTAATTCTGTATCTCTTCTCATAATAACAAAATACAATAAACTTAACATTTTTTGAATTATTATTCATAACCAAAGCTATAATTAAAGAACATTAATCCTCCACAATCAAATATTTCAAGTACAAAAACACTGTGAAGAGAAAATAAACAATAAAATGTTTACCAGACTGGATCCTCCATATGATGGAGTTCAAGACAACATTTTTCCAACAGCGATGTCCTGATTATCATAACGCTTATAGGTCTTTCATAAATGATTACATGAGAATTTCTTTGTGTATTTTGTTCTGTTGTGGTAAATTTGACACTTTACTGGATTTGATCAAATTCAAACAGCCATGACTTCATTGTGGGATACAGTCTTGCTTCATGAAGCTACCTTAAGATAAGCTGCATGTTAAGTAAAGAGCACAACTTTTGTTTTTTGTCTTATATATAAAAAAATCCTTGCCCTGTTGTCATTATAATTTTCTCCGCTTACATGTAAGAAATGCTGCTGAACTGAATACCTAATAAAACTGAAAAAAAAATTACTTCATATATAATGCTCTTAACATTGTAGATTGATAATGTGTAACAGTGAGAGTAGATCTGAGATTTGATTTCTCCTTCTTCATCCCCTCTGCTTTACTAATTTCTACTAATTGTGCAACACATTTTGTTCTCGTCTTGTTCAAAACCGCCTTCTCCTCCTGGGTCTGTGCAATGTGGCTCTGACCCTTTCACCTGACTGTTTGCTCTTTTAAATTTTCCCCTAATTTAAGTTTATTCTAACACCAAATTCACTCACAGGCAGCTGATAAGAGCATCAGCTCAATCTCTGAAAATTCAAATGCAACATGCCTTTAGCTGGGTTTATGGAACACATGGGATCTTCATCCAGGGCAAAACATTGTAAAATCCACTGTATCTGGTGTGTGATTTATCTCCACATCAGATCCATGCTCCCCCACTTCAGTCAGCGAGCAAACACCATTACAAATGAATGAGAAGACGTCAGGCGAGATCATTGTTTAGGTTATCATCTGTCGAGAGCAGACATTGATAGAGATATCTTTCCCCTTGATTAAGCATGACCTATTTCTACCCACAACCCCCCTGCCAACACGCGCACACACACACACACACACACACACACACACACAAACGTACAGTACACATGCTGTATATATGCAGAATATACAATCAGGGGCAATCACAGGGACATTTCCAGTCCTACATGCATTCACAGACACACACACACACGTGAACACACACAAGTCAAGCACACACACTGACAAGAATGAACATTTTAAGTGGGGATGTACACTTACAAAACCACATGCACACACACACAAAAGATGACACACTGAAGGCACAGATAAGACACCCGTCGTCATGGTGACTTCATTCACTCACTTTGTGATGCAATTTCCTGGTTCTTGCAGAGTTGAAAAATGCCATCAATCAAACCGCACCGTCCGAAGAGCCCGGGAGAAAATTCATTCGAACGAAGCTCGACCCCTTTCACGAGTCACTCATAGGCAGTTTTCCAACTCACTGCCGTCACAAAGTATTCAGAGAGGTGTTTCCAATGGTTACCGACGACGCACTGCCAGGTGGGAAGCAGTCCGGTACCTTCAACATTAACTTACACGAGCACAAAACAATAAAAGAAATGTCTCAGTAAAAATGTTTATTAGAGTAACTTAAACACCTTGTTTTAGCTTGAACACACACTTTTCATGATTTCTAAAAATGCATTCACAACCATTTAATGACTGACAGGACGGGATGTGAAAGAGTGTTAAGGATGTAGATTTGGCCAGTATGCTTAAAAGGCTTGCCGGATTGTCTAACAGCGTCTAAAACCTCCCTTATCGACGATGGAATGCGTCTGACAATCATGCCCACTCATACCCACGCAGTAATTGTCTGGATATGTGAAAGTTTTCCTTTTTTTTTTTCCTTTTACAAAAATACTTACCTCACTTTTCATGTGTACAACTGAGTGCAACACCATTAATAATGGCTTTGAGGAAAGACTTGAAGTGTGTCCTCAACCCTATTTGTACAAATTATTGCCACATTGTTCACACACACAGTTCTTAGAGAGTGATCTGGAAGGCAGTGAACATTCAGGTTCTCCTTTAGGTGTGGTCAGACGACACATCGTGACAACCTAATGTGTTTGAAGCATACTGAACCTGTTACACCTTAGCCACAGTTGTTGTACACTTGGGGGGGGGGGGGGGTTGAGAGAGCTCACAGTCCGAAACACAATCAATGTGGGTACGCACGTAAGTTAGAAGAAACTTAACTTGAGGCATAGAAATTCTGTGAGTGAAATACAAATCGTTATGTAGCAGCTGTATTGATTAAACTTAAATCAAATTAATTCATTCTGTCAGACAGGTGTGAGGCGGATGACTCAGCTGGAAAACACAGCTGAAACATGTAGATTTTCTCCGGAAAAAGACACAATTTACTGCAATTAACAATACAGACTAGAACCAGAAATACATACAATAATATAATTGGACCTATAATTGACTGACTCAATGATTTAGTATTGAATTATTCTTAACTCTACAGGTTTTACGCTTCCTATCTTCTTGTCATTAAAAAGTCTTTTCTCTCTCTTCAGTCATCCTTTTAATATAAAATTGATTAACTGAACTGTTTTAGCAGCAATGATGTCTGCATGACTGCAAAATTGCCCAACAAATTATTTAACAATGTTAATTAGACAAAACAATAGTGAAAATTGGGAACTAATGAGTGTTTTCCTGTGTACTTTAGTGTGGGAAAGGAGGAAAGGATTTTAGATTCTAGGATAAAATGGGAGAAAAGGAGATGACTGCATGTACCTTCACTGTAATATATTGAGCTCTCTTTCCCTGCTTGATATTTCAAGATAAGCGAAGCCCGCTGAGGATTCCTGAGCTTTTGCTGTTATGTTTCACAGATGTATGATACATGTGGGTTAACCAAATGTCAAGTTGAGCCTCCATGTACTGTATATCGCTGTTGGTTTGGAACCATTACTTATCTGCTGTTATTGGTGTTTTTCTTTCCTTTGCGATACTCCATCAATGCCTCCAAGAAATTCAGGCAGAGGTCATCTTGTAGTTTTATTTCTAAACATGGTCTTAACTTTTTATTTTTAACTGAAGCATGGTTTACTTCAACTACTACAGCTGCTTTGTAAGTTCTTCTCCTCCTAATTTCACCTTTTTATACTCCAGTAGACAAAATAAAGTGGCCTTGGGATCGCCATTATTTTCTCTATCTATTCTCTAGTAGTTTTACCTGCACTCAATGTTCTTTCAGCAATTTTCTAACATTTAATACTTAGCGATGGTTATCAAAGTACACTAGCCTGTACTCACTGTGACTGTCTATCAAACCCTAAAGCATGACAGCAACCTTCTTATCTGAGTTTTATGATTTTATGTCCATTGTTCTTACCAGTTATGATAAAATTATTTTACTTGCTGATTTTAATTGTAATGTTAACGATTACACTGATTCGAGGGCTTTGGATTTCTTGGATCTAGTTGCTTGTATCACACATGTACAGAGTGCCACACACATTCATGGAAATACACTGGATGTAATTATTACTGGAGGTACTGACGTTGACATTTAATCCATCGCCAAGGTCCCTGTTTCTGATCATTTTTGTGTCTTTTCCGCATCAAATGACTGTCCAGAGACTGTTGTTCTGAAGCGTAACAGTAACATCAGCAATGAAGTTATTGACAGATCTGGTGAATACCTTTCCTCCATCCACCGGTGGCTTAGTTGATGACCTTGTTGATGATTTTAACGATAAATTAAGATTCTCATTAGATAAAGTTGCTCCTGCACAAATAAAATAAAAAGGCAATTAATCCGTAAATCTCCATGGAAAACTGCTGCAGTTTGTCAGCTGTAAATGATTTATCGAAAAGCTGAGAGAGGATGGAGGAAACTACATGTTCGCCTTGACATTTAAGCTATAATTTACTATAATGCAATAATGCAGTCAGGAAAGAAAGACATTTCTCAAAGATTATTTCAGAAAACCAAAACAATTCCAAAGTGCTTTTCTCCACCATAGACAGTCCTTTAAATCCATCATCTGCTCTCAGTCTTCATAATAACTCATCAACTCTTAAATGTGAAGAATTTGCTTCATTTTTTTAAAAGAAAAAAATCATTTCTATTAGAGCCAGCATTATAAATGCAGACTCTCAAACTCCCTGGGATCTCTCTGCCCATGGGCCTCCATCTATGATGTCTTTCAAGACTTCAATGGTAAAACCTCTCCTCAAGAAATCCAATCTAGATTACTGAGAGCTAAACAATCACAGAAGCATTTCTAATTTTACATTTTTTGATTTTAATCAACCAACCGTTCATCTAAACCAACAACAGCATTTTAGAAAAGCTCCAATCTATAGAGCAAACAGCACAGAGACAGACCTACTGAAAGTTGTAAATGACCTGTGAAGTATTGTGGATGCAAACGATGTGTCTGTCCTTCTTCTCTCAGACCTCAGTGCAGCGTTCATAGACGAAGAGTGTAGCATGTCAGAATTTTTTGTATTTTCCTGCCTGGTTTGACATCTTCTACGACGTGTTCCTTGACCTTGACCAATAGGACGACAGAGTCCAGCGGCTGTTTCAGACAGCAGGGAGAGCAGCGGCTCCTCATCTCCGCCTCCTCCACAGGCTGAAAACCTGATCAAGAGGCAGAGATGAGCCGCTGCTCTCCCAGCTGTCTCAGACACTAAATGTGGCTCAGCTCGGCCACCGGACAACTCTGTGTCTGTGTTTACGTATGTGCACCAGAGAGCACTTCAGTTATAGTGATTGTGAAACCACCTGATATTAAAACATATGTTTGTATCTTCATTTACCAGAGTATACAATTCCCAAAACCCAGTCATTTTTCTCTCCACGAGAGACCTTCTGTTCGCATACAGTGAACCTGGTAGCTAGTAGGGGTGTGCCTGAATACAAATACATTATACGGCAAAGCACAAATAGTGGGTTTTATACGAATATTTGTTTCATACAAATGTTTCAAAAATTATTTGTTTTTGGGAAGAAAAAAAAAACATGTCAAATACCAGTTTGCAGGTCAGTTACATTGTTATCTCAGTCTCTCTCCTCTGCTCCACTGTTATATCTATCAAGAGACTCTCCATAACCTGTTGTTCCTCTTCTCCTTTCCACAAAGTTAGGTTGTAAAAAAATAGGCAATAAATGAAAAGTGCAAAGCAAGAATCACCTTTGAAGTTCTTCTACATGTTACATGGTGTGCTGTCTCTGTGTTATGGGTGTATAAATAGTCAGAGGTCTGCCTGCAATGAGTTGATGAGTAAAGTTTTAGCTCAGTAGTCAGCGCAGTCGTCTATGATCTAGGAGACTCCAGTTCGGTAGGTAAGGTAGTTTATTCATGAACAAATAATTTTGCTGCCTTAACAAATACAGATACAAATACAAATCCTGGGCTCTCTGTACATCCCTAGTAGCTAACTACATGTATGTAATGTTCATGACATGTTAACACATTTGTTATCTCAAGTTCTCTTTGAAGGACAGACAGCTCATACCGTCCTCTTCATGACACGCAGGAACCCGGGTCTTTTTTTTTTCCCTTTTCAGAACATAACATCACACATAACGCTTCTGTAGCCATGATTGACAATTTCTTGACCCTCCTCCCTGACAACCTATGAACTCTCGCAAAGTCGTGAGCAATGATTGGTCGAAGTGTTGCCAGTCTCACAAGCAAGAATTTATGGCACTATGATTGCCTAATCTGACACGGTATCCATCATGAAAGAGAAAAATATCGTGTAGTCTGATCCCGGCATAAAGTTTAAGACGCTGCGCTCGCTACTTGTATCTTTTAGAATTGATTTTAAAGTTGTTTTACTAGTTTATAAACTTTAAATGACCTTGCTCCTCCCTACATGAGAGAGTTTCGTTCATTTTATGTTCCAACAAGATCACGAATGTCCTCCACCGCTTTTCTTTTAAATGTTCCTTATGTGTCCCATAAAAGTAGCGGTGAGGCTGCCCTCTGTTTTTATGCCTCTAAACTGTGGAACACACTGACTCTGGATAGAGTGGCAGCTCTCTCTGTGTGTTTAAAATATAAGACCTATCTTTTTAATCTGGCTTTTGTTTTGTAGTAATGTTATAGCCTTAGTTTTTAATTTTTAATCATTGGTTTTATATTATCTTTATCCCTGGTGGTTCTTTTCTTTTCTTTTTATTGAATTTTATTAATTTATTTATAAATTGTTGTTGTTTTTGTCTTTTTGTCTGTGTCTTAATCTTGCTATGTGAAGCACTTCAGGCTGTATGTTTGTATGAAAGGTGCTATATAAATATATTTGAGTTGAGTTGCAGCGATGTGTTCAAGGACATTTGAGCAGAACACTTGCTTTCTATTACTGATGTTTGAATAAATCCCCTGTGTGAAATAAAAAAGATCACTGGTGGTTAACGTGCTAAAGTGAGTTTCATGACCCTTGACTTTTTGAGAGAAGTTTAAAACACGCTCCGCTCTCAAAGATACATACTGGTGAAAAAATGAGTCTGCCTGAAAAAGTATCGTCTTTTTCAGACGTGGACTTTTTTTCTGAGAGCGAACAGCGATACTGCTGGGAGCCGCATCTCTCTCCACTGAGTGTTACAGATACATAAATTAAAATTAGGAAGTCACATTCAATTCCTGGCTGGTTGCAATGTAATTGGACTTTTAAGCTCCAGTGAAACAAAACCCAATCTCTCTCTCTCTGTCTTTATTTCAAGGCTGACTATGTACCAGGCTAGTTTCTTGAAGCATTAACAGGCCAGTAAAATGTTTGGCATTGGGACCAGTGATATATCATCTTTGATAGATAATGACAAACTTTCTTTTTTTAATGCGCTTGTTGTGTTGAAGTGTAGAGTTGCAGACCAGGCGGCTTCACGATAGGTCTGGAAACAACATGGACGCTATTTCAAGAAGACCTGTACAATAGATAATTGATGGTTCTCTCCATCTCTGAGACATCAAACACAGATCCCTCCTACACTTGACTGAGCGAACACACTGTTCTCTGGGTGTCTTTTTCTTCTGATTTTTGCACTGGAAATATTACATGTTACAGTTCTCTATAACTATGCACTAAGATTAGTTTTTGGGTATATTTGAGATGAGAATAGACAGTGCTGTTGCAGAATGTAGCTTCATTTTATATCAATAAGAAGTTGTCAGGCCATGTTTTCATCTAACTTTTGTTTTATCAAGCAACTTGAGATAATCTTAAATGTAAGACACTTGTTCAACCTTCACGTTTCCACAAATCTTGCCTTCAAAAAGTGGATTTACCGAAACAAAATAAAACAGATGCTGCTGAAGTTCACGAATAAATGTATATTACTTGTATTTTGGTTCTTGGCACTGCAGAACCACAACTTTATGAGTTTGTTTCTTTCATTTGTTAGATCCGCTGGAACCGGTCACCGGGTTTGGCAAACTCAGAACGTCTGAGTCATTGATTGATATTGCATCGCATCACTCATCCAGCTCTTTAAATAGACGGTGAACAAGACTCTGGGCGACAGCAAGTCAGCACCCGCTAAAAGAACTTACTCTGAACTCGCCGTTAACAGTCTCACACTGTGTAAAGTTTTCACATCTGGATATCTGGAGTTCCTGAACTAATATTTTTATGCCATAGTAAAAAAAAAAATCATGGCCACAGTGCAACTGCTTTTTCTGTCTAGACGCTTTAAAAATTTCAGTAAGTTTGTGTTCATTGGTATGATTTATTCAAATTCTATTTAAAATTTAAAACCAGCGTCACCCAATATCACCACTGAACATCAGCACCTCGCTTTAAGGAACCTCAGCAGTGCATGTTGAGGGCTTTTGGCTTTTTTTTTTTTATGTGGGAGTTGTCCAAATTGTTCTATTATGTCAACTGGAGTGTTTGAGTGCTCTGCTCTGTGGCATAACGGCTCCATATTCTGACTTCTGTCTGCCCTGCTCCTGGGGGATCGAGTGTTGAAAGACTCGTCCAAATGATGAATGATAGTTGTGAGCAAACTACATGTGAGAAAAGTACGGGTGTGTTTCACAAACCTTTACTCTCAATGAGTGATGCTGGCCTGCCGCCAACACTTGCATTTGGGCTGTCAGTGTGAAATACAGGGAATCCGTCTAATACTGCCTCTGCCAAAGTGCTGCAACAGTAATAGATGATGTCTGAAAGTGACGCAAGTCAGATTGCTGTTGGCAGACATGCAATACAGAGAAATAAGCTAGAGTGATGGTTTTATTTGAGGGCATCAAGGGCTTGGAGGCTGCAAGTTTTCAATTGAACAAAACACTGCAGCGGCAGAAGGTAGTCCTCTCTAGTTGAAGCAGTGGCTGATTAGAGAAATCTTTCTCTTTTACATTTTAGAGTTCCACGGACAAAAAAATACAATTTCACCCATCGCTGCAGTTCTCTAAAGGATCCAGCAACAGTAGACTGAGAGGGGTTTTAACCTCCTGGTAAAGAAATAGCTGTACAGTAGTCAATCGTAAGTGTGTTTTATTTTGCACACCTCACTGACCTGCCAGCTGGCCAGTCAAAGCCAGACATCATTCAAACCCACAGAACTTTATTCTCAAGTCTAGCGGAGATCCCAAAGTTTCTATATAAACTAAATATGTCAGGTTGAATTTGGCAAAAGTGAATAAAATGATGCATAAATCATCTAAAATATTTCCATTTGATGGGATGATGTAGCCATAAAAAGACATGAATTGTTGGGTTTTAATATTTCACTCACTAAACGTTTCCCCAATAAAGAGTAGAACAATCTGATATAGTGTATATAATATACTATCAGGCAGAATGGAAAACGATTGATGATTTAAACAGCCGTTAAGTTACATAAGGGTAAAAGGAGGGGCCTGCAAAAGATTCCTGTTGTGCGTGACTTATAGATCTGTCATCTTACCCTTTTCTCTTTTTGATGAGAAACACAAGATAAGATAAGCTTCTTGCTTTATTGTATGTTTATCTGTGAACATTTTAAATTTTAATTGAGATTGTCTGATTGCAATCTTATATTTACCTTTTATTACTGCCAAATAAATCTCTCCAGCAATTTTTTAACCTTTATTTACTTTCACTATAAGACTTTTTTTGGGAACGCCCTGCTTACACACACACACACACATACTGTACTTGGAAGCTGTCCAGTACAACTGCAGGTGGAGCAGCAGCAGGGATTATGTGCCTTGCTCTAATGTGATGAAATTACATTTATATAGCACAACTTCAACAGATTATGACATTGTGTACTTTGGGAAACTGTGCAAAGGCTTCACAAACTAATAAAATAAATACAAAGTCTATTCAGGATCAGGGTCAGTGACTGTACGTTTAAACAAAATGAACATTTTCATAAAAGACTACTTTTATTTGAGTGTATTAACCTATGGAAAACTTAATAGCGCATTCAGTTACACTGTGCTTATACAATCACCCTCTGGCCACACATCACATTTTGTGCATTCACTGAGTGCGTATAGTACTATATTTTTCCACAGGTCAACACACAGGTTGATACAGCGGAATAAGGCAGTTTCAAAGTGTTGCCATTTTTTGATCCGTTCCCCCTCTAATCCTCCCCGAGTGCAGACTGCTGTAGCTGTAACATGGACCATTAGCTAAAGAATGTTGAACATAACCATACCGGTTGTGCCTAGCCGGCCAAATCAAATAACTCCTTTTACAAGCGCCGCTTCACAACACGATCCCGCTTTCAGGCTCACCACCACCGGGCTCATGTTGATTCTGCTGGAGCCTTGAGAACAGGGGCGTGTTAGCCTTGATTTACGCCGTCTTGGAATTCCTTTACGAGCGAGTGGCGCATATGAAAAAAAAGGATGGATTTCTCAAGAGGGGGTTCTTGACTGATAAGGGCCTATTTGCGATAGGGATCAAGGAGGGCCCAGTGATGAATCATACCGATGTGAGGGAGTGCAGCTGGAAGGGAGCCAGAATGGGACGTTATGCAAGACTCGAGAGGTGATATCTGCCAGAAAGCCATGGAGAGTTTACCCAGGGGGGAGTGGAGCTGTAGGCAGAGCGGGACCAAGACAAAGCAAGAGGAATGTAGGACTGCTTCATAGTAGTTTGCAAAGTTGACATCAGTTTGCATTGAATTTAATACTTCACTTTCCTAATGAAGTAGAAAGTTTCCTTTTATTTCTTTGTGTATGTTTACAAAAAATGTAACCCAACAATCTATTTCTAATTCCAGTTTTTAATGTCCTAAAATAGTAATATCAGTGTAAGGCAACTCTGAGTTATTGTAAGAACAATAATGTTCATTTAGTAATAAATGTGAGATCGCCGAGCTCCTCAGTGACGTCAATCGTGGCATTTATATCTATCTATTTTTACAGTAACTGAAATTTTCCTCACTCATATGGTGATGACCCCATAAGGAATTATCGCCTGCAGCTCCCCCTCAGCTCCACAGAGTTTCAGCTCATTGTTTTGTTTTTATAGCTGAAAATTTACTGTGTTGGTTCATTTTTCTCAACTCCATTTCCAGCAGAAGGCAGCAAGGCTCTGAAAAATGTACCGTACACCATCTGCCTGGCACCAAACGGTAAAATTAGTGACTTGCTGGTGATCATAGTGGAGCATCTATTAGATACGGAGCCAGATATTTCACTCAGGTATTGGTGGAGACCAAACCTGAGCTAAAAGGAGAGTGAATATTAGATTTTCAATTGCCAGGAGGACACAGACACAACTTAAAATGAATGCTAATGTTGCTCTGTTTCTGCTGACTGTTTGCTTAACACATTCGTCACGAAATATGTCACAGTTCTGTTTACAGCTTGTTGTGCTTCCCCCATTTCAACCGTTGCAATGTGTATTAAGATCTGTGGAAATTTCAGTGTGATACCATGCATAATCGCTTTAGATACTGTTTATTCATACTGTTTATTCGACTGTTTACGTGTCACATTTAAAGTTATAGTGCAGCAGTGTACACTTGGCATATTTTTGGCCAAAAAGTTAGATTAGTTTGTGATGGTGATGAACACTCTGTATATGAAAAGTATTCTGTGCATTAACTCTCTGTTTGATGTAAGTGTGCTTTCACTGAATAAAAGTGGATTTGGACTCCTCAAAATGGATTTACAACAAACTCTCCTCCACTTCACCACTGAAGTTCTGCCAATCCAATTAATTCCACAAATCCTTTATTTTGTCATTTAACCGCCCGTCCAGTTTTCTATAAAACACTTCTGTTTATTGGCATGTGGCCAGATACATCATTGCTCAGACAGAGCAGCTCCTTCCATCATTTCTATGGACGTCAAACTCTGAAGGGCCTTTGGCTCATCATGAAGCAGCTGTATTTTCACAACAATCTCTTTTTTGCTTATCACAAAAACTGTAATAAGTTCTCTTCTTTCTTTAATGTGTAAATCCCTCTAGGCCCAATAAACCTGTTAAAACTCTAACATATCATTGTTATAGGCCATGAAGTAAGTACCATATGTATACTCAATTCATCTTTATAGGGCGAAACTTCTTTTTTTTTTCTTTTTTTCCACTTATTATTTTCAGATGTCTATCATCTTCTGGCCATAAATTACAAATGTCACAAGACTTAAATTAACCTGGAGATGTTTTTTTTTTTTGTAGATTTGCACAGCTGTCATAACAAACTTCTCAGTGAAACTCACTTGTTGCCGTAAGGTGTTTGCTCATTGGCAAGTCTGACTGTGAGAACAGTGACATAACACTGTCAACACATTCACATGACTGAGGTTTTTCTCTCCACATAATTCCTGTCATTCTTGACTGCTAACTATCTGGTAAAGGCAAAAACCAGAAAAAAATAATACAGGTTGAACTGCTTTGGAGGTTCATACGTTTTTAGTAGATTTATTCATGCTACCACGAAATTTTGAGGAAATCGCAAGCTTATAATGTAGTTTTTCTGAAACTTAGTGCTCACCAAGTTGACTGAAAATTGAGCAATAATGCATCATGATGACTTAAGAGGTTGAAACTAGTCATCTAATCAGGACATGATGGAAAAAGGACAATTATTGACTGGATTCTTTATTCTTTATTTAAACAATATGAATTGTTTGGCTGCACTGCAAACAGATGAACCAGTTGCTCATTTGTTATATATCTGAGACCTGTAATATTAAACCCCACTTGCTGTTACCACTAATAAATGTTTCAAACGGAAAAAAAAACAAACTGTAAAGTGCAAGACTGGCAGACAGGCTGCATCTTTCGAAGAAAATCAAATTTTTGCGTGTTGTCACAGGCATGATGCAGAGATCGTAACAAAAACAGCGCTACAGTCGGCTTCGATCGCCGCAGTGCGTGTGAGTTTGTCAGCCGGTCTTGTCGTTGAACCCCCCCAACACAATACAATGTCATTGACTGATTTTGTTCTATTCGGTTTTTTTTGCACATTTCCTTTTACATGCATGTTTCCAGTTCACCCACAGCGATGCTCCGGCACTCCTGTAGTCTCAGTGACCGTAGTGGTATTTGCTCACAGTTGTGTATTTGACAACAAATTGATAGCCTAGTAAATTTGATTTTTGTTTGAAATATTACTGCTGGCTTGAGTTTCAGTCTTGCATGCACACATCCACATATTCATTCACATACACATAAAAACACACACACACACACACCCTCTCTGTGATACTGCTGACACAAACACACACACACATACACTCCCTATGAGGCTTTTTTTACCTCAAGCACCATCTTATTCTAAAAAGGAAAACCTTTTGTGAACAATATTGTGTTTGTACAAGCAGTGTGGCCTCTGCGCATTTCAAAGGGGCCGCCTGCATTTCTGCAAAGTTAATAGCAGGGATGGTGCTGGGGGATCACGTCTCAGGCCTCAAAGCACTTTGCTACTTGGAAATAATTCAAACAAGCCTGAGCTCAAATGATGTTTTCTATATTTGTTGTGGAGGATAATGATGCTGTTATTGGCTCACTCATACCGTATAACAATCCATTTCTATTTACTCTTTGCTTGGGAGTTGCTACCTTTCTTTGTTTCCTACTAGAATGAAAGTACTTGAAAAACACATACAGTAATTAGGATTATTTGCACTTTAATTGCTAAGTATAACTAAATGAATACTGCACCTTTTTGGGAAACTAGGTAAGGATTTAATGAGAGCACAGACTGGAAAATGCTCAATGCCAATACTTTAGCATTCATTATTTTGAATGTTGACCTGAAACAGCATCAGATATTGTATGTTGACGTAGATTTTAAAGGGACCAACAATACATGTTAACTAAACCTAAAACATTCTAATATTATACCATTGTACTTGCCTCATACTGCAGTAATAGAAACTTTTTTTTGCTTGTGACCGCTGTAAGTGAGGCTATATGTCTACCTGTGACCCCTTATCACAGGTTATGGTCTTTGGATTGTGACCAGTTCGATAAAAGAAGGATTTTTCTTTCTTGAATTGTTTCATTTGAAGGATTCTTAGAGGTCTGAAGAGGTGAAAATATCATTTTGTTTTTGTTTTTTTTCTCTTTCTTATGCCTTTATTGCTCTTGTGATCCCTTAGGTTAGTATTCAACCAGCAGGTGAAAACCACTGTATGACGCTAATACATGGTGTGACTTTTTTGGAACTGAAGCCCCAAATTAGCGTCTACCCAAAGCAATCTAACCACATGATGCAGTAAAAAGCAGAACAATGGTGTTTTGTGGTAATATGAAGCAGTTTACAGGTTCTATTCAAATTTCTAATCTTGCAAATGTAAAACAAGTAACTTAACATGCACCCTTAGTGTTCATAATGTTCATAATGTTCATCACTACCATTTACTCTCTAATGGTAACAGGTCTGTGTTTTCTTACTGTGCTCCACCAAGCTTACTTTACTGACCTCTTGGCTCTTCTTTTGAAACATCATTATTGACATTTATTAGCAGAGACACGGTCATGTCTTACAATTAAAGACATCAAATTCTAAACTTGTTTTCCACTGCAAAATCACGCAGAGCTAGAGGCTTTGAGTCTTTGGTATCACCTGCTGTACTGGGCATGACACACAGTAATTCATTGATTGACATAAAAAAATAAAAATAAAAAAAACCCTAGAGGGCAGGATTATTTTCCTGCCAACTGCAGAAAACCTGCACGAGACAGGTTCGGGATGTGCCCAGTTAGCTTGATCCCATATTTTTAAAATATCAATTGAGGCAATAAATAGTTGTTGGGCTATAATAAAGGCTCTAACAACAGGAGTAAGCTGCTACCTCAACTGCAAAATTATTCCACTCAGTTCAACTACAGCCAGTGTGTGACCACAGAGGAAGATTTATTGATACGTATGTGGGCTGGCCTGGGTCAGTCAGTGATGTATGAAGTCTTAAGAATATCATTTTTTTTTTTGAATGTGCAAACCCCTCAGAGGGATTTATCATTCTCGGAGGTGGTGGCTGAGACATATCCGCTTCTTGTTACCACACTCCGATCCTCTAGGGGATCTAGTGTATGCCGGAGACATACCAAACCAAGAAATATCATAAAGAGTAAATGATGAAAAGTATGTTTTTAAAGGTCGCTTAGGTAAAGGCTTTAAAATTGACTCTGCCCATGAGGGGGATGGAGGACCCTCAAGGGTGGGGATCTCCTCAGAAAATGGGTGTTTACTGCTCTAGCTTTGACTGCTTTAGCTTCTTGGAGTTCTTGTTCATTAACCACAGACAGCTAATGGATGTGACTGTACAGATATTATGTCACTGCATGTTCAGTGAGTCATAGCTCTAGATTAATGCGGAGGTTTTCAGCCAGTTACTGCTAATACCACATGATATATTCTCATCATGAAATCATAAACTTGATTTATTCAATATTAACAAGCAGTCAAAGGTTTAGACGGACTTTCTCACTCTCAGCCAGCAAAAACAACCTGTAGTTATATTTACGCCATCTAGCGGTCGTAGTAATTATGACACAGTTCAGATGACGTCAATATAAGGTGACTAATAGTCATATGAGGAGGAGTCGGGCGTGTTGGACGGCTACATAGACAGATGGCAATAAGTGGACTTAGCTGCAGGAGACCGCTGTTCACTTCCTGTTTCCTTCCGTGAGTCGGGACAGTTTTTTAACCGTAACTATGATTGTTGTGGTGTTTACTATTGCCATGACGACGAAGCAGCTTTAACCCAAACAATGATCTTTATCTAACGCTAACCAAGCGGCCTTAAAACCAGAGTATCATCACATCATAAAACATTATTTTTTTACGATTACTGCTGATAGAGGCGGCATATTAGAAAACGCCCATATGGGTCATTCTAGGTAGGTAGGTAGGACGGTACAATCGACCTATGTGGTCGTTTCATTATGAGGATGTGTTGGGCAAAGTCCGTTGCTGGGTTAATGCCTCCATCCGCCTCCTCCTCCAAATGAGGAAATTTGTCATCATATACAGTATAGACGCCTCAGGGTGATAATTACTACGGCCGTTAGATCTATCATTAAAATGTAACTGTAGGTCATTTTCTGGGTGACTGACATTACGACCTATTGTGTTATTTCTTTGGGAGGACATTCTTAAGAATAAATACTGTACAAAAAAGGATGTTGTCATTGAATGCAATCTGGACATTGCAGAATAATTTAGTATTAACAATGTGCCACTGACAATACAGCAATAGCTTCCAGCTGTAAAGGTGTCCTTTGATTCACAAGTCTGGTGTCAACAGTAAAACATTTTGACAAACACTTAAGAGGTACTGAAGTGTCAACATACTACCATGTAGCAGTGGTCTCCAACATCACATTTTAGATTGAAGGAACATGTTTACAAAATCCGTCTACTCCGCCACATCTTTTACAACCGGCAGAGTTTTATAGTAACCATGGTACCCGCAAAACAGGACATCACCACTGAGAGAGCGATACGTATCTCTCTCTCTCTCTCTCTCTCTCTCAGTACATAGATATATATCTCTCAACACATGCATTCAGTGATATTTAGGAGCTTTCATGTGCCACAGCAACACACGCTTTCGTTGTTGGCTTTTGTACAGCTTTCTGTTGTGTTTTTATGGACTGATACAATAATTACTGACAGACGTAAAAACAAAAGCAAAGACAAATCCTCTGCCCTGAAACACATACTGTTCTGTGTATTCCAAAACACGAGCGCAGGCAGACACACACACACACACACACACACACAGATGCGTACACACTGTTTTCAGACTGGAATTCATATCCTTCTTTGTTTTGCCTTGATACATAATGGAATGACACTGACATTTCCCCCCTAGCTATTTCACACACACGCACACGCACATATCAACTAAACAAAGCAAACAAAAGCAGAGTATCCTTGAAGCAGTATCTGGAGGCCGAGCCGACATTACGCTCTCGGTTTTTCTAAAAAACATAAGTTGAATGTTGATTCTGAAGCTCTCAGAATCCCACAATTCCTTGTGTCGGCCTGTTCTGTGCAATGTGTGTCCTCAAGATAAATGCGGAGAGGCCGGCTTTGTTGCCTAGTATTTTATCTTGGGGGAAATTCTTCAAAATGTTGAGAGCTGTTTATTAAAGTGACAATGATCAATAATGACTGATGTTGTAATTATAGGCCAATAGCAGCGCTGTTTGACGTTGAATTTTAAGTAGGCTGAGCAAAAAAAAAAACAAAAAAAAAACACCAAAAGCTACTCCATCTAGAGCGTGTTCATCTCCGGCAGCATTTCTTTGTCTAATTAATCTTCATTTTAAGGACAGATCAGACTCACTAATGCACTTTTATCATTGCTCACTGTTTTACAGCAAGCAAACCATAACAAATATTCAATCAGAAGCTCGCTGCTGCTGCACCTGAAGCCAGTGCTGCGTGTTTGTTCTGTGCAGGCTTGTGGAAAAGTGAATAATGTATGTCGTTCTGTTCTAATTTCTCAGCGTTCGCTCCCTTTTTTTTTTTTTTTTTTTTTACTTTTTTCTAGCTCTTTAATTCATTCCTCATTATGAAATGTATCGATGGTTCTCGCGTCTGGAATTACAACTGCTTCAGTTGTCAAGGACAAGCCTCACTTGTCTGATCTCAATGGGATTTATCCTGTTAAATACTGTATGTTAGATGTAGAAGAATGACATTTTTTTCCCCCCACAACTTTCCTGTAAATAGATCCAGAAAGAAAAATAGAAGGAGCTCAGACATCACATACTCTCCACCGAGGCTGTGCAATCATCTACGTTTGTTATTTTAGTGTGAGAAAAGTGTTTAGAAGAGTTTTCATCTGGATCTGGATCGATGTCAAAATAGGCTCAGACAATCATGGGATACATATGCTAGATGTTATATAAGCTATGAGTAAGTGCAGTAGTTCATGCAAAAATAGTAGAAAATGCTCAAAATGACTTTATCTCTCAGTGTTTCTCATGAATCTGTATAGATCTGTACTACAGACTTCAATTTAAGCTATGGCATTGTTGGTCTATCCACTACTTTGGTCAGGACTGAAATACCTGAACAAATGTTGCATTCATGGCCCCAAAATCCTAATGAATTTGGTGATACCTTTACTTTTCTTCCAGTGCCACCAGCTGCAATGTCTTGACACATTCAATAAAATATCTCAACATCTACTGGATGGATTGGCACAAAATGTTTTGCAGACATTCACGGACATGTATCGTAATCAGTGACCCTTTGACTTTTTCTCTTGTGCCACCATAAGGTTGAGTCTTTTTTTGGTATTGAGTGAAAACTCTCAGCAGTGATTGGATGTGTTGCCATCGAAATATTGTGCAGACACTTATTTCCCCCTCAGGATAAATTGTAATAACTTTGGTTATCCCCTGACTTTCCATCTTGCGCCAGCATCACTTTTTTTTTTTTTTCACTCAGAATAGAAGACACTGAAGCCTACAAAACAAATGTCACATGTCCTGCTTATGAATACCAGAAGGCTGATGTGGCAGTGTTTTTCCCCTGAGAGTTGCTCATATTTACAGTAAATCCCACAGAAATCTCTGTGTAAGGTGTTCATTGCAAATAAACCGGTAATTAGTTCCTTCTCTTTGGCTCACTGTGTCATAATTACTGAAATCACTGGAATGCACTAGTTTTCAGTGAGAGCTAAATCCATGGGCAAGATGCGTTTGTGTGTAAGGAAAAGGTCAGGTAATTTTGCTTTCATATGCCAGGAGATAACAAGACTAAGAGACTACAGACACAGTGTGAGGCTGTACTGAGTTAAATGCAAACTTAAGCATCCTAACATGCTGACAATGCTAACATGCTGATGTTTTGGAGGTATAGTGCTTACTATGTTCACCATCTTAGTTTAGCTTGTGAGCTCAAAGCACAGCTGATAGGAAAATATTTTGTCATAAATCAAAAATATTGGACAAATTGGAATTTTGACAGGATGATTGCGCTAAAGGAAAAGTGAGAAATCCCAACATTGTGATCCCTAGAACTGTAAGCGTGTTAAAAAAAAATGCTGTAACTTTTAATTGGGTGACCTGTAAAGTATCATCAATGATAAAGTTGTAAATTCGGGAAGATTTGTGCTGTTAAAGCCGTGATCACAGCAGGCGATCAGGGAGTCAGGGCCCATCAATAGTTATGTTTTCATTAAAGGGTTTAAGCAAATTACAGAATTTTCAGCAAAATAAATTATCAACCTTGTTTCAATCAACAACCTTCAGGGAAAAGAAACTTGAGGACGTGACAAGATTACATACAGCACATAGACTAGAACGAGTAATATATTTACATTTTATTGCTGCTACTTAAGACATTTTTAAAAATTTTTTACTGAATGAACTTGTCTCTTCTGATCCACATGTCTACTGTGCCATTTTTATCAACCTCTGTAGGGACAGAGAAGAAGATGACATGCAACTATAGGACCTCATCTGGACTCCTGAGTGGAGACATAAAAGTTTTATCTTTAGTAGAAGAAGAAGAGGCAGGTTCCTCAGTGTCAAGTTGTATAAAAAAACAAAACCTTTTTCCAGCAGCGTCTTCTTCTTCTTTTCATTTCCTTTCATTTCTTCTTCATTCTGACTCATGTTTTCCCATGTGCAAACTGTAAATGCATGTAAAAACAGGTGCATTGACGTGTTTTCTTTCATTTTTACATGCCCCCAGTGCTTTTTCTGACTGACTGCTCCCACCACACCCAGCCAAAGGTTGGACTCAAGGTTGTGGCTTTTCACATTTTACTATAAGTGGGAGGTAGCTCTGATAAGAAAAATGTCCTCCATTAATCAATTTTTTTTTGTTGATGATGTATCACCGATCTAGCAGGACATGCTCTCTGATGATCTTCAGCTGTTAGTGATCAATGCTGACAGTGACCTTTGACCTCCGGTGCTTTATCAAAACTCCTCCGAACCGCCTCGCACGGATCGAAGCGTGCGTCAGCGTATTGATCTCTCACAACGCTCCCTCTGTAGCCTTGTTCCTGCCATATCGCTTCACACGTTTACAAGTTTTCATCTGTAAAAAAAATAACTTTTACATTAGCATTCCTGATCTTTGGCTGTCAGATTGTCACAGTTCCTCCTCTTCCGCAGCAACAGATGAACTCCATGTTGTCACATTATAATGAAGCCACAGATTCTTTATAGGGCACCTTTGGTTTGTCTGCTGTTGTTTGGCAGCTATGAAAATGTTCTCTCCCTAATTAGGCTCAGCAGCAAAAGACATCCCCCCCCCCCCCCCCACCCCCCTTTCCCCATATCTTGCCAATTATCTCACATTCAGAGCAAAACGTGTGTGTGTTTATATGTGTGTGTTTGCTTAAGAGAGTATTTGCACAAACTTCCATCTGTCCTCTGCTTTGCTGCAGAATTTCATATCGCTCATTATGAATAAAAACATTGATTGAATGGAAATTGCATTTCAGTCATTACTTGACTGTATTAAGACCTTTTGGCTCTGTTAACTAATCAGTGAATTGCTCATTTGAATTGCAGATGACGGCGTCTCTCAGTGCGCTTTTACAGTGAGTGAGCAGACCTGAGGCTGAGTGAGGTCTCATTATACTTGACTTTATAAAGAGAAACACACAAAAACTCAGGTGTTTGCATACATACATATATACATACACACACATACTCATAATAAAGCCTAATGCACAGCTCCTTTCATATGTCTAATGTACTGAATGATATTGCTATATGTTGTTGATGTTCCCTGTCAAGGCCATCACTTCCTTTACTTTTACTTTAAAATACATGAAAGCCGCCCCACATTCACGCTCTCCTCCTCATTTAAGTGCCATAAGAGGAAAATGTCACAAGTCATTGATGATGCAGTTGACAGTTCAAGCTGGAAACATCTGTCATACATTCTGCTCTTGGCTCTAAAGGTTGTAGATGCTGTTATATGTGTGATTGTATAGAGTATCCTTCGCCAAGGATCCATGTTCCTCTGAAACATGACGGATGATGGCTGGTAAACTTTATGGACAAATATGGACCTTTAATTACCTTCTCTTCCTCCTCTAAAATATCCAGCATTACATCATCACAGAAATGTTAACACACCTCAGCTCTGCTTGCGGTTGCTACGGAAACAACATGCACGGTCACTGAACTCCGAACCCAAAAACCGTTTTGATTCACTTTGCCACACAACACTTGTTTGCTGTAGTATAAATTAAACAGGGACTCAAGATGAGCACTTATTAACTGTAACCTACCTACTAAGTCAAGCTTGATTCCACCTCGTTGTGCAATTAACTGCCTTAGTTAAGCAAGATTTCTTTTGTATAAAAACCTTTTATTGCCCTTAGTGGTCTCTGCGCTCCATATGGAGATGACGTCAAGGGAAAAGTTTAAATTTGTGCACTTTGATTAGTAGTTTGTGCTTTTAAATTCATTAACTTGTGCATTATAGGCTACACAGTGGTATATGTACACCCAACAGTATTGCAGAAAGAAATTTAGCATTACAAAAGTAGCCAGTGCTATAAAAAGTGTTTCAGTGGGACAATGATGAATAAATAGTGGTTTATAATTAAAATATCCAGCAGTATTAAATGTTCTCATTGTGTACAATGTTGGTGAGTTAAATTTTTGAATCATTAACACGTCCCTGCTACGTGATAATAACAAAAATACTCGTATCTGAATCTATATAATTAAATGAAAACACATAAAATCTGGGATCTTTCTTAAACTCAAGGAACTTAAGAGTTATTCTAAATGTGACAACTGGGGATTGAAAGCCTTCTACCTAAATGTGTATCTGATGTTAAATGTAAAATTTGGACCTCCAGCCAGAGGAAAAACTGAGGTATAGTACAAGAATCACAGAAACTTTACCAATATTTAAATACCTAAGTAAAGTACAAGGACATGAAAACTGTACTTAAATATAAAGCTTGAGAGGAAATATACTCAGTTACGTCTGACCTCTAAAAGCCTGGAATTAACTAAATAAAACGATGTTTTTACACAACAGCAATGTGTGTTTCCACTTTCCTCTTCCAGACGTGCGTGTGTTCACTCTTGCATGCATGCGAGTTGATAAACCCTAAAATGAAAGGTATGAGATAGCTGGGTGGAAGCTTGCCATTGTGTGAGATAGCAGTGGACGCTCCACTGCCTCTCGGACAGACAAAGGAGCCGGCGTCTCGTCTGTATTCACCCAAACAGCGTTACCCAGCCTCTCCGGAATTCACCGTCCCCTGTTGACTCAAAACAGAAGAATGTGCAAGTGAACCTACGGGAATAGCTACGCCGTGCAGACGAACCATTGACAGGTTTTGACAGACTGTGATCGTTCGTAGTGTTGAGGAAAAAGGCTGTTTGAAAGATGATTAAATGTCATATGAAAAACTAAGGAGTGACGGGACAGGAGAGGTAATAGACCACTTATTAATGAAAGGAAATACATTTCTAGACTGAACAAAAAGATTTCATAGTGTTCAGAAAAAGGCTGTTTAAAAAAAAAGATTGAATGTCATATGAAAAAAAACTAAGGAGTGACAGACAGGAGACGTAATACACCACTTATTAAAGAGAGGAAATACATTTCTAGACTGAACAAAATTTGTAGTCACCAGTAAATGTGACAGAAAAAAAAACCCTCCAGATACAACAAAGACAAGTTTTCAATCTGCAATCCTTCATAAAAACACAACAATATGGCTGTTTCAATAGAACATTCAACAGGCTGCAAAAAATTAATTCACCACAAAGGTTTTTTCCTAATCTAAACAATAAACAGAGATGCATAAAAACCAGTCATACCCCATAAAATGTCCTAGAAAGAAGTTTTTCTGCAGCTGCAGTGAGACACTTTAAAAGTTGTCAGTCTGTGATCTTTCATGGTAAAAAAAGAAAGATGCCACGCTGGTGAATAGAATATTCAATAATATTTGAAAAACTAGCAGTGACTACATACAAACACATGAAAATAAGATTGTGTTGAAACAGTAACTGGAAAGTTTTCATTTACACTCAATAGCAAAGTAATGGAAATGAAAGCGGTGAGTTTGGTAGAGTGAGGCAGAATGGTGACAGCTTTAAAGCATTATGTTAAGAAACCTACTTTACCACGCTGCTTTTTCCTCAATCAGCACCTCATTTCCCATAAGGAAATCACCCTCACTAGAAAAACAAAAGTTTTGGTTTCCTGTTAAAATGCCCAAAATTATATTTAGATTTCCCTGACATGTAACTTCTTGCAGTTAAACTAACGACTTTCCTCTTACCATAGCAGCAGTGGGAACAGCATGACATTGCTCTAACCACTGCAAAACATCAGGCCTGCTCAAGAGTTCAACTCTTATATATGCGCCATTGGCCGAAAACAAACAATCTTGATAGTGGTCTTGGAAGGAATGGAGAGTCCAACTATCCAAAACAGAGGAATCTATCATATCTTAACTCCTGTGCTGATGTATAAACTGCTCCATAAGAGAAGACGACAAACTTATAGAACCACATATTTCAGGAAGATACACAGATACATACTTGTTGTGCCACTTTATGGCTTAATTGGGCCTTTAGTGATGAGGTTGGGTTGGTTGGATGAATAAAGTGTTTACACCAGAGGCTGTTTGTTTGCATCCGTCTCTCACCAACAGTCAATGTTGGTTTCTTTTTAACAATGAAGATGATCTAAGTTTTAGTTTCAGCTGCTTAAACTTAACTTAACCTTAACCGCATTAAGTGTCAGATCAAAAAAAACGCTCATAGGTGTCAACTGACGACTGACCTACTTTTCTTCCTCCATCGTCTGAAGTCAAGAACCATGAAAGCTGTAGCTCAGTTTGATCTCTTGATGCCCTCTTCCTGTCTCTGCTGTAAAGTGATCCAGCAGATTTGCTGCCAAATGACAACCAGCAGTAGCACATTACGTATAAAGTGATACGGTAGCCTAGCAGATGAAAGGTAAACTATTGCAGTCACGATAGATTATAGTCAATAGAATAAAGTTTAAAAGCTTTTTTTCTTTTTTTTTTCAAAAGTATTCAATCTGCAGATAAAGCACAGAAGGTGATTAGAGAGAGATAGAGATAGAAATATAAAAAGAGGCAGAGAGGAAAGAGAGAGAGAGAGACTTTTCCTGACTTTCCCGGAAGCCATCTGTCTTTGTTTGAAGAGTATGACTGCTGTCAGGTTGCTGTGATAGAGACATAAACAAACAGGAGGATCACAGCTTCTTATCTCTCCTCATTTCTCCTCCCTAACAAGACAAACACCAGCAATCCTGTCATGTTGACTGTGTGTGCATGTGTCGGGGCAGGGTCTGCAGTGTGTTGATGTTTGTCTTGCTGTGTGCAGTACAGTAAAGCTAGACCAAAGAGATGATGATGATGACGATGACGATGCATGATGCAAATCCAGAGAAATGTAACCATGAGGCTAGTGGGTGCAGAGGGGCTGCAGAAAGAATATGTTGATTTTTTTCTGTGAAAAACCTCATTTTAACATTATATCCAGCTCAACTAAAGTGGGTTACAAAGAACACGTTAACCAAGTATGTTTGCTTGAACTGGCGTCTCTGCAGTCTGTCTTCCAGCAATTACAAAATTATTTCATTACAAAGAAAAAATACATCCATGGGTAATAATAATAATAATAATAAGTTTATTTAGTATAGCACCTTTCACAGAAATGAAACTCGCAAAGTGTTTCACAGGAATAAGAGTTGAAGATGAGACCATAAAAACATACATAGAGTGAAAACATATGCCACAAGTTAAATTTTTTTTAAAAAAAAGGTAACACAAGTAGAAACACATGAACAAATGATCATTACACATCACACACACCAATCGGACAACTCAAGAAGACACAAAAGCCAATTTAAAAAGATGGGTCTTCAATAGTTTTTTAAAACCGTATTTGTACAGGAAGAGAGATCCATAGTGTTGGAGCCATAAATGCAAAAGCACGATCACCTTTAGTTTTCAACCGTGAGCAAGGAACAGCCAGTAGGTCCTGGTTGGATGACCTAAGTGACCTATTGGCGACGTAGGGATGGATAAGGTCCATGATGTTCTCAGGAGCCTGTCCATGCAGGGCTCTATATGTAATAGCAAGCATGAATCCTAAAATGAATGGGCAGCCAGTGCAAATAACTTAAAATAGGAGAGATGCGAGTCATCCTGCTGGACATGGTTAACAGCCTTGCAGCTGCATTTTGGACCATTTGGGTAGAAGGTGGCAAAAAAAAATCCAATTCCTAAAAAAAAATACTTTTTTAGATATGGACTTAATACCTTATAAAACACAGGTGCATTTATCACACTTGTCTTCCTTTGATTGTCTTGGCACACAATGAACCCATGCCAATAAAAAACCTTTTCCACAGTAGGTATTTTGACATGTCAAAGCAGGAATAAAGTACATGATGGCTGAATCACATTAAGATTTTCCAAATTCATGACCATGGTATGGTGCATGATGGGTACTTGAATAGAACTGAGTCAGCGTTGATGTTATCAGTTCCACTTGTGCTTGTCATGCTATGACAGGTCAAAACATCTGCCGTGAAAAAGGTGTATAAGCCAAACTTAACATGTCCAATGCAAGTACCTATTAAAACCACTAGAGGAGCTTGACAGGTGTCACGATCAAATTAGTGTCAAGTGACTGTATACCCTGAAGTTACAGGTTGTTGAGTTATCACTTCTAACCACTATTTATGATAGCGGTTCTCATGAGAAACGTTAAACTGTGATGGATGTTTACAGCAAATAGTTTGCCTTTGTTGCCTCTTACAAATAAGTTTATTTGTTTAAAACATGTATAATCAGCTCCTGTTTCTTGCCTCGTCCTGTCCCCGCATTCCCAGATCTCAATTACATCGGTATGAAGCATCTTATTATTACTGATGTGAAATGACCCGAGTTGTGAGAAACCACAATTAGTCTATATTTTGATTGCAGGGCTTTTACATGTGGTGGAGTATTTTTCCATTATTGCTTTAACTCACGTATTTTGTGCTTCTTCCATCAGTGTAGGAAGGAGAGAAATTCACAAGGCCTGAGCTGATGAAATCCTTTTGAAATCAATGAGATAAACCTTAAAACACCAGCTGTTTAAGATCAATGCTGTTTCTTCTCTGCTCCTGAAAAAAAATGTCGTTTATGAGACTTTTACCTGACAGCGATGTTTCATGTGTCGCATATGAGCTCACGTACACGTGCACGCATATAAAAAAAAACGCCCAGATGAAATACCAATGCATATGTGCATACACCCACAGATGAAAACACACACAAACACACGCGCACACACACCACATTTCAAAATCCAATTAAGCTGGGGCTGTGGGATCTCAGCCCTACATGCCAAATGGCTTTGAGTGTCTGCACGTCATCCACAGTGTGAGACAGCTGACAACAAGATTATGGCCATGAGCGGTGCATTTGTGGTTCGGCCCGATGATAGCATATTATTAGCACGGCAGAAGAGAGCAAATGTGTTCCCCACCATGTGATGGCTTGTGTCATTTGATCCAAGGAAGGAACAATGTGGAAAAGCTTTTTTTCTTTCGCGGCGCTGATGTGTGAGTGATTTGTGTGTTTGTATATATACGTGCATGAACGAGTAGCTCTGTGTTTGTATGTGAAGGTTATCTATGTGTGCCTGCCCTGCGAATATGTGACTGCAGCTGTAATAACTAGAATGAGATTGAAACTGACACTACTTTTATGCTGCAGGGAATGAGAGGAAAAAAAAAATCAATCTTCAAAAATCACAAATGTCATTTGTCAGTCATATACATAATACATGTCAGGTGACATGATTTCACCGGTGTTTAGATATTTAACTTAGTATTACATGTTTAAAGCAAAATCTTTCAACATCAAATCAAGGTTTTTGAGCAGCCTTGGTGCCATTGTACTAAGTCTGCAAAATGTTGAATTGTATTGAAACATGCAGAAGGTGCTCAGTGGAGCGCCAGCTTCCAACAACACAACAGTTGTCAGACTTGCAAAGCTGCAGTCAGCCTGATTATTGTTTGCCTTGTTTTGATTTCTTTTTTTTTTTTTCAAGATGCACATGAATGCCAAACCAGCTTTGACATCCCAGATGTTGCTTGGATACAGTTACTGCAACAAAATGCATGCATTATTGCCATAACCTCATTACCAGATCCTTGATCTAATTGCAGACCTATGTGTGTATAAGTTTTCCGTGTTTTTCCATGCTAATAGAGGGGGATGTAGTATAGAGTTGAGAATTGGGTGGATCAGTTCCAGGTTTTCGCTTGACACGTGGATAATCTATCAATATTGATTTTAAATGATTTCCTCTTTGTTGAAATTCTGTTTTTTCCTGGCATTTTGGAACGGTCGCCAGATGGCTCTAAATACTACAATGCCCATGAGCCTCAGCTGCAGTCGCAATGGACAAGAAGCCATTCAGAAGTGTAGATCAGAACCATGGCAAATTCAGAGTGTTTTGTTATCGGCACATACAACAGAAGCTTGAGTTCAGTGATGAGATGTTTCTCATGTTTCGGGAGCTGTAGCTGACTTCCTGACAGCTGATTCTGATCTGCATGGAAGAGTAGCAACCTGTCGAGTTGAAAAGCCGAGTCCGGCATATTGATGTTTAGCCAAGTTTGGGTCAGGAGAAAAACTCATCTCCCAATGAATGCTCAGTCTTAGTCGCATCAGATCCATTTTGTTATCCAGTGAGTGAGTATTGACCAGAAAGAGAGATGAAACGGTTGGCCTGGTCGCATTAGCTTTTAGCTTGGCTAACACACTGGTCCGCAAACTCCTCTCCTGCTTCTGTGCATAACGCTTCCCCTGCCTCTGAGCTGTTGTAGTCTGCTATGCTAGTCCACTGCCACAAGGCCTCAGGAGCTGCAGTCTGCGGAGCGCCGCTCTAAGCTTGGGTGAAATTGAGGTGGCCGAGTTGTTGATAATGTTCAAAAGTTTGGTTGGGCTGCACCTTCTTGGCGTAGTTGCACTGGTCATGTTATCTGCACACTTACTCACATTTAGAGAAGAGTCCTTATCACTCTTTAAACCATAACTGGGAGCCAGAGAAGCCGCTGCACTCCAGCGCGCCAACATGAATATATTTACATATTCATAGATTCTGGGGTTTTTAATGAGGGAGGAGTAGATGTCATTTTAAGGATTTTTAAGTGGTAATTATACTTTTTTTTTTGCAGAAAAGCCATATCAGACACACATTATTGTTCCAAGCAGAGTAACTTTATACATCTTAATACATGTCTGGAGAGGATCTTTAAGTCTGTATGTACACAACCTTGTACGTCTGACTTATTAATCAAAGAACACCACTGATGCAGTCGCTTTGTGATGATTCTACTGGGCGAGTTTCAAGTGCTCCGACTGTCACCTAAGGTCAAGCTCAGACTGATATTAGCCCTTCATGAAAAGACACAGCCTCCTCCTTCATTTGAATGCGACCAAGCGACTAGTTCTGAAAGCCCTTTAACATAATCTATGCAGAACATAACCAGACTTTTATGTCCACAACCATTGTTGGCTGAAATTACATCTCTCACTCAACGACGTCATGAATATTTGTGTCAGCAAATCATCTCAAGATGAGTCTTACACAGTCATAATGAGAAAGGTAATAATAAGAAAGGTAAGGTCCACATCGGCAGATTAAAACAAACCAACCAAAATACGTACAGGGAAAAGTAATAACACAAACATCACAGCAAGGGTGACAGTAAAAGCAAGCAAGAAAGAAGCAAACAAATAAAAAATAAGCTAGTCAAATAATTAAAGCTTGCATACTCGTGTATCTCTGGGACATATTTTGCGCTCGGCTGAGAACAAGAATATGTGGCTCTGAACCTGGTTTTGTTGCTTTGCAGTGCATCACTCACCACAGCTAAACCCCAGATTCCTCTTAACTGCCTCCGGGTTGGACTCAGAATTGTTTACATTGGCATGAAAACTGTAATAAACAGAAGCAACTACAGGCACAGCCACTTAAATGTGTGAAGAGTTTACTGCTGATGTTACTGCAGAACAGATCTACATATTAGTTTCAACTGAAAAAGGCTCTCCAGACATCACTTATGTCTCTTTGCCTCCAAGACATTAAGATATAATTTTCCCATTATGCGTTGGATAAACTTGAGGTGATTTCAGTAAACAGCACTCAATACACTCATACGCTGTATCTCAACCTGACGCATAGAAACCAGAGAGTATTTATTTGGATAGAGCCCTCGGTTCTTCTGTGGATGCAGAGGAGTCCAAGCCCGAAGATTAAAATGTTAGACACTGAAAATTGAAAACTCTCCTCCCAAGAAAAACAACACAGTAGGTTGTAATGTCAGGCACCCAAAAACGACCCAAAAATGACCTTGAGTAACAGATGCCACCTAGTGGCCGCAGTAATTTTGCCCTTGAGCAGCGGTGCAGGTGAGATAATGTATATATAAGTTGACAAATTTCCTCTGTTGTTTGTTTCCTGTTTCCAACCAGGAGTCGGGTCAGTTTTTAAGAAAAACGTTATTATTATTGTCTCCTAACCTTAACCTCATGGTTATTATTGTAGCCATGATGATGAAGGGGGCCAAACTTTAAGGAAGTGGTAACTTTAACCTACACCAAATGTGTCTTTGACCTTAACAAAGCGATCATTTTAACTCAAACCAGACCTTAACCACTGCAATTGTCACCTCATAAAACATTATTTTTTAACAGTGATTTGTACCGGGTATGGGGAGCACAATTAAATAATGACGTCCTGTCCATTACTGCCGATAGGGGCGCCAGATGAGAAAACGCTCCTATGTGTCGTTCTGGAGTCACATGGTCAGGGGTGTCTTGTGAAATGCTACTTCAGTACACTTTAACAACAAATATTACTGGGACCACTACAAAAAAATGGCAGATGAACATCTAATATCCAGGAATTCACATTACATACACTACCACTGACTATCCCTTTAACAAATTGGCCACAATCTCTATGCGGTCCAGCCATATACTAGGTTTTGACCTAGTCTTGTTTTTTAAGCCATGACCACAAGTGTCCCTTAACTTTAACCATGTTGTAACTGTGATGACGAAGGTCAATTAACCTTAACTAAGTACTTATCATAACCCAAACCACGATCCTTCCCTAAACCTAACCAAGCTGTTCTTGTGTCTACACCTAACAAATTCGTAACCACAGCAAAACATCATCATCAGATCAGAAAACGCTTCCATGTGTCGATCCGCAGCGCATGGACAAACAACATATTTAGCAGTATATGTTGGGGGGACTTGCCCTGTATTGTCATGCGACACCTCAGTGAGGTTTCAACCCCTGATTTACATGAACAATCATAAATAAGCTCGTCTATTGCACAGGCACTCTAAAATTGCAGTTAGAAAACTTTTTATGGATAAACTATGAGGATGTACGGTAGAGTTTGTGCTTCAAGCATTTATAATCTCGTTGTACTGCACTCCTCAGCATTACTTTTTGTTTTCCGTGACTGACACCTTACCTGAGAGTATGTGAATAGAGCGTGTGTTGCTACAAACCTCACCTCTCATCTCCTTCAGCATTGTTCAAACAATGAACCCTAAAATTACTTTGCTGTCGGAGTCAGGTCTGTATTGACGCTGTCAGCTACGGACAGCTGTCGCTCCAAGTTAACTTCTTCAGACAGAGACTTACTACCGTATATCATTAAGACACACAGTATCTTTCTGTGTCGCACAGGAAAAAGACAAATGAAAAATTGAACAATGAAAGCATAAAAGTAGTCGACGAGGGATTGTTCTGCAACAGGAGAATGCCCTTAAAACCCCTCTGTACGTGCATATGTGTGTGTGTGTGTGCTTACAGTGTAGCGTTCTACATTTCCCTTGTGGAGTCACTTTGTAGTTTTTCTTTATTTCTCCATAGTGCACTCCTCTTGCCAATTAGCTGACAGTTGTTTTATTATTCTTTTTCAAAACCTCAATCCTAAAAAGTGAAAGAGAGAAAAAAAAAAAAAAACCTCAGCTATCATTACACCAGAGCATTGCCTGTGCACCTCGCACCCCCAGTCGCAAAACCTCTGGAGGTTCACTCAGAATAGCTCACTGATCAAAAGGCATGAAAATGACATGTTGTTTACACTGCTTTGGCTTGGAGTTTTGGAAGAGGGGGGGGTGTCCAAATATTTGGAGCATAGTAGGTGGGAAACGTCAAAATATGGCAAGGTTTCATGAACAATTAATTTTTCCTCTATACATGTTTGTCAGTCAAGCATACGTGTTATGTTCAGAGCAAGTGAGTGTTAATAATTTGCTGGGGAAAACAATCGTGTCACAGCCCTGAATAATAAGCCACAGCTCCAAAAAGAGAGAGAAAGAGTTATAACTGTATTTATATTGCACTTTTCTTACAAAGCTAGAAAGTATTTAATATTAAATCGACAATTTATTATAAAACAAAGAGAAGACTTGTATTGTTGGCTCCTGTAGCTCATTAACGGAGACTCAGCAAACCCAAGTTTGACTCTGAACAAACAAATTAACAAAACCGCAACAGCACAGTGAGAGTGTTAACAAGTTGTAAATAAAATGCACAGTGCGTAAAAAATTGATTTCGGTTGTGTCAAACAAGCAAAAAAACCCAGCTTTGAGACTCTATTGTGTTCTGATTGTGGCCTGAAATTGCACTTTTTTCCACATCACATTGGTTTACGACCAACTTTTCTCAGCTTCCAACACCAAACTGACCTCATGTCCCTGAATCCTCCCTGAGCTTTACTCCCCGCCAGTGACGTACAGGCCGTCATACCGCATGCTATCAGTGTTGATATCTGCTTAAGCGGCCGACATGGGGGACACAGCGATGACCTGAAAGAGTTGTGGGCTAAACACAAGTTAAGCCGGGCCAGTGTTTACATGCAGCGCAGCGGTTTGTTGCAACGTGAGTCCCCTGGGAGTCCTGAGAACAGCTGAGCCGAGCTGTAAACAAGACGCGAGGGGATCTTGGAAAAATAAGCTGATAATCTGAGGTCACATCCGCCCCCCCCCCCCCCCTTTTTTGTGATTTAAAATGGGGAAGACGCTATGTCGGTGAGGTCTGATTATGAGTCAGTATTTAAACATGTGCTCTTGATGTGGATATTTCAGTTAAAAAGAGGGGTGACTGAAAAACTTAGTGTGAAGAGAAGACTGTACCACCATGCTTATTCAGCAAACTATATGTACACACACACACATATATACATGTTTCAACAGGAACAATGGTTAAAGTGACATCTGCATTTAGATCTATGAGAAAGACATCAGCAAATAGGGTCAGAATGTGGTCAACAGCGCACATTTGATGACCGTGATGCTCGTCCATTAGTGCGATATGTATGGAAAAACAGAAGAGCAACTTTTCCTCCAGCTGACTGAGAATGTCAATGCAGGACATGATTAGACTGTGTCAGCAAGAACAACCCGTCGACAATTACACAGAGAGGGATACATACAGAGAGAGAGAGAGAATAAGACGTATAAATACTATTATCATGGAATATAATTGACAAGAACAGGGATTTTGGCCTGCAGGACCCACTAATGGAAAATAATGACATTGCAATGTTCTGATCCCATCATAACTCAAAATAGAGGTCCCATGTGCTTCAATGTTTGCAAATGATGCAAACATGAACTTCAAATAAGGTTTTAGAAACTTTTCTCATTTTCTTTTTTTTTTTTTTCAAAGTTTTCTGCTCTGTCAAGAACCCCATTTAAGTGTGGAGTAATGTCTTCATTTAAATGGTCGTCAATGTGTCGAATCTATCTGGTATTAGACAATGAAGGTTTATACTGGTTCAGTAGTGAAGAGGCTTAATGCTCTAAAGGCATGGCTTTGAATATATCAATACACATTACAGCACATGTATTCGAGGCTGTATTAAAAACTGGCAATGAGTTTGATCATTCATGTTTTTAAATACAGCACTTTCAAGAAAAATGACAGCACAGCTGTTTTCATTACTTTTTTCTTTTTTTTTCCGTATCATCATGTAAGTTCAAGGACTCTGATGCCTGAAAGCGCAATATATATATTTAAGAACAATCCCTCTGCATACAGCAGTGAAGCAGCATGCTAACAGTGACAAACATTTGTACAGAAGCTTCTTCTGTAGCTTAGCAAGGTGAAAAAGATCTGGTTTGACCACTCAGGGTCAACAGGTTGCTAATGGATTCAGTGTTGGGTTGACACTGTTGCCATTCCAGTCCTCTTACATCACATACAGTATAATAATGTTAAATGTGCTGTACATTAAGAAAGGTGGGAATTATGCTGATAGCCCCATGAGTCAATTAATGAATTCATCCCATAAGGCTGCCCAGTGCCGTGTCATAGTCTAGAGCCGTAATACAGTCAGAAGAAGAAGTCAAGGTACAGTCGCTGGGATGTGCTGACCTGGAGCGTGAATGTGATAAAAAAAAAAAAAAAAAAAAAGCTCCTTTTTTGGAAAGGTGATTCCTGTTGACAAGTAGAAATAGGACAGTGGTGTATTTGACGGGTTGATGCTTGTCAACTGGTCGAGATAGGCCCCTGTCAAGAAGCCGCTCGTGTGGGCCGAGATTTTGAAAACAATGATTACGAGTGATTTGACATGCTTTTACTAGAACTAGGACTTTTACTTCCAAAACCACAGATGCCAAAAATAACTCCTGCCACTTCAAAACAGTGTACCATGTAAAAAAAAGTAGAACTCTGAATGGTTATCAGGTGTTATTAAAGGGGGCACATTATGTTTTTTTGTGATTTTCTGTTAATTTTGCACTGTTATGTCAGATGTCTATGTTAAAATTTGAGGTGAACGTATGTAAAAATGCAATATTTTCTCAACTTCCTCCTCTTGATGACATCATATTGTTTGCGCATGCCAACAAATGGCAAAAGGTCACTCCATGGATTGTCCCTGTCGTCCACTCGCATATTTCGGATCAGATTCAAGCTCAAACATAAACGGATGTATTTGAGAAGTTTCCATTTTGAGTAAACAGTGAGTAAAATATGTGAAATCCTACTACTAATGTTTGTTTAATTAGCCTCCGGAAGGGCTGGAAGTCTGCCGAGGGGCAGCTACCATGTAACTGCAAGCAAAACAACAATTATTACTGTTTACACTACATAATCAATTAACTCTAAATTAGCTGAAACTACTCTAACATTCTTTAAAATAGTTACAGACACCTTTGAAAGACCTTTTTTTTCCTCCCATGGTATGTGCAATTATGCACTCAAACATGTATAGAAAAAAATATCTAATGCTTTTACCTTGTTTGTTATAACACCAGAAAATAACCAGGTCATGCATCTTCACTTATTTATAATAGTATTCGGTAGATTCTGTAACCACGAGCGGTGGAAGGGGTTATCTGTTGTTGCCTACCTGCAAGACAAATCATATTGATTTGAGTTGCTATTATTTTGTAATTATTAACTTTTTTTTTTAACAATGAGCCCAACTTGAGCAGGCTGGAGGTTGGCTTGTAATTGGATTTTGAGAGTGATGTGTTTGTGTGTGTGTGTGTGATTGTGTACATTGGTGAATTTTGGAGTTGTGACGGTTCACATCTGTCTCTCTCTCTCTCTCTATCTCTTTCTCACACACCCAGAAACATACGCACCCTCTGTTTCTGTACGTGTCCATGAAAGCAGGGGGTCTATACCCCTGTGTGTTCGTGCGAGGTTAGTGTGTGTATATATCTGTACAGAGGCAAGAGATTTTTTTTTTTTTTTGTGTGTGTATATCCAGGGCACATTGTCTGGACAGGGAAAATGAGAATGGATGGGATTGTAATTACTGAATGGAGATATCCACACAGTGTGAAATTAGAAAAGGCTGGGCAAAAACCTCCCACGGGCACAGTCGGTAAAGAGAGAGTAGTCATGGTGATAGGTGAATTCAAACAGGGCTTCGAAAACCTTCAGGGAATGAGGTGCGAGTGTGCGTGTGTTTTTCATTTATGTGTGTGTGTGTGTGTGTGGAGGGTGGTGATGGTGATTTGGGGTGTGTTTATGGATTTTTTTGTGAAAAAGGAGAGAAAGGTTGCTGTGACCTTGATGAAAACTCACAGGGTGCTGGGTTTTTCAATTTTTCTACATTCAAACACACCACGAGTCTTACCTGAACTGAAAGAATCACGGGGACGTCATTTTGATTGAGGATGAGGGCTACATGTACCCCACCTACTTGTCAAAAACTCGGGTTAGTCCCCCAACTTTTACAGTTTTATAATTTGAGTGGCTCACTCAGCTCTGAGTTCATAAAATGCAGATATGGCTCGTCAACTTGTTGCCCTCAGTTTTGCCTCTCAGGCTGCATATAGTTCGCCATGATCGTTTGGTTGTTGGTGCTTTTTGTGGAATTATGCAGCCTGACAGGAAGTTCTGCAGAAAAAAAGTTTATGCGCCTTCTTGGGCATGCTTTTAGAAAAAAAAGAATCCATAAATTTAGATATTTATTCAGAAGTGATGCCTTTACACATAAAATTTCATTTACTCACCACTCGGAGGACCACTCAGCTTTTGGGAACAGTTGTATAAAGTCTCTGGATGTACAAAATGAACTTACTTGGGCTGGAGACTTCAGATTTGTAACAGAAAGCCTGCACTACAAATGGGATGAGTAAAGTTTGAAAAAAGTATGCAATTTAGATGCAATGACAAATGTAGGATCTTGTGTTTTTGGAGTTTGGACCATACTGGGGACTAAAACTATATCAGTCTCTGCTGCTTCAGTGTTGACCATCTACTTGTGGATCTGTCACTTGTGAGTCCCCCAACTTTATGGAAAAACAACACTAAATCTCTGGAAATAACCCGCTGATATTCTCCTAAAAATACACTAAAATTGATCACCAATCACTAAAGTAGCAAAAGACAAAGCTCTTGATTGAAGAACTGATTTCTGATGACTGAATATACAGTATATTTAGGCTGCAAAATATTTTACGTGCTGCATTTTGTACATTAATACAGCAGTTTTTATCCTTTTGTTGTAGAAAATGCCATTCAGATTGTTATTTTTGTCTGGTTTAAGAGACCTTGACTTCAGTTTGTCCCCTCTCACCACTTTGGAAACCAAAAACCTCACTCTCAGTAAGTGCTAACAACTCATGATGAATTAACATGTGCCACTTTGCAAATTGATCCACTGTCTTGTTCAAAGACACTTCAGCAAGGTAGACACTACAGCACCCTGCTGCTAAATGGAGCACAAACAGCTCCTCTGGCTTAGGGAACACACTCTGTTGCCAAAATAATACTGTTTAAAAGAAAAAAAAACATTAGTTTCAGTTCATTGCTTCATTCTAAAACTATTTACATGTTTGCATCCTCGGGGGTAATCATATTCTGTAGGCAAAGTTGTTAAAATTGCCTCTAGTTTTTTTTTTCTAAATTAATTTCCAGATAAAAATATATATTTTTGGCAGTGTTGTATTTTTCAAGAGGTGAATAATATTTTATTTTGATGCAAAGCTAATACATCTGCAACATTTGTAGATTAAAAAACAGTGTAAATACATTAAAAATTAAAGCTGAGGCCACATTGACATAAGTACCTGCGTTGAAAACAGGTAAATCTGTTGTAATGTGATGTGTGTTTTGGGCTTTAGGCTTGTTTGGTCTTGCACATCAACTGTCATAAAAAAAATCACGGAGTAGCTTCTGAAATAAAGTCTATTTTGAACTTAGTATTTTGTTCTTAATATCTTATTTTTAGAATGAGAAAGTATCTTCTAATACTTCTTTACATGTGTGTTTGCTGTCAAATAGGCTACTGTGACAAAAATAGGTTATAATCAACATATAAGTTATAAAACATATGTTACTGTGATAAAAACAAACCAACAAAAACAAAAAAAACTACTTTGTAGAACTAGCATAAAACCTAGCCGGCTAATTTACCAAAGCAGCCAAATTTGTCAGTATTAGGTTTGTGTGTGTGTAATTAGATGAAATTACTCTGCAGTCGTAAACAGAAAAAGAAATTCACACCCAGCTGCTGCTTCAAAGCCCGATAGTCAATGTTGCACTTTATTTTCCATTTTCACAACTACTGCAAATTTTCAAATTAAAGTCAGTAAAGGCAATGAAAAGGAGGGAAAAAACAGAATTTCGTGTACCAGTCCTATACTGTCTAGCATGAAAGAATCACCTAAACTAGCATTTATTTCAATAGCACATCACACTCCACCACTCTATTCCTCTGAGTTTCTCTTTTTTAAAGCTACACTTTGCCATGCTCTCATGTTTTAAATCTGCTGTTAAACTCAACATTTCCTGTTGCTTCACCATAAAAGCCTCGCAGTGAAGGGAAGGTGTTGTGCCCCTTGAACAAAAGGAAGAATTATAACGTGACATGGGAGCAGATTAGAGAAAAGGGAAAATCTTATTATACTTTGATTAAAAAAAAAAAGGGAATTTAGAGGAAATTAAAGGCCCGTCTCTATTGTCTCTATTAGCAGCCTATCTCAAATAAAGGCTTTATTCTGTTCACACTATGCGATGCTGCCTGTCTTTCTTAACGCCAGTGAAGATGACAAACTTCAACTTGTGTTGACAGAAGCATCATGACAGGATAGAAATAGAGATAGACGCGGTTCACTGGCCAGCTAGAATTCAGTGTATGTGATCATGACAGTATCTTGGAGACCATTCCGACGTGGGATGCACTGAAAACATTGGCACCGAGCCACCTATTTCACCGCGCCACGACTGCATTACATAACCAGAAACCGGAGACAAGGAGGAGTAGATTCCTTTGTCAGAGTTCAAAGTGCGCCGTGGAGAGATAATGGCCTCCTTTTATCAGCGCGCCATGGTAATGAGCTTGTTCATCACCTTGGGGAGAAGAGAGGACAGGTGGGGAGGACGAAGTAGGGGGGTTCAGAGGGAGGGGGGGAGGAGGGCTGAGGAATGCCCATCCATCAGGAGCCATACCCACAGTCTGGCCAAAGCCCCAGCCCCCTCAAACCTCCAGACCTCTTCATCACTGTCTGTGTACGTGCGAGTTGGAAAAGCCATTCAGTCTTCAGAACAACACATGCAACAAGAATGAATCCCCAGTGTTCCTATGGGAGGATTTTATTCCAAAATTCAACAAGTATATACTGTATATAGATTTTCTGATGCTCAGTATGTCAAAAAGAGAAATTAGTCCTTTTCCTTTACCCCTCCACAGGCAGGCAGGGAGACACCCAGCGAGCAATTTGACATAAAGATACTGCAGACTGTCGAGTGTACAAACCATCTGACACCAGACACCAGACGGTATGTGGCCCATCCTCTATGAACAGTTGTAGCTGTCCACAAATACAGGGCCTATATAAAATATACTGTGCATACATACATATAGCATAGCATGCATTGTTAAAATATTCAACCCTCACCATCAATTTCCACCTTTCTTTTTGCACTCAATCATGGATTTTTTAGTGGCCTTAAACTTAACCTGAGTTTAAGAGGATAGTTTGACATTTTTGGGGGGAAATATGCGTATTAGCTTTCACGCTTATTTGCCTCCTTGGTTGAGAGGTAGAACTATTTGAGGAAGTCATTGCAATCGAGCAAGAAATTGTTTCAGCACATGACCCCCATAAAACAGCAACTTAGTGTTTTAGAGAGCCTTTGGAGTTTCTCCTCTTTCCAGTCTTTATACTAAGCTTAGCTAACCGGCTGTCGGCTCTAGCATCATACTTGAGGGGCAGATATAAAAGTGGCATCGATCCTCTTTTCTAACTGCGGGCAAGAAAATGAACGAGCATATAACCTGACATTTCAAACTATTACGTTCACTATAAAGGTGAGAGATCAGAAAACATTTTCCAACAAAAGAAGGTTGAAAAACTCTTTTGGAAAGGCTTTGACAAACAAAATACTTTGGCATTTAGGTACAAGGACTAGCTGGATGTTGATATGATAGCCTGCACCAGAAAATGACAACAGAAAAGCTGAAAATGTTGAAGCTGAATTTTCATAGTTTTGTGAAATTGGGATGTAGGGATAATCTTTTTTTAACAGCTTCCTTAAGTTAAACTGTTACAGGAGTTTTTTTTTTTTACAATGCTTCCTCAGGGCTCCATTTGATGAACAGTTAAAGCCAAGTCAACCTCCTTCTGACGTCATCGCTTTAATACATGATCACAGCTGGTTATAAGATGAAACAGGTGTGCTTCTCCCGCACTGTCCTGCCTAAAAAAAAGTACTTTTCTCAAAAGATACTGGAGAAAAAAAGTCTTTGTTGCCTTATTTAGTCGTTGGTTTTGTTTAAGTATAACTGTTTTTGTGCTGATGCTGATGCTGATACATCCTTTGAAAAGAGAACTGAATCCCTATTTTCATTTATACAGATCAAATCTACCAGACACGGCGTTTAGAACCGCATATTTTAAAAGCGATCGTAAACTGGCCACAGTGGTAGAAAGACCTTCATTCTTGTGGGCTTGTATGAATTTTAATTTGAAGATTATTGCATTCAGTCTAGGCTACTGTGCGCCGAACATCAGCTGAATGCCCAAATGTAAGTGGAAACATTATAAACCACCGGAGACCTACAAAATTTCCAATATGCCATATTGTTGGATCTATAAAACCAGCAGGAGTCTGTCTCAGCTTTTTTTTTGTGGCTGGATATGAATGAAAACCATCCGGAACGTTTCCAGGTGACAAGGACTTGACGGACTACTATCTCCATGTGGGGTCGCCGACCTCCACTTTCCTTCTGGTTTAACAAGCAACCCCCCCACCCCCCCCCCCCAACACCCACCAGGCCCACAGGATATATGAGCTCTGAGGAGGGGGGAGGTGTGTGTGTTTGTGTATGTGTATGTGTGTGTGTATGTGTGTGTATATACATATGTGCATGTGGTGAAACCTTGCTCAAGGGAAGATCTTGTTCTCCTGGTCGACCTTGAATGTCCTCATTCATTTCGCTGACAGTAGCTCTGAATACGAATAAATTCTCTGAATATTCTTTGCTAAAACTCCAACAAAGGCAGAAATTGGAATGAGACGAGTCCAGCACTAACTCTGACGAGGCTCGGGGTTTTAAGTGTCACTGGAGGATCCACATGTTAACTGTACATACTGTCTGTTTTCTCTAATGGTGTGGTTGGATAACATGGAATAAACTCTCTGCTAGATAATAACATATAAGCATGTTTGTCTGATGTGTACAGAGCCCAGCATGTATCAAGGGTACATTTTTAGAAAATTTGCATTCACAATGTAGTAATTTATACTCTTAAATTAATAAATTTGTTCCCATGAATAAATAATACTTGGCCTTGGATTACTTGCATTAAGTGTGCTCTCCCTAATAATTCCCACAAATTAGGCTTATAGAGGAACGTTTGTATTGTAACAGTAGGAACTGGAGTCACTGGTTGCTCTGGCTGGTCTGGTCAGTCAGGGTTGAAGCTACCTTTGAAGACTCAGGGGTCACGTCCTGGCTATTGTTCTTGGGGAATTTACTACAAATACACACAAATTACAAATGGTAGGTTTTTCCAAGACAGATACTAATGATTTTTTTTTTCAGATTTGACTGTTGCATTACTACTACTACTACTACTAATAATAATAATTATAATAAATACATTTAGAATGTGATGAATGTTTCAGCCCCATAATTATATTTCTAACAGTGTGGTTTCTTTCTTTTATTTCTTTCTTCTTAGATGGATTTGCTGAATAGTGACCATGTCATCTGTGTATTTGTGGGTTCTGTATTTTTGCTGTCATAGTTTTTGCTGCATTTTTTTTGTATCCATAACTTGTTTGACCACTGTACACAAAGGAGGAATCTACTGTGCTGGAGGCTTTAGAGGACTTGGAAACAGACTTTAGAAGACTTAGGAAGGCAAACTTTACATAACCGATACTGTGTATTCATTGTTTAATGAATGAAGTCCTAATCACACAATTTTACAAGTATTTTTGATGGTTAGTTGGTGATATGTTATGTTTTGTCCATCTTTCTTCTGAGTCCTCTTTGTTACTTCTGCTTCCCCACACTGTCAAGGTTTCTCTCATTCACAAATTATATTTGTCATCATATCTTGCCAGTTATCTTTTGGTCCATATTCCATGAACAACCCAGCTGTTGGATTTGTAGGATCCTCATTCAATTTTTTGTCTCATCATCCCCCTGCTAGCTTTCCTTCACTGGCTCAGGGGATCTGACCACCTACAGTATCTTCATGGACCCACATTTAATGAAGATGCTACATGTTAATTGAATCTAATCACCAGGGTATTTAGCTATTGACTATCTAAAAAAAATGTAATGCATTTCAAATTGATCTCTCTTTATTTATTTAATTTTGGCAATCAAGTAACACATTTTTTGTACACAAATAATAAACTTTAGCTATGATACTGATGATTTTCATGCACTGACTCTGAGGATGTTTTACCTGTAACTGAACTTACTACACAAATGAAGACAAATGGCTAATGGTTCTTAAAATAAGAATATTTATGAGAAATACTCTATTGACTATTTAAAGGTATAGTATATCTAAAAGTATATCTTGACAAATCTACCCATTACAACTGTGCAAGAGCAAGTATCTCTTACTAAAGTTTCACAAGAGTCCATGTAGAATAATATTTAAGTGGGATGGGGTGTATCCTTCCCATAAAACACCTACGTTTAAGCACTCATAGTCTTTCTCTAAGGATCCACTTTCACCCCTAAATTAACCTAACCAGAGTATCTACATTATATACACAGCGGGAAACCTTATAGCTCTGGAGGAAGGAAATAAGGCAGTTTAAATCAGTCATTTCATCGCAGTCATTCATATTTAACTGATATAAATGCCATTATTATGCCCTCAAAATAATTGATAGCACTGCAACGCAAATCAAGATTGTGGGCAATCCCCCAGTACTTGGAAACACCAACTTTCCCAAATTATTGCAGGGCGAATGAGATCCTTCAGTTGGCAGGATACAAATTCTGGCCTCCTGGTGGAGTATCAGATTGAAGACTTGACCGTTCTTCATTTATTTCCTTTCCTTATTATATTGCTCAGTTTTCAGTTTAGGCAATTTGAATTAAAATACCAATAAATATATGTTTGAAAACATAAAAACTCTTGAGAGTGCTTCAATTATTTAGAGGCTTTGAGGCATGGAGCACGGAAGGCTGGGTGGAGCAGTGTTAAAGCCGAAGCACTTTGTGCTTGCAGTCGGAGATGAAGAGGCTATTTGTCTGTGTAGTGTGTAGAGCTCTTATCAGGGATTTGTTTGCGGCACAATTTAATTTGCATAAATTTCTTGGAGAGTAAGATGAAAACTCGGTGCTCTTGGCTCGAGCAGGAGGGACAGATTGTCCTCACAATGCACATTCCACCAACCGGCTCACATCCTTGTTCTAATGTCGAACTTGGGATAAGCTTTTTCATCTTAGCGTGAATATCCTTACACATTCATACACAAAATATTCCCCAATTCTTTAGATGATTTTGAGGTGACTGTATTTAAAGGATGATTCCGTATTTATCACAACCTGGGTCTTATTTTCTGTCTTTAACCATAATTTCTTACAGTAATGATACTCAGAAGATTAGTTGCTGGGGTCTGGGAACAACATGACATCACTACGAGTAAATCTAAAACAAAAAAAAACATTTGGTTAATGTAAATAAGCTGATAGCTGCAGGACAACTATTGGCTCATGATAGCTCAGAGTTGAATCAGGAAACTGGTGCATGCCATAGACTATGTGTACCATCAACAAGCCACACTGTTGCACTCATGTTCCCTCATTACCATGTGTGCACTCTTTACTTTATTTACTCTTGTTTGAGCATTGCTTGCTTAAAACTACATTGCCCTGCTATTTTAGTGAAATACCCTTTAAGATTTACATCTTCAGTAGGAACCAATGGAACCAATGGGCTATAGGTTAGAGCCTTATCCTTTAACTCGGTGAAGATAATGTAATTATTACAGACAGATATTATGGCCAAAATGAGGCAAATGAGATGTGAAGTTTTAATAAATCTAAATAATGGATGTTACTGGGTGCTTTCTAACTACAAGACTGATGTTCCTCACCCTGTGTCAGTCAGCAAGTCACTGAATCCCCGCCACTGTGGCACTGTTCTGCAATCGACCCTGACCTTTGACCTCTACGGGGAAAAGGGGAAGGGGGTAACAAATAATTTCTCCTTTGGGAATCTATATCCAATAAACAAAGACTTCCTGTTTGACCTGTTTGTCCTGGGAGACAAACTGCAAGGAGAAAGAAAACAAAAAGCACATGTAGATCCAATAAATTCTTTTTATCGATTTTCCAATAAAAAATACATTCATACAGAAACTATTTTACAAAACAATTTCAAATGAAAAAATCTTGTTATGCCATAAAACAAACAAAAATAGAGCGTCACATTTTATCTCCATGTTTGTCCAATAAAGATTCTCTAGCTAAAGATAGGGCTTCTTCTCAGGTCTTTGAAAGTTTCAGAGAAAGAAATCACATGGGAAATTAAAAAAAAAAACAAAAAAAAAACGTAATACTTAGCGGGCACCAGAATGCAAAATGATAACAATTCAAGTGTCCAGAACAATTCACGTCTGAAGAGTTGTTTTTTTTGTTTTTGTTGTTTTTTTTTCTTGAAAGATGATAGGCCACAGGTGTACGCGCTATTGATGCCTTTTTTTTTTTTTTTTAAACGAACATTTTTGCTCTAACGTTCTCCAATCAAATCAAAAAAAAAACAAAAGATGTTACAGAAGCAAAGGAAGGAGGATGGAGTGCGTCTATTTTACAATAATTTTTCAGCCTCTTGTCTTTATTGGTTCATCTTTAGAAACAACACACTGCGCTTGTTTTTGGTCCCATATCCTTTCAAAATAGAAGCTTCCTTACAAAATTCTCTTCGTTTACAATGTACATATCTTTGCATTTTCAACATTTCTCAGTGTAAAAAGGAACATCGGCCTACTGGTTTTCTTTAATGTTGACCAGGTTAACCTGTACAGTTGTTGGGTTACAATAAGGCTGCCTGTGAGATTGACTACTGGGTGACAGACATCAGGTTTAATGACCGCTTGAACGCTTCCATCTGTTTTACTTCGTGGCTCCAAAATGTTTTTTGGAAGTAAGGAAAATATCCTAGATTTTATCTTGATGGAGTTATTGTGAATTTCAATAAACTAGAGAGAACAGAGAATTTTTTTTATCAACCCACAGAGAAGTGCGTTGAAGTCCTTTTAAGTCAAGTTAAAACATGCATATAGTGAAGTCGGTACAGAGAAACATCTGGTCCTGGTCTCATTTTAGTTCACCTGCAGAGACAGACAGAAACCTCTAGACCTGCAGCAAAGCTCAGATAAACTGGTTAGACTGGTTTTGGTACCGTTTAGTCAGATCACAGGTTGTTTAAAACCAGGACTGAGTAAATTACTGACTCACCCCGAGGGCGAGACTTACCAAAACACACAACATCAAAACAGACTCACGATTGAGAGTGTTGCCATTATTCTAGAGGACACATCCTTTTTTTAAAGAGCCTTTGACACATCAATGGATATAAATGGCCCCAACGCAAATGTTTTCTTTGCGTTAAATCCTAATTTATAACAACCTTGGTGGCTAAGCATACCACATTTCATGAGAACATGTTTCCAAGACTCTGTACCTTTGACAGCTAGTTACAGTCCATCTGAAGTGCATCCACACCACCTTATACTACATAGTAGTAAAACCTTTACAAAACTGAATTGCTTTTTCAAGTGCTCCACAATTCTGTCTCAGACCTGGGTCATTTTTGGAGAATATGATTAAGTTCCGGTATTGTTATGATATAGTCAACAAAGAATGCACAGAAATGTAAAAATGGCAGTCATTTTGAAGCTGATATATAGTTATTTTTTATTATTCAGGAGTTTAGAGGAGTCTGTCGCGAGATAAAAGGGAAAAAGGTGCGACTGTATGGATCAGAGCCTTTTTGTAAAGCTATTCAATAACACACTACTGCATTCGCATCCTCTGTGTATGTGTTTGTGTGTGTGTGTGTGTGTGTGTGTGAGAGAGAGTGATCTATTTAACAGGACAAGGCCACTTACATAAGGCATCAGTAAGGTCAACAGTGCATTTACAGATAGAACAAAAAAAATAAAAGAGCAAAAGTGAAGAAAAAGGAACAAAAAATCCCATGATCAAGACAGTTGCCAAGCAATAGTGGTATCCCCAACTTAAGAACATAAAAATCAAAATGACTGCCTTATGTGTTTTGTACAATACTATGATATTGAGTAATATGAAGGTAGCTGCTCTCAAATGGAATTTTGTTGTCCAATAAGCAAACAGGTGAGCAACACATCCCCAGATCCCATGCAACTTCTGTTATAATGGCAATAACTGTTTGTGTACAACCGTTGTTTTTTTGTTTTTTTTCTTTCAAGATACAGAGCTTACACAATGGACAACAAAATGAGCTTTATAGCGTGTATGTTTTTGAGACAGGCTACGTAATACATTGCACATTTAATAGCTGCACTAAACAAAACACCTCCCACTTTTGAACTGGGAGCTGTAGTTCCACCTCCAGGCAGAAAGGGGGTGCTCTCTCGTAAATTAACTCCACCAAAACAACCCCCCCTACTCCTCTCCACAGCCAATAGACTCAAACAGCACAGACAAAACCTTTTTTTCTGCTTGCATTCATTCTCAGTGAGACAACAGATATCACCCCCTCCCACCCCCTCCCCACCCCCCCCCCGAAAAAAAACCTCCCCCGTGTAACATCAACCCCTCCACGCCATTCACTCGCAGTTTCACAATGCAAGCTCCATCCGCTCCATAAAGCCAGCACAGGCATCCAGTCGCAGGCACTCACAGTCCCCATGCGCACAGGCAAACACACTGTCATTGGAGGCAACGGCAACCCCTGCAGGAGTCCCATAATCCTCCAGGAAAAAAGCGTCGAACACCATACAGAAGAGTCTCTTCCTGTCTTCTCCAACCCAGATTTTTCCCGTTTAACTTTTTTTTTTTTCAAAGTCTCTCCCCGCCCTCCCGCTCCTCTGTAAAAGCCTTTCAAGAGCAATCTCCACAGCGAGGTGTTGGAGGCACTAAGTATGGTGCAAATAATAGCCTGCGTTGCTTCATGTTTTTCCACTGACTGGAACACGGCGGTGCTCCTGTTAACGCTCCCAGGACACACCGGCCTCGCTGATCCCCCACAGGTCAGGACAATCAACCAGAATCATCCCTCAGGGCTTTCGACACAGAGGCCATCTTAGATGTGCCTCTTCATGTGCAGCGCCAGGTGGTCGGAACGGGAGAAACACCTGATAAAAGAAGAAGAGAGAAGATTTGAGAATTAGTTTTCTTATATACAGATACACTTTTACATTTGATTCCTCTCTGGCAGGGTTTTAGAAGTTTTAGTTGTTTTTAGAAACAACAGAAGAAGAATGTGTTAGTTAGCATGAGCATTAGCTAACTAGCAAAAGTGCTGACGAACTCAAAAGAGTTAATCAATAAACAGAAAAATACCAACAATACACCACAGTAAATTAAGTTATTGTAACTTAAATGACATCAGACAAAAGATAATTAAAGCTAAATTTTTATATATTACAAAATTTGAGAGGTGAAACCAGTTACCAGTAGCTCCTCCTTCATTAGCTGAATCGACTTTATTTCTGTGATAATGGATATTATTTAGATGTAACTGCTAGCAGTGGCGGCTTTGCTGCCATTTTGCCACCAGTTTGTTGACACTTCTGTAGTTATTTTCGCTAACTGGGAGGTTTCGTAGCTGTCAGAAATATCTGATCTAATCTTCTAATCTCTGACTAGGAGGTGGAGCTGAATGTTTTTTACCTACTCTGCTGCTCATAATTTTGGTCTCTATAAGATTAACGTGGCATTAGGTCCAAGAACGAAGATAATACCACATTCTCATCCAATCTTAAGTCTTAAACTACATACGTAGGTTTGTCTAATGCCATTATCTGTCAGAAGGAGAACCACATAGGGGATGATAAAGCTACGATGGCTCATTGAGATATGGCCCCGCTCTCATTCCCCGCACTTCTCGTCACGACACCTTCAGGCTTCCACTCATCAACAGTCCCCATTCGACCCTCTGCTCCTCCCTTTGTACTCTTTCCATCCAACCCCTTGACCTAGATCCCATTCTGTCAATCTGTCCTTGACCCTCATTCATCCCTCCACCTGAAATGTCATTTTGATAAACTGATTTGCATACATAAGTGGTCTATTGTAATGAAGGAGTCCTTGGCACCAAGGGCAAACTCAGAAAAACAAGAGCTGGATTTCCAACTCTGGGGATCATTGTAAGGGACATAAAATAAAGCAGTACTTGCACTGCATTACAGTGATAACATTATTTGTGCCACGGAAAAAACAAAAATGTTTCCTAGCATGTTGGCATGTGATTCTTGACCTCCTCGGTTGCTTGTAATGTTGGCAATCCAAAAAGTCAACTTCTGTCATTGTGGTACTTGTTGAAGGACATTCCAGTGTTCTCACCTGTCGCAGTGACTGCATTTGAATGGCTTTGCTCCAGTGTGCTTCCTGAAGTGTCTGGTGAGTTCATCGCTTCGTGCAAAACGCCACTCGCAGCCCTCCCATGAACACCTGTAGGGCTTCTCACCTGCAAAAATCGACAGGAATCGCAACATTAACATTTATCAGGATGTGCATTCTTCGTCAGTGAGTTTAAAGAGACTTGAAAAGCTTAGCTAGACATCATCGTTGAAAGATTTTAGCAAACGCTCAGCTGTTTTTTTCCCACAGGTTGAGAATTTACTTGTGGTGGTGGATGGTGCAGCGTGTGATGGATGGATTCAGTAATAAACTAGTTTACTTTTAACAAGGTTTATAAATAGCTGTATTTATTGCAAATGTCAACATAAATAACTATTAAGAAATAAATAAATAATAAATAAATAAACTGCATATTAAAATAAATGTTCCACTTTCGAAATATATTAAGGAACAGAACACAGACATCAGTTCTGCCTTTTGATGAACATGTCAGAATAAAATACATTTCACATTTTCAAAATATATTCAAGAGATCAAAACACTTTAACTCGGCTTTTGGTCCACAGTTGTTCCCTTCAGTCTTTGGTCATGTGCCTGTTTGCACAGTTGGAATATTTAATTTTCCTGACTTTGAAATAAGAAAAAACATTTTTAATTCCTGTCTGTATTAGGGGTGGGACAAAAAAAAATCGGTATGGCGACTTATCACGATATTTCCACTTGCGATACGTTATCAATACACTGGGGTCAGGTATTGATACATATTTTTAAACACAGGACCACTTGGAATTGATTCAGCTACTTTGACTCACTGCTACCAGAAATGCCACTACCTTACGCCTCCTTATGGAGGTTCTGAACAGACTGGCGACAGTCAGATGGACGGCAAATGTAGGTGACAATGAAGAAGAAATGCAAGCCAACTAACCATGAGCTGCTGCTCTCAGACTCAGCTGGAACTTTGACCGTCACTAGAGGCACATTTGTGGCCCTTTGTAAAAGTTTCTGTGAGGTACCGGTGTTGCAGCTCAGCTAACATTAGTGGCTCCACAAGAGGCTTTCCAGTGTGTGTGTGTGTGTGTGTGTGTGTGTGTGTGAGGGAATGTCAGTACGTAGCTGCTGCTGCTTAACATGTTAATGTTTAGCCGAGCATCATCACTCCTGATGTATCTTGTAAAGCTTTGAATATAGCAGTTAGTTATATAGTGTTGTTTACTGCCACAGAAAAGGAATAAATCTTCAGGTTATTAGCATGACGTTGCGTCTCTGTTGTCTCTTATCAGACTTGCTAACTCTACCAGCAGCTCTGTGAGAGGCACAGACTGAGCAGTGTTGTCATATTTATACTTGGCAGCACTTTGGGGCTGAAGGTCCACTGGTCTGTGTGTATTATGAAATGACAATTGCGTGTCTTGATTGAAAAAACAACTGGAATTCAGATTTTTATCTACGTGGGCGGGTCTTAATCTACCTGAACGGGCCGCCCAAATAGAGCCTAAGTGTGGGAAACGCTGCTCAGGTGCTTTTTGTTATTTACAAATGGATTCCTGCACGTTTTGTGATGAGTATCCTTCAGTATGTCTTAAATACATAGCAGCTAGTCTACTTGTAGATATAGATAGTAATTTGTCAAATAATCTTTCTTATCTGCTGACCCATGACAAGAACCATAATTGTGGTATATTTGAGCTATCAATCAAAATGTCAGTATATCTGTTTTTTTTCCCACATTTTGAAATGCAAACTCTTAAATATGTACTCAGTATCTACAGTTGTGTCTTATCTGAGCGGTAAAACCAATTATAATGTCAGAGAAAACATGATCCTGTACAAGTCCAAAGCAGATTGAGCAGGCTACTGTAAGTTGAAGAGAAAAACAACCTCGTGCCTTGTGGGTCTTGAGAGCTGTGGTATGCAGCTTTAAGGAGCTGCTCGAGTAGACAGCTTATGTAATGGTGGTGAGCTGCAGGAAAAAATAGAGACTGCTCCTAATGGTCCTAAAGGCCATTAACCATGGGGATAACATGGTCAGCGAAGGATGCTAGGAATGCGACTTCCTCTGCTAATGGGCGGCACAGCTGTAAACAGCTTGGCAGAGGTCAAAGGTGACGAGGGAAACTGCTCACATTTGAACCCCCCGGACAAAAAACTACAAATGTCAGATTCTCATCATTTCTTTTTTTTTTTTTGTGCCTTCTTTTTAAACTGTGAATGCAAACTGGTGAGTTTCTGAGTCTTTTTCCCATGGTGAAATCTGAGAACTGTTGATTTGTTTTCAGGATCCACATCCTCTGGGTGCTGCTCGGTCACAAAAGAACATCCCTCCCCCCTCCTGTCTCTCTCTGTCTCCCTCTCCCCTGCATGAAGTCACGTTCTACTGTGTGAATTAGGTCACAGTTGAGGGCATTCCTCTTGACAAACTATTCAAAGTATGTGGGAGCATTTGCAGGACTTTGAGCGAGAAAACAACACCTCACTTCATTTTACTTGTGCATCTGAGTGTTTTTTTGCCCCTCACATGAGTTGATGATGTTTCTCTTTGCAAATAATGTTTTAAAAACATGACCTTTCAGGGCTGTATTTCCCTCTTATGGCAGGTTTGCACTCTTGACCATTTGCATTGGGGAAATAAAATAATCACACTGTCATGCTTCTTTTACCTGTGTGTGTCCGCTGGTGTGCTTTGAGGTGCGAGCTCTTGGTGTACACCTTCCTGCATCCGTTGAAGTGACACCTGTGCACCCGCCTCCTCCCATCAGGCGACGCCTCCCCACTGGTCAGCCCTGACCTCTCCAGGGTCCTCTCCATGCCCCCAGTCCTTATTTTCCCAGGTGAGTGCAGCACAGTCTGTATCCCACTCCACACCTGGGCGACAGAGCTCTCCTTGCCCAGCTCGGGTGAAGACGGCGGCGTGCTGATGATGGTGGAGCCCAGGTCTTCACCACCGTCGCCCAGAATGTCAGTCAAAGAGCTTGAGGAGAAGTCGAGGGTAGGTGAGAGCTCCTCGGAGCTGTCCGAGGCCTCGCTGCTGGCGTCGGAGTTGAAGCCGCCGGCGTCGAGGTGCTGGCTGTCCTGATTGTCTTCCTCCTCCTTGATGTGGGGGATCTTTGGGTCCGTCTCGTTTGACTTGTCCCCGCAGGCGAGCATCAGCTTGCTCCACAGGTCCTCCTGGCTCTCAAATTTGAGGTCCGTGGCCGAGACGTAGGGCTCGCTCTGGAGGTACCTCTCCAGCTCGAGGCATGTCTGCGCGGAGGGAAGAAGAGATAGCAGTGAGTTCATGGGTGCACAGAGCCTGAGGCCTGTAACACAACGCTTCTCCTTCCACCGGAAAATCCCTAAAACACCCCGAAAAAAGGTGATTTGTTTTCACGGGAAACACAAACTGGTGTTCTTCTGTACACTGTGTTTATTCTTAGCAGCAGCAGCAGGAGGGGGAAATGCTGTGACACTGTAACACCACTGGCCCTGCTTCCTTCCTGCTTGCAGGAATGAGGCAAGACACAATGTCCTATGCAGAAGATAGTCAAGTACATTCTAAGGGTGCCCGCTGAGGCCATATCAGGGAAGATTACAAGCACCACATTTCCTTCTGAGAGCATGCAAGAATAAGGTGCTCTTACCCGTGAATGCATGCACGGTGGTGTGTGTGTGTGTGTGTGTTGGGGTTGGTCATGAAATTTACATATGCTACAGAGCCCCCCATTGGGTTAGGGAAGTGCTTGTAGATCTTTTAAATCTATCAATTATTCAACATAATGTGGATTTAATAATGCATTCGGAGGCATCGCTAGAAATAACATAGCACACCAGGGACTGAGAGGAGGGAGGTCTGGTTCACGGGGGTCCATAAAAAGCCTGGCATGAATACTGCAAGAGCTGCTGTGGATTGTGGGCTTATTTTCTTTGAAAAGGAAGTGAGAGAGCACTTCCTCAACCCGCCGTAGTCAGTGAGCACAGGCCAGATATGAGGGCAACTAACAGGCCTGTGCAGTCTCCAAATGAATCAGGTTCGTATTTACAACCAAATTTCATTATAGTAGAGCTGAATAGACCGGTGGTACCTCCAGGTTGGGGACATGAGATAAATTTGAGAAGAAAAAAACAAAAAACATTTCTCCAACAATTATTTTTTTGACTTTATCAAAACTTTGCCCTTCAGGCCTCTGATGAGTATTACAATGAAACTATGTGAGAAGGGGATATCCCTCTTTGGTTGATCAGTCTAAATGCAGCTCTAAGGCATATACAACAGAGGGCATGAGTCCAACAAAACTACACAACTAGAAAGTCTTAGAAAGTATGCAGACTCAGAGGTAACCTTGATACATTTTTAGAAACACTAAAATAACAGATGAAGCCTCAAACAGCATCATTATTCAAATATTACAGCATGATAGATTTAAAAAAAAAAAATTCCATTAAGCATACCATGTGTCTATAAATCATAGAAACTGGAATCTGGTAATGTCATAGGAGATTATAAACTATGACAAGGTCATTATAACTTATCAAAGACACACTTTGTCTAAATTAGGAATATTGTGGGAACATCATAGTAATTTGGGAATGGGACAGAATGCATTCAAGGCAAATGTTTCTCGTCAGCAGTGCTGGATAAATCTCTGGCGAGCTTTAAATGCCTGGGAGGGCGACTTGGCCCGAAGCCCGAAGAGAGCTGATAGACGAAAAAAGATAGGATAAATCTGAAGCGTGCTGCCAATTTATTTCATTTTCTCCCCAAGCGAACAAGAAGCGACTTTCGCCCTTCCCTCGTTTTCAGTATAAAACTCCTCTGTTCTGTCATCCGGGTCGAGCCAAATTGGAACAGAAATCTTTCTCTCATTTGCTGTCAGTCTGTCACTCTCTCTCTCTCTCTCTCTCTCTCTCGTGTGTGTGTGTGTGCGTGTGTGTGTGTGACGGAGAGCAAGAGTGAGCGAGAAAGAGAGAGAGAGAGAGAGAGAGAGAGAGAGAGGTGGAGAGAGAGGAGGAGATACGCGCAAAGACTCACGGCTCACCATTCACTCACTAAATTTGCAACACAGCGTGTTTTTATTTTATCACAAGCCGATGTGCCTTTACAACCTGCCAGCATGAGCCGAAATTATCTGCAACATTTATTATTTTTTTCCCAGCAGTAAACCATACGAGACAAAACAACTGCAAGCATGCTATATTTAACACACACACACACACACACACACACACACACACACACACACACACACACAGTAAAACTATGTCAGTTAAAGTATCATGGGGATATTATTGTGATATTTTAGGATATCAAAATCTATCCCATGAAGTGTGATATGGCATCTAAAAAGTCACTATTTAGTACGACAGATGCACTATAACTAGCGTATGGAAATATTACAGGGATCTGTCATGAAGGGAACTTACATCACTTCCCCAAATAAATGCATGTGAATCGACTTCTAACAAGGGGGAAACTGATATTAACTGTTGCTCTAAATCAAACGTGAGACTGCATAAACAACTTTGACATTTGCACGTCCACACGCAGCTGTCATTGGAAAGCAAGTTACGCACATACTCCGAACTTCTGTAAAACAATCGCACATGAGCAGGAGAAGGACGAGGTGGTGGAGGTGGGTGGGTAGGGAGGAGGGGGACGATCTGTCAAAGCTGTATGTTTACATGGAGGGATAAATCGTTACCTGCTGCCAGTACTCTTCCAGAGATGGTAAAGCTGAAAAGTATCCGGTGTCGTGCACAATTTGGAGCTCCTGGAAGATGCTACACATAGGGATGACATCCATTTCACTCCTGAGATGCAGCCACAAGTAGAGCCGAAATAAAGCTTGTAGAGAAAACGAAGTCTGTTGTTTTCAGAGAGAAGCTGGAGTCTTGGTTGTATTTGCATGTATAATAGTCTGGAGTCGTGCGCTTCCAGTGGAGGTTTTTGAGCGTGTGACGCACCGAGAGCGCACAACACTGAACTCTCCAAAAGTCCGTCAGCTCACTGTAAACTTCCCCCCCGATTCAAAATTACAGACAAACCCACCCCCCTGTGATTACATTACGTTTCGGCACGTCTACCAATGAGATGGCAGGAGCCTACCACCCGCCTACCAGACCACCCCTGGCCAATGCTGAGCCAGAGCCGACTCATCCTGTCTGTTGTGGTTGGTGCGTAGTCCGGAGCGTCTCCGTCTCCCATTGGGCTAAATCAGCGCTATTTTTAGAGTGCTATATAAACGGGTTCCTCTCGTACCACAACGAGGAAGTCGAGGTTTCGACAATTTGAATGAGAGTTCCAGCTTCTCCGGAGCAGAGGCAGTCACAGGAGAAGCGCTGGCTGCTGGCGGCACTGTGCAGCTACGCTCCAGCCTCGAAACAGTCACACTAAACTGTTTTTATTTCTTCACATAGACCAGATAAGAGATAAGGCAATATGTACCTTGATTAATGACCCATAGGGGGAATTCAATTTGATACAGCAGCACAAGAGGATGTAGTTAACATTAAAGAAAGACGTTTCCATGAATACCTATTAATCAAAAAAGTAAGTTAAAATAAAATAAGATAACATAGGAATAATAGATAGAATAAAATAGATGTGTGTATGTGTGTATAGAGGCTACTGACACCTTGTCTTTTGGCAACTTCAGCCTTGAAAGTAGAGCGGAAAGTCTGCAGAGAAGGACTTGACTCAATATTTCTCCTCTCAGTAAAGCCCAAATCACGGCAACAATATTACAAGGCGCCTGCAAACTCAGGGGGATCGTCAAAGATCTGATCAATTTCTGTGGTCTATGAAACAAATCTGATAGAGTTCTTCTTTTTCATGACTGTCCAGAGATCCATGAGAATTATTATGAGCCTCCCTTTGACAGTAGAGACGGTTTAATAAGCTATTAAGTTATAATAGAGTTGCCATAAAGATGATTATTCACAAAATGCTGTGGAGGTTATTGTAGTGGCAGCAGCTTGACACATATCATGAGGGACAGGTTTTGCTTTTGCTGATGGTGATGTGCATCTCTCTCTCTCTCTCTCTCTCTCTCTCTCTCTCTCTCTCGCTCTCTGTGTGTGTGTGTGTGTGTGTTTTAATTTCAATCACCTGTGGCTCTCTTCAAAAGAGAGCTGACGTCTCTTGCTGCAAAGCGTGCTTTCTATTTTTTGATTATTATCATGAAACCACATTGCTCGTTCACTCGTTTCCTCTAGAAGCAGGAAAGAAGACGAGGTATTAAAAAAAAAAAAAGCGCAGGCCACCCAAAGTGCATGGTGAGAGTTTCTAATATAAGATCCTTCATATATCTCTCACAGCTCTAGAATGACATGTTATAAATACGCACTGGCACTCATCCAGAGACATTTTTCCCTTTTTTTACCTAATTTGAATGGAGATAATCATTGCTCTACGTCGATCAGTGATACCCCACTTCCCTTCACCCTGAAATCAAACGAACATGAATATTAATCAGAGGTAATAGGCCTACATGTTGATATATGAAGAGATTTATGTCCTTGATATGGTCTCTGCTTCATGCTTTATTATGTCGTTAACATAAAATCTCTATTTGTAAAACGTCATGTCAGCTTTGGAAAAAAAAAAAAAAAATCTCACACAGGGTTGTAGTAAATGAGGAGTGCTTATTACTACCTTCAGCTAATATAGTTGAACAACACTTTAATTACAATTTGTGCTCTCTACCAGTTGCCACCCTTTTCAGTGGAGCTTATCTCATTTAATCTCACTGCATCAGTCAAACCACTATGACTAATGCTGAGCTATTATTAAGCCTAACGTACAGTACATATGAGTAAAACTACATATGCGGTTGCATAAGATGTGGGATAAAGTTGAAGTCAAGCGGAACAACAGCGGCATTGACGAGTTAAAGGCAGGCGATGTGACAAACAACATATTTGGAACAGAGAGCCATTGTTTGACCCATCGGCCCCGGTCGAGCGCCTCCACAACGGAGTCTCTTTTGTTGAGATCTCAGCTGTGGGCACATTTGCAGCACTCAGCAGCATCACATTTTGTCATGAGTCTATGGATTTCGGGGACAGAGAGTACATGGACGGGTCCCTGTCGTCACACAGATGATAGGTAGGCCTAATAGAAGGGAAGAGTCATGCTTCCCTAAAGCACTGATGATTCATTGTTGACCTTATAAGCAGCGTAGAGGGACAAAAGAGTATTCATATTAAAGCACAATACTTTTTTTTTTATATGCAATATGCAGTTTGAGAGATGCAACAAATTTTGGGGGATTGAATTGTGTATTAATGTTAAATCATTGGAAAATATAGATCGAAACCATCCCTCTAACCCTGACAGATCAGTGGCTCGACAACTTTAGCATACGCTATGTGGATCGGTATGTAAAATGCACTTTACCATGTATTGATTGACAGAAGGCATGTTTTCGTGTTCATGTAATGTGGGAGTTACCGTAATTACCAGTTTCCCACTTGTATGTGCTGTTAATGTCAAAGTCAAAAGTATAATTACAAGAATGTTCTGAGAGAAAACAGATAACTCACGCCAACCAAGGGTCATCATCAAGCTGTTTACATACAAATTCTATAGATATTGCGCCATATCGACCTTGCACAGTATTTTTTTACCATTATATAACCAGTTCACCGCTCCCTGCACTTGTTGAGTGGTCTGATGGCTGCTACCTTCCATCCGATCTGACATAAATGCAGCCTAATGGGAACACTGAGCATTTGCTATCTTGAGTTAGGCGCAATGCTAATACTTTAGCATACAACATGTTGAGTGATGGTTATCCTAAAACTATAGGATACACAATAGCTGCATCCCAAATTTGTACCACATATGCTATATTGCTGTACTGTTTTTGCATCTATAGTGTCTTTTACTGTTGTACTTTATCACCTTTTCAGCATGAACACAGTACAGGGTTACAACCTGCTTTAGAGTGAGTATGTGGTATAGGATGTTAGCTGTGTCCCAGTCCATGTACCCGATTCCTTTAAAGATTTTATTTAGCTTTATTTTTATTTGCTACATCCTTATATTAATTTATATGTAATGCACTAAACAACACTTCCAGGCTGTTAGCATTTACACCTTACTTCCATTAGTATCCGGTATTTAACATCTCTGCACCAGTGTCACCAAATCAAATTCCTGCATATTTCGTCTCCTCCGTGGTGGACATCGTCTTGTTTCTGA